>NW_012119266.1:223448-223684 GCF_000951035.1 Colobus angolensis palliatus
AAATGAATGAAATGAAGCGAGAAGAGAAACGAAAAGAAAAAAAGAAGAAAAAGAATTAGCAAAGCCTGCAAGAAGTATGGGATTATGTAAAAAGACCAAATCTACGTCAATTGGGGTGCCTGAAAGTGAGGGGGAAAATGGAACCAAGTTGGAAAACACTCTGCACGATATCATCCAGGAGAACTTCCCCAATCTAGTAGGGCAGGTCAACATTCAAATTCAGGAAATACAGAGAA
>NW_012119266.1:228059-255999 GCF_000951035.1 Colobus angolensis palliatus
TATTAATCCAAAGCGAAATGTTATCTTAAAAGAGACTGTTATACCTATAAGATATTTTATGTAAGCCTCATGGTAATCACAAAGATAAAATGTATAATAAGCACACAAAAGATACAGAGAAAGGCAGACAAGCAAACCACTATAAAAACTCCTCAGACCACGAAGGAAAACGAGTTAGGGAGAGAGGAACATAGGAAAAAACAAAAACAAAAAACAAAACTGTTCAAACAACTCTATAGGAGAAAACAAACTAATAACCTAATTAAAATGGGCAACAGATCTGAATAGACATTTCTTAAAAGAAGACATACAAATGGCAAATAGATATGTAAAAACGTATTCAACGTTATTCATCATCAGAGAAATGCAAATCAAAACTACAACGAGGTATCGTCTCACCCCAGTTAAAACGACTTTTATCCAAAAGATAGGCAGTAACTAATCCTGACAAGGATATGATGAAAGAAAACTCTTGGACTCTGTTGGTGGAAATGTAAATCAGTACAGTCACTATGGAGAACAGTTTGAACATTTCTCAAGGAACTAAAAAATAGAGATACCATGTAATCCAGCAATCCTACTCTTATGTATATACTCAAAAGAAAGAAAATTAGTGTGTCAAAGTGATATCTGCATGCTCATGTTTATGGCAGTACTATTCACAATGTTCAAGATTTGTAAGCAACCTAAATGTCTATCAACAAATGAATGAATAAACAAAATGTGGTACATATAAACAATGGAGTACTCTTCAACCATAAAAAGTAATAAAATCCAGCCATTAGCATCCACATAGATGCAATTGGAAGTCAACTTTTAAAGTGAAATAAACTAAGCACAGAAGGACAAACCACATATACTCACTTATTTGTGGGAGTTCAATATTAAAACAATTGAACCTATGGAGATAGAGCAAGAATGATGGTTACCCGGGGCTAAGAAGGGTAATGGGAGATGTTCAAAAATGGAGATGGTTAATAGGTACAAAAAAAAAATAGGATGAGTGAATAAGATCTTATTTTCGATAGCCCAACAGGGTGACTATATTCAATAATCATTTAACGGTACTTTTAAAAATTTTTATTGTATTTCAATAGATTTTGGGGTACAGTGGCTTTTGGTGACATGGATAAGTTCTTTAGTGATGATTCTGAGATTTTGGTGCACCCATCACCTGAGCAGTGTAAACTGTACCCAATATGTAGTCTTTTACCCATCGTCCTCTTTCTACCCTTCCCCTCCAAGTACCCAAAGTCCATTTTATTTTTCTCATACCTATGTGTTCTCATAGCTTAGCTCCCACTTACAGGTGAGAACATAGAATACTTGTTTTTCCATTCCTGAGTAACTTACTGAGAATAATGGCCTTCAACTCTATCCAAGTTGCTGAAAAGGCCATTATTTCACTCCGTTTTATGGCTGAGCAGTATTCTCTGGTGTATATATACCACATTTTCTTTGGTTGATGGGCATTTAAGCTGGTTCTATATTTTTGCAATTGTGAATAGTGCTGCTATAAACATGCATGTGCTTGTGGATTTTTCTTTTCTTGTTTTTAAAATTTGATTTAACTTTAATTTCTGAGATACATGTGCAGGATGTGCAGGTTTTGTAAATAGGCAAATGTGTGCCATGGTGGTTTGCTGCACCTATCAACCCATCACCAATGTATTAAACCTGCATGTGGCTTTTACATAGAATGACTTCTTTTCCTTGGGTAGATACCCAGTAGTGGGATTGCTGAATCAAACAGTGATTCTTCTTTTAGTCCTTTAAGCAACCTCCATACTGTTTTCCATAGTGGCTGTACTATTTTACATTCCCACCAGCAGTGTAAAAGTGTTCCATTTACACCACACCAGCATTTATTATTCTTTATTTTTAAATTATAGTCATTCTTTCAGGGGACAACTGATGTCTTATTGTGGTTTTAATTTACATTTCCCTGATAATTAGTAACATTGAGCATTTTCCTGTATTTGTTGCATTTATATCTTCTTTTAAGAATTGTCTATACATATTTTTGCCCAATTTTGATGGAATCATTTGTTGTTTTGTTTCTTGTTGATTTGTTTGAGTTCCTTGTAGATTCTCAATACTAGTCCTTTGACAGTTGTGTAGTTTGCAAAGATTTTTTTTTTTCCATTCTGTGGGTTGTCTGTTTACTCTGATGATTATTTATTTTGATGTGCAGAAGCTTTGTAGCGTATTAGGTCCACCTTAATTATTTTTGTTTTTGTTGCATTTACTTTTGGGATCTTAGTCATGAAATCTTTGCCTAAGCCAATGTCTACAAGAATTTTTCCAAAGTTATCTTTTAGAGTTTTTATGATTTCTGGTCTTAGATTTAAGTCTTTTATCCATTTTTAGTTATTTTTTATAAGGTGAAAGATGAAGATCCAGATTTATTCTTTTACATGTGGCTTACCAGTTTTACCAGCAAAATTTATTGAATAGGGTGTCCTTTCTCCACTTTAAGTTTTTTTTTTTTTTTTCTTTCTCAATGATCAGTTGGCTGTAAGTATTTAACTTTATTTCTGGTCTCACTATTCTGTTCCATTGGTATATGTGCCTGTTTTATACAAATACTCTGCTATTATGATGACTATAACCTTGTTGTGTAGTTCGAAATCAGGTAATGTGGTGCCTCCAGGTTTGTTCTTTTTGCTTAGTATTGCTTTGGCTATGTGGGCTCTTTGTTGGTTCCATATGAATTTTCAGATTTTTTTTCTAGTTCTGTGAAGAATAATAATGCTATTTTCATGAGAATTTTATTCAATTTCTAGCTTGTATCCTGACACATTACTGAATTGATTTATCACATCTAGAACCTTTTTGGATGCATCTTTAGAGTTTTCTGAGTATACGATTATTTCATCAGTGAACAGTAAAGTTTGTTCCTCTTTTCCAGTTTAGATGCCCGTTATATCTTTCTTTTGTCTGACTGCTTCCAGTATTATACTAAATAGAAGTGGTGATATTGGGCATCCTTCTGCCGTTCGAGTTCTCAGGAGAAATGTTTTAATTTCCCCATTCAGTATAATGTTAGCTGTGGGTTTGTCATTGATAATTTTTATTACTTTGATGTATGTCTCTTCTATGCTAATTTTGTTAGGCTTTTTATCAAACAGGATGCTGGATTTTGTAAAATGTTTTTTCTGCATCTATTAAGATAAACATACAATTTTTAAAATTCAATTTATGTGATATATTACATTTATTGACTTGCATATATTAAACCATACCTGTATCCCTGGTATGAAACCCACTTGATCATGGTGTATTATCTTTTGTATATGCTGTTGGATTCAGTTAGCTAGTATTTTGTTGAGGATTTCTACATCTTTGTTCATCAGGGATGTAGTTCTGTAGTTTCCTTTTTTTGTTATGTTCTTTCCTGTTTTTGCATTAGGGTGATGCTATCTTCATGGAATAATTTAGGGAGGATTCCTGCTTTCTCTCTATCAGTTGGAATAGTTGTAGTAGGATTAGTACCGGTTCTTCTTTGAATGTCTCATAGAATTCAGCTATGAATCCATCTGGTCCTGGATTTATTTTTTTGTTCTTGCTGTTGGCAATTTTCTTTCTATTACTGGTTCAATCTTGCTACTTGTTTTTGGTCTGTTCAAAGTTGCTATTTCTTCCTTATTTAATCTAAGAGGGTTGTATATTTCCAGGAATTTATTCATCTCCCCTAGACTAGAAATAGTTTGAAGGTGTAAAGGTGTCCGTAGTAGCCTTGAATGGTCTTTTGTATTTTTGAAGTACTGGTTGTAATATCTCACATTTCATCTCTAATTGAGTTTACTTGCATCTTCTCTCTCCCTTTCTTGGTTAATCTTGCTAATAGTCTATCAATTTTGTTTATCTTTTCAAAGAACTAGCTTTTTTCATTTATCTTTTGTAGTATTTTTTCAATTTTATTTCATTCTGCTCTGATCTTTGTTTTTTGTTTTTTTGTTTCTTTTACTTCTGCTGGGTTTGAGTTTAGTTTGTTCTTTTTTCTCTAGTTCTTTGATGTGTGAACTCAGACTGCTTATTTGTGCTCTTTTGGACTTTTTAATGTATGCATTTAATGGCATGTACTTTCCTTGTAGCACTACTTCTTTGTATCCCCGAAGTTTTAATAAGTTGTGTTACTATTTTCATTCAATTCACAGAATTTTTAATTCACATTTTGATTTCCTTATTATCCCCAAAATCATTCCAAGATTTAGAATTCCTTTTCTCATATTTTGCAAATTCTCTCAACATTTGTTTGTCTGAAAAAAATGTATAACCCCTTTTTATCTATGAGGCTCAGTTTTGTCAGATATGAAATTATTGATTGGCAATTATTTTGTTTAAGGAGGCTAAAGACAGAACCCCAAAACCTTCTGGCTTTCAAGGTTTCTGCTGAGAAATATACTATTAATCTGACAGGGATTTTTAATAGGTTATCCAATGCTTTTGTCTCATAGCCCTTAAGATTCTTCATCTTGACTTTAGATAAACTGATGACTGTGTGATTGATGATAATCATTTTGGGTTGAGTTTCATAGGAGTTCTTTCGGCTTCCTGTATTTAGATGTCTAGATCTTTAGCAAGGCCAGGGAAGATTTCCTCAATTATTCCCTCAACTCAGTTTTCAAAATTTTCAAATGTCTCTTCTTTCTCAGAAACACCAATTAAGTTTGGCTCTTTAACATAATTCCATATTTCTTGGAGAGTTTGTTAATTTTTTATTATTTTTCTTTGACTTTGTCTAATTGGGTTAATTTGAAAGCCTTGTCTTCTAGAGCTGAAGGTCTTTCTTCTACTTCTTCTAACCTATTGCTGAAAGTTTCTACTGCATTTTGTATTTCCCTAAGAGTACTTTTTATTTCCAGAAGTTATGATAGTTTTTTTATCTTTATATCTATTCCTCTGGAAAATGTTTCATCTATAGCCTGTATTTTTTTAAGTTGGTTGTCACCTTTCCCTGGTATCTCCTTTAGTTGTTTAATAATCAACCTTCTGAATTATTTATCTGGCACTTCAGAGATATCTTCTTGGTTTGGATCCATTGCTGGGGAGCTAGTGTGAATTTTTGAGGGCATTATAGAACAATATTTCTTTCATATTACCAAAATTACTTTTCTGTTTTTTTTCTTTTCATTTGGGTAGAATATTTCTTCAAATTGTTCTTGAATTTTTTTGTAATTGGACTTTTTAAACAATTTATAGATTTTTCTTCCTTAAGAATCAGACTGTAATGTTTATTTCAGCCTAATTTGATTATTAGTGCTCATAGAGATGAAGATTCTGTATAAGCTTCTTGGTTATAGAGTCATTGTGTGCTGGCTTTTCCTGATGCTGTTTGTAGTATTTATGTGCTTGGTGTAGGGGTGAGTTTATTGTCTCCTATGGAGTTGCAGTTCCTGCAACAGCAGGAATCTCTTGAAAATTATCTCATTCCTTCATGGTTTGCATTCATTTATTTGTTTAATTTTTCCCCAGTATTTTATTTACTGAGTTGGTTATTCAGGTTTCAGGCCTATCAGTGAGGTATCCCTGGGTAGGTACTGGCTGTAGCTAAGGAAGGTGGGTAGATGTAACACCTAATGGTGGGCTGATGTCCCACCCTTGATGAGAGAGGTTCTCAATTAGATGTACTGAGATCAAGGTGAAGAGTTGGAGCTCCCTCAGCTCCCTACCAGGTCAGCAGTAATGCTATTCACCTCACAGCCTCACTCCTATCTCAGTGTTTAAGCTAGTCAGGTCAGACAGGCACCTTTTTTATCCATAGAAATATTGATGTTCCAAGTAGGGAAGAACTATAACTCTGCCTCTTTTGCAGGCATGAGTCTGGGGAGTGCTCCTTCCGTGGGGCTTCACTCATCCTTGATGGTTACAGAAAGGCTGCCTATAGATGCCTCCATACTGCATTCCTGTGGAGAATTCCAGCTGTTTTTCAATGGATTTTTGCCAAGGGGAAGCAAGGACCCCTTTTCCAAGGCCTTTCATAATTACAAAGGCTTCTATCCTGTTGAGGTAGCGGTGCAGACTTTCCCTACTGCGCTGCCCAGCACTACAATTGTGCCTCTGCTGTTAGAAACTTCCCACCAGTGGAAAGATCTGGAACTCCAGACCTGCCATTCAGATTCTTTTGTCCCATGGGTTGATGCCTTGATTTGGTGCTCTCTCTGTTCTTCCAGTAATGGGGCTTCCTCAGAGCTGGACTGCAGTGATTATTATTCCTCTTCTGGGTCTAGTCACCCTGTGGAGCTACCAGGCTCCAGGACAGTTCTGGGGAATGTCTTCAAAGAGTCCAGTGATGTGACCAGTATTTAATTCTCCCAGTTGTGGATACCAGCACCTGGTCTGATGGAGGTGGCAGGGGAGTGCTGTAGAGTGTGTGTGATTTCTTGGTTGTAGATACATTTAGTGTGCTGGCTTTCTCAAATGCTGGTTATGCTAGAAGTGAAGTTGTCACATGGACAGACTCAAGACCACTGGTTAGACAAGATATTATAGGCAATAAAATTAGCTGGAGTTTTCTCCTTCCTGGGAAAAAAAATGCTATTCTCTTATGAGTTGCTGTAATGTCCTTAGTTGGTTGGCCCCCAGCCAGAGATAGTGCTTTCAACAGAGCACCAGTTGTGGTAATAACAGTGGGATTTGAGTTTGCCCTAAGTTGGCCAAAAAGTATTCTGGTTTCTCAGACAATGGTTGGGACCATAAAACTCCTAAGAGTTTATGTCTTTTGTGTTAAACTACCGAGGTGGGCAGAGAAATACTATCAGGTGGTGGCAAGGTTAGACAGGTCTGAGCTCAGACATCCTGGGAAAGGTTTGCTGCATCCACTGTAGGGGGTGAGAAGGCTGGTTCTCAAGTCAATGGGGTTATGGTCCAGAGGGGAGTATGGCTGTCTCTGCTGTGCAGTAGTTTTCTGGGGGAGTGGGCATTAGCTAGTAGTGAGAGGTCTCACCTAGCTCTCACACAGTTTTTGAGGCTGGTCTTGATTTTGCAATGCCCCACTAACAGCACAGAGTCCAAATCCAGGCAGCCTGTGCAAAAAATTCATACCTGCCCCATGCCATAAGCTTCCCCACTGAAAAAGCAAGCAAGGCTTTCAGGCCATAACCCTCCCCATCTGCCCACAATGCCGGATGCCCAGCTCCTGCTCACATTTGCAGCAGTTTTCATTTGTCTCCCAGATTCTGGTCAAGGGAGTTTGTTTTCACTCAAAATTATCACACAACTCACTTGGGCACTTCTTTCACCCAGAGGCCCCTCCCTAAGTTTGCTGGCTGCCTTCTCCAAGGGCTCCCATGAGATATAGTCAGAAATGGCCTCCCTGGGCTCAAGCTGGAGACTGGGAATGCATACAAGGTTCTTCTCACTGCTGCTTGTACTTTTATATTTCACACCATTTTCTAAATCCATTCCAGCTCTACATAAAGTTAAAGTATCTTCCCATGATCTGGATTTTCAGATTTCCTAGTGGGAATGTGTGTTTGAGGGAATGCTTTTTCCCTCTTTCACTACAGGAATTCACAGTTTTAAGGCTGTCCTACAGAGTTTGCTGTGGCATGTTGCTTCTTTCAAAAGGTCTGTGAATTCTTTCAGTTTCTCTGGTAAGTTTCTGCTGTGGTTCTTGGAACAAAAGTTCACAGCGTGAATCTCCAAACACTGTTCTGTTCTTCCAAGTAGGAGAGGCATGCTAGCACTGCATCCTACTCATGTTCTTGGGCAGGGAGGAAGTAAAAAACCTAATTGGGTATTTTTAAATAGCTTAAAGAGTATAACTGGATTCTTTGTAACACAAAGGATAAATGCTTGAGGTGATGGATGCTCCATTTATTCTGATGTGGTTATTATGCATTGTATGCCTGTATCAAAATATTCCATGTTGCCCCTAAATATATATATGCCCATTATGTACCCAAAAACATTTTAAAATATTTTAAAATAAATTATTTTCTAAAGAATTAACTAAAATCTTTTAGAATTAATAAACAAGTTTATGAAGACTGGAAATAGAAGATCACTATACAAAACTCAGTTGTATTTCTCTACAGTATCAATGAGAAAACCAGTAATTAAATGAAGAAAATAATTCCATTATAATAACTTCAAATGGAATACAATGTTTAAAGATAATTTTAACTAAAACAATGCAAATTATGTACCCTAAAAAATACAAGACACTGTTGAAAACAAAATTTTTAGAGATGGAGTTTTGCTCTGTTGTCCAGGCTGGAGTGCACTGGCTCAATCTCAGCTCACTGCAACCTCCATCTCCCAGGTTCAAGCGATTCTCCTGCTTCAACCTCCTGAGTATCTGGGATTATAGGTGTACACAACCTCACCCAGGTAATTTTTGTATTTTTAGTAGAGACGCGATTTCACCATGTTGGCCAAGCTGGTCTTGAACTCCTGACCTCAGGTGGTCTGCCCACCCCAACCTCCCTAAGTGCTGGGATTACAGGCATGAGCCCCTGCACCTATCCAAAACAAATATTAAAAAGAGCTACATCAGTAGAAAAACATCTCATGGCCATTGGTTAGAAAACCATATTGCTAGAACGGCAATGCTCTCCAAATTCAAGTACAGATTTGAGGCAATTTTTATGGAAAATGCAGGTGACTTAGTTGCAGAAATTAAAAACCTGGTTAGAAAATTTATACTTAAATGCAAGGGACCCAGGATTACCAAAACAATCTTGAAAAAGAACAGTGTGGAAAAACTTACACTTCCAGGTTTCAAAATTACAAAATTTACTCAACATCTTAACATGTATAGATTTCAAGGCCTGGGTAATCAAGACTGTGTGGTGCTGGCATAAGAACAGACATATAGATTAATGTAATAGAACTGAGAGACCAGGAGTAAATCTTCACCATTCTAGTCAGTTGATTTTAGACAAAGGTACCACTACAATTAAAGGAGGAAAGAATCATCTTTCAACAAATATTGCTGTGACAACTGGGTAACAGCATGTTAATAAATGAAGTTGTACTCCTAGCTTACATACAAAATGAACTGAAAATGCATTTACAACCTAGATATCAGAGCTAAAACCATAAGACTTTTAAAAGAAAACACGAATATAACTGCTTATAACCTAGAATTAAGCATTGATTTCTTTTTATTATTATTATTGTTAAATTTTTATGACTACATAGTACCTGTATATATTTATGTGTTACAGGAGATATTTTGACACAGGCATGCATTGGTTTCTTAGTTATGACAACTATTTACAAGAAACAAAAAATTAGTTAAACTGGAAGTCACAAACATTTTTAAAATGTTGTTCTTCAAAAATATCATCAATAAAGTGAAAAGACATCTTCCAGAATGGGAGATAATGCTACATATCCTATATCTCATATAAAACTTGTCTCTACAATATAGAATGTACTACTATGTTCAATAATTTAAAAAAAAAACAAATCTGTTTTAAATGGGCAAAAAGTTCTTATTAAAGAGTTTTACAAAGTAGATATACAACATAGCCAATTAGCACATGGAAATAGTACAACATCGTTAGCCTCAAGAAAACATAACTCCATACCATAGTAACATACCACTTCACATTCACTAGAATGATTAAAATAAAGAAATGAAATAATAAGTCTTTTGAGGATCTGGAAAAATAACAACTCTCATATACTTCTGGTGAAAACACACAACATTGCAGCCACTTTGGAAAACAGCTTGGCGGTTCCTTAAATGGTTGAACATAGAGCTATCTTGTGACCCAGCAATTTCACTCCTACTATGTACCCTAGACAATTAAAAATATATGCTTACACAAAAGCTTGTGCACAAATGTTTATAGGAGCAATGCTTATAATAGATAAACATTAGAAGTAATCCAAATGTCCTTCAAATAATGAAGATATAAAACCATAAAATAATGGAATGCTATTCAGTAATAAAAAGAGATGAGGCTGGGCGCGGTGGCTCAGGCCTGTAATCCCAGCACTTTGGGAGGCCGAGGCAGGCGGATCACAAGTTCAGGAGATCGAGAGCATCCTGGCTAACAAGGTGAACCTCTGTCTCTACCAAAAATATATAAAATTAGCCAGGCTTGGTGATGGGCTCCTGTAGCCCTAGCTACTCATGAGGCTGAGACAGGATAATGGCGTGAACCTGGGAGGTGGGGCTTGCAGTGAGCCCAGATCACACCACTGCACTCTAGCCTGGGTGACAGAGTGAGACTCTATATCAAAAAAACAAAAGAAAGAAAGAAAGAAAGAAGTGAAGTGCTGATACACGCTATAACATGAATAAATCTTGTAAACATTGTGCTAAGTGAAAGAAGCCAGTTACAAAATACCACATATTGTGCAATATACAAAACTCAGTATTATACTTTCCATTTATATGAACTATCTAAAATAGGTCAGTCTATAGAGACAGAAAGATTAGTAATTGACCAGTGTTGATCGAGGTGGAAATGGGGAGTGACTACTAAAGAGCACAGGGTTTCTCTTGGGAGTGAGGAAATATTGTACAATTCACTGTGGCTGTGTTCACACACCACTGTAAATATACTAAAAAAAACCTGTATATTTTTAAAAGTTGAATTCTGTGAATCATATCTCAATAAAGCTGTTGTTAAAATGTGGGGGAGGAGTTGAATAAATATAGCATATTCATACAATCAAATATTATGCTAGCATTAAAAATTATAATACAGATGTCTGCACATTTACAGAAAAAAGTTAATGTGTAGATAAGTGAAAAAAGTTATAAACCTGCATATATGTTATATAAGTTTGAATGTTTGTGTATATGCACTTAGAATGTTATAGAAGAATATATACCAAAATCTTGAGTGATTATTTCTTAATGGAAAATTACTGGTGATTTTTGCTGCTGCTTCTTTTTTTATGCATTATCTGAATGTTTGTAATGATGTCTTACTATATGAGTAATTGTGAAAATAAAAACTTGCAATTAAACTGTTTAACGTACAATTCAAAGTAGAGAAAATATAAATTTCTACGAGTTCCTGAGAATCTTTAATGTTTCTGGTATTTTAATTAATATAGATTAAGGCAAGATACTTATGTATCTACTAAACAAGCAAACATCACCAGCAGTGATTATTCACAGTGCTGGTAAGGGTATGGAAAAAGCAGGATTTATGTATAACTAAAGTAATCATAAATTGGAGCAAACATCCTGGAATGTAATTTGACATTACAAATCAAGGGCCTTAAAAATATACCTCAGATTCAGTGATAACAGTATTAGCAAACACTGTGATAGAGCACTTACTATGTGATAAACACTAAGAATTTTTCATATACTATCTCATTTAATCCTAAAATTTGTCCTGTAATACAGTTGAGATTATTATCTCTATCTTATACATGAGGAAATTGAGGTATCAGTGAGCTCTCTAAATTCCCCCAAGTTACACACCTGTGAAGTGGTAGAATTAGAATTAGGACTTAAAACATTCTGTTTTCACAGTGCATGCCATTAACTTTCTAGTATATCATTACACCCTCTGTCCTCTTCTGGAAATAGGTTTTAAAGAAATGATGAGAAATGTGCACGAAGCTTAACCCATAAAGATGTTCTTCACAGAATGATATGTAACAGTATGAAAAAAAAGAAACCACTGAAATATCCATTATTAGGAGAATAGTTAAAATTGTGGCATAGCAATACTATGGAAGTTAATTTTGAAATGTTAGTAATATGAGAAAATCGTATAATTCTAAACAAAGAAAGTAAGTTATAGAATTACTGTATATAAAGTATGAAAAAAATCCATCAAAATGAGAATGAAAGTCAAAATGCTGACAGGGATTACCTCTAACTAGTGGGATAATAGTTGACTTTTCTGCAACATTCTATTTTTCTGTGCTTTATGAATCTTCCTTAATGAACACACATTTCTTTGAAAATGAAAAACAAATAACAAAAAATGAAACAAACAAGTCCAGATATAGGGATGGGTGAACATGGGACGTGCAGCAACAGTATTGTTGGGAGTAGTGGTGGCCATGACCTTTGCTTTTATAGCCATAGGAAGACAGTGAAAGGAAAGAGTGACTGCCCCGTGGGACCCTTGGCAGTAACATACTTTAAAGAGAAAGATTAAACTTCTTAAAATTTAAGATGAGAAAAGTTTTTTCCCTCTTCATGCCAGTTGAGAGAAAACGAGAGACAGAGATGAAGAAAGAGAGACATTGCAGAGAGCTTTACAGTCTGTCCCCTAGAGTTGAGGACTCACCCATTTTCCTTTGGGCCCATTTAACTCAAACTCAAACTTTCCTTCAAAGCAGCTCTTAGTTGTTTCTACCCCAGTAGGAAAATATTTTTTTAATTGCTTGGTAATTGAGAGAGCTAACATTGCCAGAAAGAGAAATAAAATTAGTGTTTTCATAGCTATATACCATGTCCACATTTCTCAAAGTGACAGCATGCCAGAAGATTGATCAAGCCAAGGATAAATAAGAAAGCATCTTACTAAAGCATCAACTGGACTCTGACATCAGGATTGTTATATATACGTAACTTTAATTGCAAGTTTTTATTTTATCATATATATATAACAAATATATATCACAATTATCATAAATTATGACAAATTAATTAAAACAAATACATCTTAAAATTTTAAAGAAGTAGAAGCAAACTTTTGATATGTCTCTGTGATCTATATCCATCTATCTAAACACAATATAGATATAGATCACAGAGACATGGAAAGTTATCTTCCACTTCTTTGAAGCTTTAAAATTTATTTGTTTTCAATGTTTTCACATTTTTTTTTCTCAGGTGACAGAACTTCATATGTGCTGCTCTGAATCTTGCTTTTTAATTGTGGTAAATATATATAACAAAATTTACCAATTTATCCATGTTTAAGTGTACAGTTCAGTGGCATTAAGTACATTCATGTTGTTGTACAATTGTAACAACTATCTCTAGAAATCTTTTTAACTTTTATTTTTAGTTGAGGAGTAAAAGTGCAAGTTTATTACATAGGTAAACTTGTGTCATAGGGGTTCGTTGTGCAGATTATTTCATCACCTAGGTATTAAGCCTAGTACCCATTAGTTATTTTTCCTGATTCTCTCCTTCCTTTCACCTTCCACCCTCTGAAAGGCCTCAGTGTGTGTTGTTCCCTTATATGTGTCCATGTGTTCTCATCATTTGGCTCCCATCATCCCAAAAGGAAGCCTGTACCCATTAAAGAATAACTCTCCATTCTTCCCACGCCCATCTCCTGGCAACCACCATTCTATGTTCTCTTTCTACTAATCTGACTAGGTACCACATATACATGGGATCTTACATGATTTGTTCTTTGCTATCTTATTTCATTTAAGATAATGTTCTCAAGGTTTATGCATCTTGTCACATGTGTCAAACTTTCCTTCCTTTATACAGCTGAAAAATATTCCATTGTAATTATATACTATGTTTTGTTTATCTCATCTATTTGCTGATGGACAGATAAATTATTTTCATCTTTTGAATAGTGTGAACAATGTTGTATGAACATTGTTGAGCAAGAATATGCTTGAGTTCATGCTACCAATACCATTGAATGTATAACTGGAATAGAAATTATATGGTAATTCTCTGTTTAAATTTTTGAAGATCACCATACTCTTTTTCACAGTGACTGCCACATTTAACATTCCCACCAGTAATTCACTAGAATTTCCAATTTGTCCACATCCTCAAGGAGACATATAATTTCCCTTTTAAATAAACATAGCTATCATAATGAATATGAAGTAGTAACTTGTAGTTTTGATTTCCACATCCCTAATGACTTATGATAAGAAGTTTTCATGTGCTTTTTTCTCTTTCTAAATATTTTTTAAATTATTGTTCTTTAATGTTTTAAATCTGAATAGCTTTAGGGATACAAGTAATTTTGGTTACACAGATTAATTGTGTAGTGGAGAAGTCTGGTCTTTCAGTGTACCAATTACACAAAGAGTGTACACTGTACCAAATAGATGATTTTTCACTTTTGTTTCCCACCTATTCTCCCCCTTCTGAGTTTCCAGTGTCCATCATACCACTCTGTATTCCTTTGCATGCCCATAGTTGAGTTTCCACTTATAAGTTAGAATATGTGGCATTTGGTTTTTCATTCCTGAGTTACTTCACTTAGGATAATTATCTCAAGTTTAATTCAAGTTGCTGCAAAATACATTATTAATTCTTTTTATGGATGAGTAGTATTCCATGGTGTGTGTATATACACACACACACACACACATATATATATATGTACATATATACACACACACACACACATATATATATATACGTATACACACACACACACACACACACTATACTAGTTTACATTCTCACCAGCAGTGTAGAAGTGTTCCCTTTCATGACACCCACATCAACATCTATTATTTTTTGATTTTCTCATTATGGACATTCTTACAGGAGTAAGGTGGTATTGAGTTGTGGTTTTGACTTGCATTTCCCCAATTATTTGTGATGTTGAGCATGTTTTCATATGTTTGCTGGTCATTTGTGTATCTTCTTTTGAGAATTGTCTATTCATGTCCTTAGCCTATTTTTTGATGGGATTTTTTTTTTCTTCCTAATTTCTTTGTGTTCCTTGTAGATTCTGAATATTAGTGCTTTGTCATTTCTTTAAATTGTGAAAATTTTCTCCCACTCTGTGGATTGTCTGTTTACTCTGCTGAATGTTCCTTTTGCCATGCGAAAGCTCTTTAGTTTAATTAAGTCTCAGTTATTTATCTTTGTTTTTATTGCATTTGCTTTTGGGTTCTTAGTCATGAAGTCTTTGTTTAAGCCAGTGTCTATGAGGGTTTTTTCAATGTTATCTTCTAGAATTTTTATAGTTTCAAGTCTTAGAAATGTCTCTGATCTATCTGGAGTTGATTTTTGTATAAGGTGAGAGATGAGGATCCAGTTTCATTCTACATATGGCTTGCCAATTATGTAAGTACTGTTCGTTGAATAGGGTATCCTTTCCTCACTTTATGTTTTTGCTTGCTTTGTCAAAGACCAGTTGGCTGTCAGTATTTGGGTGCATTTTTGCATTCTCTCTTCTGTTCTATTTGTCTCTGTGTCTATTTTTATACCAGTACCATGCTGTTTTGGTGACTATAGCCTTATACTGTAGTTTGAAGTCAGGTAATTTGATGCCTCCAGACTTTTTTTTTTTTTTTTCTTAGTCTTGCTTTTGCTATGTGGCTCGTTTTTGGTTCTGTATAAATTTTAGTATTGTTTTTTCTAGTTCTGTGAAGAATGATGATGGTATTTTGAAGGGAATTGCATTAAATTTGTAGATTGCTTTTGTCAATATAGTCATTTTCACAATATTGATTCTACCCGTCCATGAGCATGGGATGTGTTTCCAATTGTTTATGTCATCTATCATTTCTTTCAGCAGTGTTTCGTAGTTTACCTTGTAAAGGTACTTCACCTCCTTGGTTAGGTGTATTCCTATGTTTGTGTGTTTGTTTGTTTGTTTGTTTTGCAGCTATTGTAACAGTGGATGCAAAACTGTTGCTGTTTGCTGATGATTTAATTTTATACCTAGAAAACCCTAAAGACTCCACCAAAAAGCTCCTAGAACTGATAAATGAATTCAGCAAACTTTCAGGATACAAAATTAATGTACATAAATTAACAGTTCTGCTATACACCAAGAGTGACCACACTGAGTAGTTGTATTTCTAATTGTTCAAAGAACCAAAGATTCTGCAAACTGTTTTTCATCATGGCTTTACCAATTTACATGTCCATCAACAAAGTACAAGGGTTCCCTTTTCTTCATGTTTTGCCAACATTCATCTTTTCTTATTTTGGATAATACCTATTCTAAAAGTTTTGAGGTGATATCTCATTGGGGTTCTGTTTTGCATTTCTTTTACATTTATTAATATTGAGATTTTTTTCATAAACATGTTGGCAAGTTTTATGTCCTCCTTTTCAAACTGTCTGTTCAGGTGCATTGCACATTTAAAAAAAAAAAAAATTGAGTACCATACAGTTTTGATTATTGTAGCTTTGTTGTATGTTTTGAATCAAGGAAATGTGAAACCTCCAACATTTCTCTTAAGATTATTTTGGATAGTCAGGGTTTCTTAAGTTGATATAATCTTTTTAGGATGAATTTCTTCTATTTCTGCAGAAAGTACCATTAGGATATTAATAGATATTACATCAAATCTGCAGATTATAATAGGTAGTTTTGTCATGCCAACACTATTAAGTCTTTCAATCCATGAACAAATATTACTCTTTTCCAATTTCAATGTCTTTTATTTCTTTCTCTTTCCTGATTGCCTTGTCTAGGACTTCCAGTATTATGTTAAAAAGGAGTGGTGAAAGTAGACAGCCTTGTCTTATACCAGTTCTTAGTGGAAATGATTTCAACTTTTCCACATTCATTTTGATGTTAGCTGTGGTTTTGTTGTATATGGTCCATATTATTTTGAGATATGTTGCCTCTTTGCCTAGTTTGTTGCTGGTTTTTATCATGAAGGAATGCTGATTTTTATCAAGTGCTTTTTTTGTGTTTATTGAAATGATCATATTGTTTTTGTTCTTAATTTTTTTGTTTTAATTTTCGTTTAGTTTTTTGTTTAATTTTGTTTAGTTTTTGTTCTTAATTTTTTTTGTAGTTAATAAATGATGTATCACATTTATTAACTTGCATATGCTGAACCATCTTTGCATCCCTGGTATAAAATTATTCCTGTTTGCTGATGGCATAACTGTATATCTGAAAAAAAGTCTTAACTGTTCCACAAAATATTAACATTTAGATTTAATAAATAAATATAATAAGTTATCTGGATGCAAAAATTAACATACAAAAATTAGTAACATTTTTATAAACTGAAAATAATTAAACTGAGAACAAAATCAAGAGGGCAATCTCATTTACAATCACTACAATAAAGGAAAGTATGTATTAACAAATTTAACCAAGGAGGTGAACAATCTCTACAAGAAAAACTATAAAAAGACTGATGCAAGGAATTGTAGATGACACAAGCAAATAGAAAAATGTCCCATGCTCATGGATTAGAAGAATTAATATTGTTAAAATGACTGCTATTCTCAAGGCAATCTACAGATTCAATGAAATCTCTGTCAGATTACTATTGTAATTCTTACTGAATCAGGGAAAAACCCCTAAAATTCATGTGAAATCAAAACAAAGGCCTGAATAGCCAATGCAAGTCTAAGCAAAGAAAAGAAAGTGGAGGCATCACATTATCTTACTATTAAATTTATTACAATCGTATAGTAACCAAAACAGCATGGTATTGCCATAAAAGTGGAAAGATAGATTAATGGACCAGAATAGAAAACTCAGAAATAGAGCCACAAATTTATGGACCACGGATGTTTGACGAAGTCTACAAGAACATACATTAGAGAAAAGACACTCTCTAACAAATGGTGCTGGGAAAATTGAGTTGCCATATGTGGAAGAATTAAACATTTTAACTCACAGTAATTGCTTTATTTTCTAGTAATTTGCCATTGTATTACTAACTAATGAACTGAACACTATTCCTGACATTTATCAGCCTTTCACCATGACATATTAGGCTAGTGGAAGAATGAAATTTGATATCTATTTCTCACCATATAGAAAAATCAACTTAAGATAAATTAAAGACTTAAACAACACAACCAAAGCTATAAAACTATTGGAAAACAACCTAGGGAAAAATCTTTTGAACATTGGTATAGACAAATAAAAATATGACTGAGACTCAACAGCATAGGCAATGAAATAAAAAAATAGACAAATGGAGTTTAATTAAACTAAAAAGCTTCTGCACAGCAAAAATAAAAAAATAAAAAATAAATCAACAGTGTAAACAGACAACCTGCACAATGGGAGAAAATATTTGAAAACTATTCATCCTACATGGGGCTAATATCTACAATATACAAGGGACTCAAACATCTCAATAAAAAAAAATTTTGACTTAAAAGTGGGCAAAAATGTAAATAGGCATTTCATTTCTTAGAAGAAAACATACAAATAACCAACATGTGTATAAAAAATGCTCAACATCACTAATCACCAGAGAAATGCAAATAAAATCCACCATGAGATATCGTCCTACCCCAGTCAGAATGACTATTATTAAAAATTCAAAAAACAACAGATGTTGGTGAGGAGGTGGAGAAAAGGGAACTCTTACATGTTGTTGGTAGAAATATAACTTAGGGCAACCTCCATGAAGTATAATATGTGTGTTTCTCAAATAACTAAAAGTAGATCTAACATTCAATCCAGCAATTCCACTACTAGATATCTACCCAAATGAAATGAAATCAAGCCAGGCACAGTGGTTCAAACCTGTAATCCTAGCACTTTGGGAGGCCATGGCGGGTGGATCACCTGAGGTCAGGAGTTCGAGACCAGCCTGGCCAATATGGCGACACCCTTTCTCTACTAAAAATACAAAAATTAGCCAGGTGAAGGGCCGCACACCTGTAATCCCAGCTACTCGGGAGGCTGAGGCAAGAGAACCACTTGAAGCCAGGAGGCAGAGTTTGCAGTGAGCCCAGATTGCACCACAACAGCCCAGCCTGGGAGACAGAGTGAGACTCTGTCAAAAAAAAAAAAAAAAAAAAAAAGGATCAAGAATCATTATGTCAAAAAGATACTTATCACAGCACAATTCACAATAGCAAAGGTATGAAATCAACCTAAGCGTCCATCAGTGGATGATTGGCTAAAGAGAATATTGTATGTCTACAAAATTGAATACTATTCAGCCATAAAAAATAATGAAATCAGGTCTCATTGCTCATGCAGCAACATGGATGGAATCCGAAGTGATTATCATAAATTAACCAAGCCAGTCACAGAAAGTCAAATGTCACATGCTCTCACTTATAAGTGGGTTCTAAAAATTTTGTACACATGGATGTAGACTGTAGAGTGATAGGCAATGGAGATTTATAAGAGTGAGAGAATGAGAGGGAAGTGAATAATAAAAAAAGTGTGCTTACTTGGTACAATGTACATTATTCAGATGAGTGATACCTTAAAGCCCTGACTTGACTTCTGTGCCATATATGCATGCTGCAAAATTGCACTTGTACCCAATAAATTTATACTAATATAAAAACACATCTTTCCATTTAACTGTGTATTTTTTCTTTTTTCAGAATTGTTTTATAGTTTTCAGTGTGTGACTCTCTTGATTCCATGTTAAATTTTTTTAGGTGTTTTGTTCTTTTGGATACTATTGTAAATGAAAGTGTTTTTATTAATTTCCCTTTTGAATGGTTTACTGATTTTAAACAAAAACACAACTGATTTTTTGTGCTGATTTTTTATCCTATAACCTCTAATAGTTTTTCTGTAGAATCTTTACGGTTTTCTCCTTATCTGCTCATATAATCTGGAAACAAAGGTAATTTTACTTCTTCCTTTCCAATTTAGGTGACTTTTATTTCTTTTTTCCCCATACTTGCTCTGCCTGAATTTTCTAGTAATGTCTTGCATAGAAGTGGTCAAAGTGGACATTCTTTTTTTTTTTTTTTTTTTTGTATATTAGAAGGAAATCTTAGAATCTTTCACAATTGAAGGTAATGGTAGCTGCGGAATTTTCGTACATGGTCTTTATAAGGTTGAAGGTGTTCTCTTGTATTCCTAATTTATTGAGAGTTTTTAACATAAAAGGTGTTTAATTTTGTCAAGTGTATTTTCTACATCAACAAGAAGATCATGTGATTTTTTTCCACTTCATTCTAAAAGTAATGTATTATGTTAATTAATTTCTGTATGTTGAAACATCCTTGTATTCTGGGAATAAAGCCTAATTGGTAATGGTGTATAATCTATTTAATATGTTGATGAATTTGTTTTGCTAGTATTTTGTGGAGAATTTTTGCATCAATATTTATAATAAATATTAGTCTGTAATTTTTTTAATGTAGTGTCTTTGTTTCACTTTTCTTCAGGGTAATGTTGGTTCCAGTGAATGAATTCCAGGACTTTCATTTGTTGAAAAGTTTTTGTTAAGTTATTTAATTCTCTTACAGGTCAATACCAATTTTTTATTACTTCATAAATTAATGTTGTTGATAGAGTGTGTGTTTTTAGAAATTTGTCTATTTCATCCATGTTATCAAACTTTTTGGTGTACAAATGTCCATTCCATGCTCTTATAATCTTTTTTATGTCTGTAATACTGACTTTAATGTGATCAGCTTATTTCTAATTGGCATAATTTGAGATATTTTTCTTAGTTAATCCAGCTATAAGTTTGTCCTTTTTGTCATTATTTTAGACTCAACATTTAGTTGATAGTCTCTTGTTTTTTTTTTTTTTTCTAATCTATACTTTATCTCTATTCTGATCTTCACAATTTTCTTCTTCCTGCTAGCTTAAATTTCAATTTACTTTTCTTTATTTAAGTTTAGGTTATGGATTTGGAATATTTCTCTTGTTTTAATGTATCCATTTATAGTTTTAAATTTTCTTCTTATCACTGTGTTAACTGTTTCAAATAAGTTTTGCTATATTATGGTTTCATTTATATTTTTCCCAAAATATTTTCTAATTTTGCTTATGAAGTCTTCTTTGTCCCATTGGTTGTTTAAAACATGTTAATTTCTACATTTGTGAATTTTATAATTTTCCTTCTGTTTTTTATTTCTAGCTTAATTCCACTGTGAGCAGAAAATACACTTTATATGATTTCAACTGTTTCAAATTTATTAAGATTTGTTTTGTGGCCTAACATGTTATATATCCTGGGGAATAATACATATGCACTTCGTAAAAATGTGTGGTCTGCTATTGTGGGGTGGAGTGTTCTGTGTATGCCTGCTAGGTCTAACTGGTTTATGGTATAGTTAAAGTTCTCTGTTTTCTTTTCTTTCTTTCTTTTCTTCTTCTTCTTCTTTTTTTTTTTTATTATTATTATACTTTAAGTTCTGGAATACCTGAGCAAAATGTGCAGCTTTGTTATGTAGGTATACACGTACCATGGTTTGCTGCACCCATGAACCTGTCATCCTCATTAGGTATTTCTCCTAAGCTATCTCTCCCCTTTATCCCCCACTCTCCAACAGTCCATGATGTGTGATGTTCCCCTCCCTATGCCTATGTGTTTTCATTGTTCAACTCCCAAACTCCCACGTATGAATGAAAACATTCAGTGTTTCATTTTCTGTTCCTGTGTTAGTTTGCTGATACTGATGGTTCCCAGTTTCATCCATGTCCCTGCAGAGGACATAAACTCATTCTTTTTTATGGCTGAATAGTATTTCATGGTGTATACGGGCCACATTTTCTTTACCCAGTCTAATATTGATGGGCATTTGGGTTGGTTCCAAGTCTTTGCTCTTGTGAATAGTGCTGCAATAAACATGCGTGTGCATGTGTCTTTATAGAGAAATGATTTATAAACCTTTGGGTACATACCCAGTAATGGGATTGCTGGGTCAAATGGTATTTCTAGTTCTAGATCCTTGAGGAATTGCCACATTGTATTCCAAAATGGTTGAATTCATTGGCAATTTTACCAACAGTGTAAAAGAATTCCTGTATCTCCACATCTTCTCCAGCATCTGTTGTTTCCTGACTTTTAATGATCACTCTTCTAACTGGCATGAGATGGTATCTCATTGCAGTTTTGATTTGCATTTCTCTAATGACCAGTGATGATGAGCTTTTTTCATATATTTGTTGACCTCACTTCTTTTGAGAAGTACCTGTTCATATCCTTCACCAACTTTTTGAAGGGGTGGTTTGCTTTTTCTTGTAGATTTGTTTAAGTTCCTTGTAGATTCTGGATATCAACCCTTTGTCGGGTGGATAGATTGTAAAAATTTTCTCTCATTCTGTGGGTGGCCTGTTGTCTCTGATGATGGTTTTGTTGTTTTTTGTTTTTGTTTGGTTTTGTTTTGCTTTTCCTCTGCAGAAGCTCTTTAGTTTAATTAGATACCATTTGTCAATTTTGTCTTTTGTTACCATTGCTTTTGGTGATCCAGTCATGAAGTCTTTGCCCATGTCTATGTCCTGAATGGTATTGCCTAGGTTTTCTTCTAGGGTTTTTATGGGTTTAGGTCTTACGTTTAGATCTTTAATCCATCTTGAGTTAATTTTTATGTAAGGTGTAATGAACAGGTCTAGTTTCAGTTTTCTGCATATGGCTAGCCAGTTTTCTCAACACCATTTATTAAATAGAATATTCTTTCTCCATTGTTTCTTTTCGTCAGGTTTCTCAAATATCTGATGGTTGTAGATGTATGGCATTATTTCTGAGGCCTCTGTTCTGTTCCATTGGTCTATATATCTGTTTTGGTACCAGTACCATGCTGTTTAGGTTACTGTAGCCTTATAGTATAGTTTGAAGTCAGGTAGCATGATGCCTCCAGCTTTGCTGTTTTTGCTTAGGATTGTATTGGCTATACAAGCTCTTTTTTTGGTTCCATATGAAATTTAAAGTAGTTTTTCTTTCCAATCCTGTGAAGAAAGTCAATGGTAGATTGATGGGAATAGAATCAAATCTATAAGTTACTTTGGGCAGTGTGGCCATTTTCACAATATTGATTTTTCCCATCAATGAGCATGGAATGCTTTTACATTTGTTTGTGTCTTCTCTTATTTCCTTGAGCAGTGGATTGTAGCTCTCCTTGAAGAATTCCTTCACATTTCTCATAAGTTGTGTTCCTAGGTATTTTATTCTCTTCATAGCACTTATGAATAAGTTTCCTCATGATTTGGCTCTCTGTTTTTCTATTATTGGTGTATAGGGATGCTTGTGATTTTTGCACATTGATGTTGTATCTTGAGACTTTGCTGAATTTGCTTATCAACTTAAGGAGTTTTGAGGCTGATACAATGGGGTTTTCTAAATATACAATCATGTCATCTGCAAAGAGAGATAATTTGACTTCCTCTCTTTCTATTTGAATACCCTTATTTCTTTCTCTTGCTTGACTATCCTGTCCAGAACTTCCAATACTATGTTAAATAGGAGTGATGAGAGAGGGCATTCTTCTCTTGTGCCAGTTTTCAAAGGGAATGCTTCCAGCTTTTGCCCATTCAGTATGATATTGGCTGTGGGTTTTTCATAAATAGCTTTCATTATTTTGAGATATGTTCTATGAATACCTAGTTTACTGAATGTTTTGGGTATGAAGTGGTGTTGAATTTTATTGAAGGCCTTTTGTGCATCTAGTGAGATAATCATGTGTTTTTTGTCATTGGTTCTGTATATGTCATGGATTATGTATATTGATTTGCATATGTTGAACCACCTTTGCATCCCAGGGACAAAGCTGACTTGATCATGGTGGATAAGCCTTTTAATGCGCTGCTGGATTCAGTTTACTGGTATTTTATTGAGAATTTTTCACATCAATGTTTATCAGGGATATTGGCCTGAAATTTACTTTTTCTGTTGTGTCTCTGCTAGGTTTTCATATCAGGATGATACTGGCCTCATAAAATGAGTCAGGGAGGAGTCTCTCTTTTTCTATTGCTTGGAATAGTTTCAAAAGGAATAATACCACCTCCTCTTTTTACCACTGGTAGAATTCGGCTGTGAATCATCTGGTCCTGGGCTTTTGTTGCTGTTGTTGTTGTTGTTTTTATTGTTGTTGTTAGGCTATTAGTTACTGCCTCAATTTCAGAAGTTGTTACTGGTTTATTCAGAGATTCGACTTCTTACTAGTTTACCTTGGGAGGGCGTATGTGTATGGAAATTTATCCATTTTTTCTAGATTTTCTAGTTTATTTGTGTAGAGTTGTTTATAGTATTCTCCAATGGTAGTTTTTATTTCTGTGGGATCAGTGGTGATTGCTCCTCTATCATTTTTTATTGTGTCTATTTGATTCTTCTCTATTTTCTTCTTTATCAATCTGGTTAGTGGTGAATCTATTTTGTTAATCTTTTCACAGAAACAGTTCCTGGATTCATTAATTTTTTGAAGGCTTTTTCTTGTCTCTATCTCCTTCAATTCTGTTCTGATCTTAATTATTTCTTGTCTTTGCTAGATTTGGAATTTGTTTGCTCTTGCTTCTCTAGTTATTTTAATTGTGATGTTAAGGTGTCAATTTTAGATCTTTCCCACTTTCTCATGTTGGCATTTAGTGCTATGAATTTCCCTCTAAACACTGCTTTAGATGTGGTCCACAGATTCTGGTATGCTGTCTCTTTGTTATCATTCATTTCAAATAACTTATTTATTTCTGCCTTAATTTTGTTATTTACTCAGTACTCATTCAGGAGCAGGTTGTTCAGTTTCCATGTAGTTTTGTGGTTTTGAATGAGTTTCTTAATCCTGAGTTCTGATTTGATTGCACTGTGGTCTGAGAGACTGTTTGTTATGACTTTCATTCTTTTGCATTTGCAGAAGAGTGATTTACATCCAATTATGTGGTCGATTTTACAATAAGTGCTATGTGGTGCTGAGCAGAATGTGTATTTTGTTGATTTGAGGTGGAGAGTTCTGTAGATGTTTATTAGGTCTGCTTGGTCCAGAGCTGAATTCAAGTACTGAATATCCTTCTTAATTTTCTGTCTCATTGATGTGTCTAATATTGACAGTGGGATGTTAAAGTCTCCCACTATTATTGTGTCGGGGTCGAAGTTTATTTGTTGATCTCTAAGAACTTGCTTTATAAATCTGAGTGCTCCTTTATTGGATATATATATGTTTAGGATAGTTCGCTTTTCTTGTTGCATTGATTTCTTTAACATTATTTAATACCCTTCTTTGTCTGATATTTGTTGGTTTAAAGTCTGTTTTATCAGGGACTAGAATTGCAATTCTTGTTTTTTTTTTTTTTTTTTTTTCTTTTCATTTGCTTGGTAAATCTTCCTCCATCACGTTATTTTGAGCTTATGCACATCTTTGCACATGAGATAAGTATCCTGAATATAGCTCACCAACGGGTCTTGACCCTTTATCCAATTTGCCAGTCTGTGGCTTTTAATTGGGACATTTAGCCCATTTACGTTTAAGGTTAATATTATTATGTGTGAATTTTATCCTGTCATTATGATGCTAACTGGTTACTTTGCCCATTAGTTAATGCAGTATCTTCATAGTGTTGATGGTCTTTACATTTAGTGCTTCCTTCAGGATATCTTGTAAGGCAGGCCTGGTGGTGACAAAACCTCTCAGCATTTGCTTGTCTATAAAATATTTTGTTTCTCCTTCATTTGCGAAGCTTAGTTTTCCTGGATATGAAATTCTGGGTTAAAAAATTCTTTTCTTTAAGAATGTTGAAAGTTGCCCCCTACTCTCTTCTGGCTTGTAGGGTTTCTGCAGAGACATCCACTGTTAGTCTGCTGGGCTTCCATTTCTGGGTAACCCAACCTTCCTGTCTGGTTGCCCTTAACATTTTTTTTCATCATTTCAACCTCAGTGAATCTGATGATTATGTGTCTTGAGGTTGCTCTTCTCAAGGAGTATATTCATGGTGTTCTCTGTATTTCTTGAATTTGAATGTTTGCCTTTCTTGCTGGGTTGGGGAAATTCTTCTGGATAATATCCTGAAGTGTGCTTTCCAACTTGGTTCAATTCTCTCCATCACTTTCAGGTACACTAATCAAACTTTGTTTTGGTCTTTTCACATAGTCCCATATTTCTTTGAGGCTTAGTTCATTCACTTTCATTCTTTTTTCTCTAATCTTGTCTTCACACTTTATTTCATTAAGTTGACCTTCAATTTCTGGTATCCTTTCTTCCACTTGATCTTTTCAGCTATTGATACTTCTGTATGCTTCATGAAGTTCTCATGCTGTGTTTTTCAGCTCCATCAGGTCATTTATGTTCTTCTCTAAACTAGTTGTTCTAGTTAGCAATTCCTCTTATTTTTTATCTAGGTTCTTAGCTTCCTTGTGTTGGGTTAGAACATGCTCCTTTAGCTCAGAGGAGCTTGTTATTACCCATCTTCTGAAGCCTACTTCTGTCAATTGGTCAAACTCATTCTCTGTCTAGTTTTGTTCTTTTGTTGTTAAAAAGTTGTGATCCTTTGGAGGAGAAAAGGCATTCTGATTTTTGGAATTTTCAGTCTTTTGGTTCTGGTTTTGTCTCTTCATCATGGATTTATCTACCTTTGTTTTTTTATGTTGATGACCTTAAGATGGAGTTTTTGTGTGCTCATCCTTTTTGTTGATGTTGATGTTATTGCTTTCTATTTGTTAGTTTTCTTTCTAACTGTCTGGGCCCTCTTCTGCAGGTCTGCTGGAGTTTACTGGGAGTTGACTACAGACCCTGTTTTCCTGAGTGTCACCAGTGGAGACTGCAGAACAGCAAAGATTGCTGCCTGTTTCTTCCTCTGGAAGCTTCATCACAGAAGGGCACCTGCAAGATGCCAGCCAGAGCTCTCCTGTATGAGGCCTCTGTCAAAGTCTTCTGGGAAGTGTCTTCCCATCAGGAGGCACTGGGGTCAGGGATCCACTTGAGGAGTCAGTCCCTTAGCAGAACTTGAGTGCTGTACTGGGATATGTGCTGCTCTCTTCAGAGCCAGCAGGCAGGAATGTCTAAGTCTGCTGCAGCTGCACCCACAACCACCCCTTCTTCCATGTGCTCTACCCCAGGGAGATGGGAGATTTATTCATAAGCCCCTGACTGGCACTGCTGCCATTGTTTCAGAGATAACCTGCCTAGAGAGGAGGAATCCAGAGAAGCAGGATGGTTACAGTGGCTCTGCTGTGCTGTGTTGGGCTCCACCCAGTCTGGACTTCCTGGTGGCTTTGTTTACACTGTGAGAGGAAAACCGCCTACTCAACCCTCAGTAAGGACAGATACCCCTCCCCCAACCAAGCTCAGGCATCCCAGGTCGACTTCAGACTGCTGTGCTACACTCAAGAATTTCAAGCCAGTGGACCTTAGCTTGCTTGGCTCCATGGGGGTGGGATCCACTGAGCAAGACCACTTTGTTTCCTGGCTTCAGACCCTTTTAAGGGGAGTGCATAGTTCTGTCTCACTGGCATTCCAGGTGCCACTGGGGTATGGAAAGAAAAACTCCTGCAGTTAGCTCAGTGTCTGCCCAAATGACTGCCCAGTTTTGTGCTTGAAACCCAGGGACCTTGTGGTGTAGGCACTTGAGGGAATCTCCTGGTCTGTGGGTTGCAAAGACTGTGGGAAAAGCATAGTATCTGGGCCCTATAGTACCGTCCCTCATGGCATGGCCCCTCATGTCTTCCCTTGGTTAGGGGAGGGAGCTCCTTGACCACTTGCACTTCGTGGGTGAGGCAACACACCACCCTGTTTCTCCTTGTCCTCTGTGGGCTGCACCCACTGTCTAAATAGTCCCAGTGAGATGAATTGGATACCTCAGTTGGAAATGCAGAAATCCCCCACATTCTGGGTTGGTCTTGCTGGGAGCTGCAGACCAGAGCTGTCCCTTTTTGGTCATCTTGCCCAGGAAATCCCCTGTTTGCTTCTATATATTCTTTTTTTTCTTTTTTTTCTTTTTTTTTTTTAATCCACTCCTGAAAGTGGCATGCTGAAGTCTCAAACTACTATTGTAGAACTGGTCTCTTTCTATCTTCAATTTTGTCAAAATTCACTTCATATATTTGGGAGCCCCAATGATTTGGTGCATACATGTTTATAATTACTATATCCTCTTAGAGAATTGACCATTCTATTAATACATGATACCTTTTGACTCTTATGGCAGTCTTTTACTTGAAGTCAATTAATTCTGATATTAATATAGTCATCACAGCTTTCTTTTAATTACTATTTGCATAGAAATTTGTTTTCTGTCATTTTGCTTGCAACCTATTTGTTTCTTCAGATACAAATTGAGTCTCTTGTATACAGCATATAGTAGGACCATGCTTCTTTTTTTTTTTCCATATTTTCAATTTATGCCCCATGAGTAAGAGTAACACATTTACAGTTGAAGTAATTACAGGTAAGTTAGGATTAACTACTGCTTTTTTTGCAATTAATTTATTTGCCTTGTATATTTTT
>NW_012119266.1:262054-265155 GCF_000951035.1 Colobus angolensis palliatus
CTGGGAGTTGGAGACTGCAGCTGTTCCTATTCGGCCATCTTGCTCCGCCCTTCCTTTTACTGCATTTTTTGTATTTCAGTAATTGTTGTAGCAACTCATTTTGATACTTTTATCAAGTATTTATTAATTTTTAATTTTTAAGTTTTATTGGGACATATGTTTATATTTTGTGGGGTACCTGAGATATTTTGATGCAAGCATACATTATGTAATCATCAATCACATCAAGGTAAATGGGGTATTGATCACCCCAAGCATTCATCATTTTCTTTGTGCTATGAATGTTACAATTGTATTTCCTTTATTATTCTAAAAGTTATAACCAACTATTTCTGACTGTAGTCACTCTGTTGTGCTATCAAATACCGGATCTTATTTATTGTATCACATTATATTTTTGTTTCCATTAACCATCCCCCACTCCCTTGCACTACCCTTCCTTGCCTCGGATAACCATCATTCTACTATCTCCATGAGTTTCGTTGTTTTAATTTTTATCTCTTACAAATGTGTATCATTCATTTTGATTTTTTTAGATATTTTCTTTGTTGTTGCCATAGGGATTATATATATAATATCCTAAAGTTACAACTATCTAATTTGAATTCATACCAACTTATAGTTTCATAAATATTTTAAATATTTGTCTTTTAAATTCTAGAAAAATTTTAAAAACGGAGTTTGTGATTCTGTTTTGTGTTGCTATAAAGGAATACCTGAGACTGAGTAAAGAGAAGAGGTTTATTTGGCTCACAGTTCTGCAACCTGTATATGAAGCATAGTACTGGCATCTGATTCTGGTAAAGGCTCAGAAAGCTTATAATCATGGCAGAAGGAGAAGGGGACCCAGTGTGTCACATAGCATGAGCAAGAGAGAGGTGGGATGTGCCAAGCTCCTTTGAACAACCAGATCTTCCATTAACTCCCAGAGAAAGAACTCATTCATTACCATAGGAATGGTACCAAGCCATTCATGAGGGATCTGTGTCCATGACCCAAATACCTCCCATATCCAACACTGGAGATCACATTTCAACATGAAATTTGGAGGAGACACACACCCAAACTATATTAGAGTTACAATCAAAAATTACAATAATACTGGCTTTTATAATGGCCTGTATATTAACTGTACCAATGAACTTTATATCTTCATTTGACTTTGTGTTACTCTTTACTATCCTTTCATTTAAATCTCACAGACTTCCTTTAGTATTTCTTGCATGGTACATGTAATGGTAATAAACTTGCTCAGCTCTTGTTCATTGGTAATGTCATAATTTATGTGTCATATTTAAAGGACAGACATTTTTAGAGATATAACTCTCAGTTGACAGTATTTTTCCTTCAGTATTTTTAATATATAATCCCATGGCCTCTGGCTTCCATCATTTATGATGAGAAATTGGCTGACTCTTATTGAGCATCCCTTGTCCATGATGGTCACTTTTCTCTTGCTGTTTTCAGATGGTCTGTGCCTTTGGCTTTGATAGTTTTCTTATAATTTGTCTCAGTGTTGTTTTCTTCAGAAGAATCCTACTTGGAGTTTTTTGAGCTTCCTGGATTTATAGATTCATGTTTTTATCAAATTTGGGAAGGTTTTGGTAAGTATTTCTTGAAATAATCTTTCTTTTTTCCCCATTTCTCTTTCTTCTCTCATTCTGAGACTCCCATAATAAGTATGTTGGTCTGTTTATGTTTTCCCACAAGCTCCTTAGACTCTGTTTACTTTCCTTCATTCTTTTTTTCCTTTTCCTCAGACTCAGTAATTTCAATTATCATGTACGTAAGTTCACTTAGTCTTCTTCATGTTCAAAGATGCTGTTGGACCTCTCTATTCAAATTTTTATTTTAGCTATTTTAGTTTCTAGCTCCAGAATTTCTGTTTGCTGTTTTAAATAATTTATCTTTGTTCATATGTCATTTTGTTTTTTGAAAAATTTATATCTCTTTGTTCGCATATCATTTTCCTATTTTCTTTTAAATATCAGTCCATGTTTTTCCTAACCTTTTTGTGCATATTTAAGATAATTTTTGTAAACATCTTTGTTCGTCAAGTTCATTGGGCTGTCTTGGGAACACTTTCTGCCCATTTAGTTTGTTAGTTTCACACATGATTTTCTGTTTAATTGTGTGACTAGTAATCTTTGTTGTTGTTTTAAAATTGAACATTTGACCATTTTAATGTGACAACTCTGAAAATCAGTTTATCATGCTTCTCTATCTTTTTTTATTTTTTATATTGTTGAAAGCTGTAGTAATCCACTTGGTTTAAGATTTTTCCAAACTATGTTTGCAAAGATTATTCCTTGTCATCTGTGATCCCTGAAGTCTCTGTTTTTTAGTTTATGCTAAGTTAATGCTTTGACAGAGATTTCCTTGAAATTCAGGAGCTGAACAAACAAAAACCAAAATGGAAAGAATGACTGACTCTCCCAGTTTTTAGAGACTGGCTCTCTGAAGGTGTACTCCACCATGTAGTAAGGCTTCCTCTGTGCCTAGTGATCAGCCTGAGGTAAAGCTTAGGATATTCTCAAGACTATTCTGGGTGTATATCTCACCTGTACCTACTCATGACTTTCTATATTCCCATGTATAAATAGCCATTTTTAAATGTCCTGATTTCCCAAAGAGATTGTTTTTTCAGGCCTTATATGGTTTATTGTATGTCTCTAACTATAATCTCTTGCCTCAGGCATCTGTGGGTTTGTAGTCTACCTTGTGGCTTTTACAACCATGCCTGCCACTTGTGTTCTGAGTTAGGCAAAACAGCGATAAGTACCTTGCACCCATCATTTTGGATTTCCCATGCAGATTAAAAAATATGAACATAGGCCGGGCGCGGTGGCTCAAGCCTGTAATCCCATTACTTTGGGAGGCTGAGACGGGCAGATCCGGAGATCAGGAGATCGAGACCATCCTGGCTAACATGGTGAAACCCCGTCTCTACTAAAAACTACAAAAAACTAGCCAGGCGAGGTGGCGGCGCCTGTAGTCCCAGCTACTGGGAGGCTGAGGCAGGAGAATGGCGTGAACCCGGGAGGCAGAGCTTGCAGTGAGCTGAGATCCGGCCACAGTACTCCAGCCTGGGTGACAGAGCA
>NW_012119266.1:265470-276802 GCF_000951035.1 Colobus angolensis palliatus
TATATATGAACATAAAAATTTGCAAATAAATGTGCTCTGCTCCCTCTAGTTCCAGGGGCAAGACACTGAGAACTGGGCTGCCACTTGCTGAAGACCAAGACCACTGCATCAGGGCAGGGATAAGGCAAAGGTGATTTAAAAACACCACAAAACTTTTCTACTGTTTCAAAGATGGCTTTTTCTTGATTGGACATTTGCTTAATTAGTGTAACCCTTTTATCATTTGTCAGAACTCTCATAGTGTTGATTCTGACAGCTCTGATGGTTTTTTTTTTTTTTAAGTTTTCTGTAAGAGAACAAGAGCGTGAAGCTACCTGGACCACCATTTCACTGCTGTCACTCTCTAAGCTCTCTTAACTTTTTCAGATATTGTCATTTAGTCCTCACAACAACTCTGAGGTAGCTATTATTATCATTCTATTTAAAGATGTTAGGCTATATCAAAGAGAAGGGATCATACATGTAAAGTTCCCAGCACTGTATAGACAGAGTAATATCTGTCTCTTTCTTACCTATACATCCACTTTGCACACTTAGATCCGTCAAAAATGGACCTATTTTACAATGTAAAAAGGACTAGGTTAGAATTTAAGACATCTAAAGTCTGTTCTTATTCTCTGTGACTAGCTCATTCTGTAAATGTGGAAAAACAATTTTCCTGTATAGTCCTCAATCTCCCCATACATAATATAAAAAGTTAAAACTGGATGGTTTCAGAAATCTCTGTCAGCGCTGATATTTTAGAATCCTTAGTAGAAAGAAACTAAAGTTTTCCTCTTTCCCACCCCGGGCTGAGAATATCTTTCTGTTGCCTGGGCAAAAAGAATAGCTAAATTATATTTGTTGAAAATAAAAGATAAAGTAGACAACCCAGGAATCTCCCTCTGCCCAATTCCTACTGCCCCTGGGAGCAGAGGAGTGGCTTATCCTACAGCAACTATTCTGTGAATAAACTCTTCCCTCTTTCTGAATGGGCTTCACCCGGGAAATTGGACCCTCAGCCTGACCATTGATGGTATCTCCCTTTTCCCCCTATTCTAAGAATGAAATGGCATCTCCAAATCCTGGAACTTTGCCACTGTTGCCTACTCCCCAATTTTGTCCATTCCAAGATTCCAGGGAAATCCCTTCATGAAATTCAAGGGACAAGCCTGGCATAGCTGAGGAGGGTTAGTGGGACTAAGGACTGAGTATAAAAGCAAGAATACAACCACAATATTCTCATAAAGGTGGAGAAACAGAAGTGCCTTTAGTGCATGGATGGGATTACAGGCTGTTTTTCAATCTGTGTCTATGACACCAGAGGGCAAATGGGATAGTATAAAATGAAACATTTTTGCACGTTAAGGGCAATGCAGGCCCCTGCTGTAGATAGAAATCCAGAGCCTTTGGCCAGATGTGTGTCTTGGGTATCCTTCTCTCTCAACCTCTGCCCCACCTTTCCTCTGCCCTTCTCTGCTGGATAACATGCATATTTATTTACAGTTTATCATCTTTTGATTTTATGTGAAAAAGAGAGACAGAGAGAAGTAGTGGAAAGAAAGCAGTTTTTGAAACCAAACATCTGGCTTTAAGCTGTGACTTAGTCACTAACTATGTGACCCTTGGCATATTGCTTAACCTTTTTGAACTTCATTATCCTCATGTGTATAGCAAGTGTGAATAATAAACAATAGGGAAATGGTAAGAAAATTCTGCTACAATCCCTTGAAATTTTCTTCAACCATTAATATCATGATTATGAAAACTATGTATTAACATAGAAAAATGCAATGCAGAATTTTTATAGTGGGGCTTAACAAGGCTGTTATATTTTAACTATGTGTAAGGACTGCAAGACAAAAAGGCTGGGAGAAAATATGTCTCTGTGCTAACAGTAGCCATGATGAGGTAAGATATTGGTGTGATTTCCCTTCTATTTTCTCCTTTCTAGTATGTTCTCATCAAAGCACATACAGTATTACTAATAGCTATGTCTCAAAGGAATAAAGCAGCAGGAAAGTTTCCCTAGTTTGGAATTAGGATGGCACTTGTCCTGGAGGTATATGTTGTGTAAATAATAGGAAGAAGAACAAGAAGAATGTTTCTAAAGAAATAAAACGGTCATTATTATTGCTACCTTATATAACTATTTAGAGGATTAAGTTAGGTAATGAGTGTAAACAAACCAGGTACTTTATACATAGGACATCTGCCTCTTCTATGATATCCCATTTCTAACTTTTCAGCTCACTTCCACTTGGGTTCCAGATCCTAAAGCAATTGCATCCTTTCCCTTCTGGGACTCAACCCTTGCAATATCAAGGTCCATGCCCTCAGTAAGATGGGTAGAGTTATGAATAGAAAGAAATCCAGACACTTGCAGAATCTCAGAATTGAGCTCATATACTCCAGTCCTTACACATGTTAATAACCACTGCCTCTTGGTTATCACTGTGCAAGGTGCTTTTACATCCATGCTCTTTTTTTAATATTCATTTATTTTTCCCAAAATACCCATTGCACAGACAAGTACATTACACAAACTGTAATGCAGTGAGGCAACAAGATAACTGAAGTAGCTAGGGGCAGAGTCAGGACTCAGACTCTGGCCTCCTGAATAAATTTTATCGTTGTTTCCTACACCACAGGCAGGCTGAATCCTGAATTCCCTTTACAATTATTTTGTCAAACGATTGACTTTCTCATGATAATTAATGACATTATAAATGGAATCCCAGTTCCATAATTATAATCATCATTATCATAATCTGCTTCATAATAATAATGACAGATTACATCCTGTCATTTTATAATACATCACACACCATACTTTAAGTGCATTATCTTATTCAACTTTTACAAGAATCTTATGAAACAGGTAGGTAGTTTATTAACACCATTTTACAGATGAGAACATTGAGTTTCACAGCTTGCAAAATTTGCTCAAGTCTATTCATGCAGAATAAGAAGCAGCAGAGCTTAAATTCTAACACAGGGCTGTTTATTCTTAAACCTCTGCTTATACTAATGCCACATCACGCTGCCACCTGAACAGCAGTGACTCTAAGTGATAGTATCCTCTCTATGTTGCTAGCTTGGGAATAAACTGTAATTTGCTTATTCTCTTGGACACTTGCAGGAGCACTTCATTTTTAATTTTGTTTTTAAATTCTTAGCAGTGGATGACAATGTCCTGGAAAAAATTTAGGAGAACACTGCCAGGATGCTTTGGTAATATACAAAACCTTCTTCTATCCCCATTCTTCCCTCCTTGACATACGTTCATCTGAATTATTGAGCATGATTTAAATAGTGGCTCCACATCTTCCCTCCGATTTTCTTTTTACACATATAAGATGTTAATAATTATACCTTCCTCAGAGTGAGTATTAAATGGCATGATACTAGGTGGAGGCTGAGAGTGGTTACCTCCCTTGTTCATGTCCTTATCAGTCCTAAGAGAAAGACTGAATATGAAACATGTTGAAGGACCCCAATTTTCCTTGAAGATAGTGGTTTTCAAATATTTAGTGCTTATGACACGCTTCCAAAAAGGCTAGAGTTTTGAGTGGCACACTTAAAAGACATCAAATATGAATACAAGTACCATAAAAGCAAATGCTTAAAAAATGAAAGTTTTCAACTTAAAATAGCATATAATGCTCTCTCTCTCTCCCCTCATATATACATATATACGTGTGTGTGTGTGTGTGTGTGTGTGTGTGTGTGTGTGTATATATATATACACGATATTTGGTACAAGGCAGTCAACTTTTCAGAAAATGACTGAATAAATTAAGTATCCTCAAGGTCTCCAGATAAAACTCTCCCTAAGGCAATACAGATTTAAATTTCAAGGCCATGGCTACAACAGTTCTGGTAATATTTCTGAACATGGCCAGAGCACAAGGTTCAAGAACTAGATTAATAATTCAGATTGGGTCTCAAGAGAAGAATGAAGTACTGGTACAAGGAGGATATCAGAAAATCTGAGCCAGATTTGTAAGGACAGTGTTGGAGACTAGTCTAATCTTAAACACCTCTGACGTTCTATTCAATGGGTCAATTAGAGGCAGCTCTACTCAGAGCCCTTTCAAGAGTGACAACTACTGGGCTTGGCTTGGTTATGATTATGCCCATTCACTGGAATGAGTGGCCCTGTGATTATGCAGTGGGAAAAAAACAGGTATTACTTTGTCTTAAGAGATGAGGAGAGAGACAGATTGGAAGCAATTGGGGAAATGAATGAGAAAAAGAAATTTCAAAGTCTGCAGAAAGTCATATTAAAATAACTACAAACCCCTGAACAAGGAAGTCAGTGTGCTGGGAGATGATTGGAATAGATGATCAGTTAAAGAAGCTCAACTCTCTGTAAAAGGAAAGGATTTAGATGCATTATAACCTGAGCACGAAGTGCCTTTACTACTTGCCAGTGACTGTTGGCAAATTGGAAACACACAAGACCAAAAGGTCACCAGAAGTCACAAGGCATCCAGTGTAGTGCTTGACTGCCAGTGGGCAGGATTTTCAGTCTGGGGAAATCCTGTATTTCTGGCTAGAAGAAAGTGTTACACATTGCTAGTACATGTCTAAAACATGCCTTTACAGTCCACCTTCAATGCAGGCACAGAGCAGTGAGGGTGAAGAAAAGAAGGACAGAAACTAAATTAATGCCTACTAAGTGTCAAGCACTCTTATTTAAACTTTGCAACACTTGAGGTAAATAGTATCTACTTTTTTTTAATCTTGATTCTGTACCCTCTTGGAGAGTCACAACACACATTACCATATCAAAGATTTCAATGGGTCCTGTAAATAAAAGTTAAACATGTAAATAACATGTTTTTCTTGATTGAACAGTTTCACAATTGATTTGGTTATGAAACCCTCATTGTTTTCTAGAATACTAATTCATATTTCAATAAGCAATAAGTCATTCTGTTTCAATTCTCTTGTCTAAAATATATGGTCTGTAGTATTTTAAAGACCAAGTATGGTGACACATTTCATTTCACTTGACCTATAAAGATAACCCTGTGAAATTAATATTATTAAAATACCTGCTTTACACTTAAGGGAACTAAAGATAGCGGAGGCTAACAAGCTCCTAGTTATACAGCTGCTGACTGGCAGAGCCAAGAATTGAATTCAAGTCTTTTTTGTCTAAGTCAAATAAGTTTTTAATGAAGTCTTTAACCCTAACAAGTTATGAGTCTATGACCTGTGTGACTTTGAGTTATTTCTATTTTTCCATCCCAAATGAGCAGGTAGGATTATATAATTTCTAAAGGCTTTGTGGAATCTTAGATTTTAATTCTCAATCATAAGTATCTCAGGTCAAATTGATTTTTTTTTCAAAAGTCTAGATTACCAAACCTAAGGAAGGTGAAAAATGCTTGTAAATACGGTGGTATTTTTAGCCACAAGTGTCATTTAGGGTCTGAGACTTCTAGGACAAACAAATTTCTGAATTTGAGCTCTCAGATAAGCTAGTTTGAGAAAATTTCATGCCACTCTTACCATTCTCATCTAGCTAGTATCTCAACAAATGATAGCAAAAACTGTTCTGTCAAAGAAGCTTGATGGGCTTCTCTAGCTACTGAATCGACCTGGATGAGTGGGTAGCTCCCCAAATGTTAATGTCCCTGCCTATTTCCTAGAACCAGGCAGCCTAGTCTACTAGAAAAACCTAGGCAAATAATTAGTAGGAATTAAACTATCCTGGCTTAAGGAGGTACACTACTGTTTCTTTCCCATGGTCAGTGAGAAAGACCCATGGGAGACTGTTGGCAGAGAGCCTGTTTCACCCTGCCAGAATAGAGCTCATTTTTTGGTCTATGCATAGAGTAGCTGGAGTATTCAGGAGTCAAAGTGAACTTGACTTAGCCTCTCAAAGTCAAATCTACCTTGACTCCTGAATCCTTCAGCTCCTCTTTAGAGCCCATATTTCCATCATCCACATGTAAGGCTTTGGCTTTCAGTTCAGTCTGAGAAATTCTTAGCAGGTTGTAGGTTCTTGACACTTCAGTATTCTAAGCACAAGAAGGGAGCTTACAGCTCAATTGTAACTTCCCACCTAACGCAGGAATCACTTCTGTAACATTCTAGTCAGGTTATCCTGAAACAGAATCTTCCTTACTTCCTCCCTCCCACCTTCCTTCTTCATGTACTCTCTCTCTCTCTGTTTCTTTTTTTTTTTAACTCTTTCTCTCGCCCTTTTCCTCCTTTCAACTCTTTCTTCTTTCCTTCAATTCTTCTTTTCACTCAGTTGTTATACCAAAATTTGGAATGCCTATGTACAGACTCTGACCCTGGAGATACAAAGTCAAAAGAGGCCAAAGTACCTTTAAGTATCAGAAAGTCTGATATCTGAAGCTAAGCTTTCCACTTGTTTCCTGGGCTCCAATCCCTTCCACCTTCCCAGCGGCCTCACTCTAGTAATTATTATGCCCTTTCATAGATGTCTTCATACTCTATCATCATAGACTCCTACACATTGGTCTTGAGGCATGCTCAAGACTTCCGTCTTTAAAAAATCTCTGCATCCTATGTCTCACTACAGTTATTGCCCTCTCTCCTTCTCTTCACAGCTAAACTTCATGAAAGAGTTAATTACAGTTATTATCTCTGTTTTTTTTTTCTTCCTACTCACTTTCAACCCACTTTTGAGATCTACTCACATCACTCCATTGACACTGCCTTCACTAAGTGGAACAATGATTTCCCTTTCAGTCTAGCCAATGGACTTTGTCCATCTTATTCAAATGTTTTCCCAGTACCTAGAAGAGTGTCTGTGACAAAGTCTGTACCCAATAAATATTTGTGGAATTAATGCGTGATGTTTTTTCAGGCCTTAATTTGCCAAATTCTTACATGATCTGAACAGTTTGCCATGCAACATTTCCTTTCACTGGCTTCTGTGACAGTATATTCTGGACATTTTCCTCTTACCTCGCAACTTCTCCTTCCAATCTCCAATAATAATGATTCCTCTTCTACTAACCTTTAAAATGTACAGTTTGGACCCTTCTTTATGCATTCTTCTGTACTGACACATTCTCAATAGTTACTTCATCCATGGCTGTGGCCTTTACATGATGATTTCTCTTCAATCTATTCCTCAAGCTCAGACCTTTGTCTTAAATTCCAAACCAGTATATCTACCTGCCTACTAGACATGGCCACTGGATGTCCTACAGTCACCTCAAACTCAACATGTTCAAAATTGGACTCTTACAACCCATAATCCCCCAAAATTAGTCTGTACCTTCTCTAGTGCCCTTGGTTTACCAAATACCACTGCTATCCTACAAGTTGCTCAAGCCAGAAATCTGGATATTCATTGCACTTAAAATTAATTTCAAATACTACCTCATCCAGGAGATCATGATCAACATGAACACTGATGAATCATGTTAATAGCATATCTTTAGTGTGATGCATTGAAAACAACACTTTATGTCTTGGTCTTCTTCACCAAAACGCATAACATATAGCCTAGTTATAATAAAAACACCAAAGAAATTCCAATAAAGGTGCATTATGCAAAATGCTTGACAGCATTCCTCATAACTATCAAGGTCATCAAAACAAGTCTCAGACAACTGTCACAGCCTCTTGGCTAATGAGCCTAAGGAGACATGACAACTAAATAGCTCTTGTGTCTGGACCTGGAATTTGCTCCCTGCCTTTTTTTTACTTAGAAAACTTATACTCATTTTTCAGGCCTCAGCTTTAATGTCACTACTTCAAGAAAGCCTTTCTCGACTCCACAGGCTAAGTTAAATTTCCATATTCTTTGCTCTCAAGCATCTCCACATGATTTTTCTCAGAGAAGAGTCCTTAATTCCTATAATGGTTTGCTTAGTGTACATATCTCTCTACTAGACTGTAAGTGCCTTGCAAATGAGGACCTATCACTAACAAACTGCTGTATCTCCGGGATATCAAACACAGGCTGGAAAACTGGCATACAGGCCAAATCTGTCCACCACATTTTTGGAAATAACATTTTATTGGAACACAAACGTGTTCATTTATTTATGTATTGTCTATGGCTGCTGCTTTCACAATATAACAATAAAATTGGGTAATTTAAACAGAGATGTATAGCCCACAAAATTTAAAATATATACAATGTAGCTCTTTACAGAAAATGTTTGCTCATCACTGGCCTAGAACGGTGCCTAGTACATGCTGGGCCATCATTAAATATTTACCAATTAGTTAATTAGTAAATTTGCCTCAATAGAATAAAATACATGTTTGTTAAGTTTTTTGATTATTTTTAATTAATTTTGAGTTTTAGATAGAGTTACCATCTCCTCAACTACAGAGGGATTTCTTCAAAGGCAGGATTGGATTGGTTTTTCTATGTGGATTCCTCAAAATTCTTAGTTCTGGGATTTCTAAGAGAAGTGCTGTCACAGTGTCCCCTCCCATTGTTCAAGCCCTCCATCACACCAGCCCATTTAACAGCAAGATAATGACTAACATTAAACACTTTGGCTAATTCTCTTCAACAGACAAAACCAAATAAACTTATACTGTGGACAAACTTCCTAGGTAGAAATATCTGCCATCAGAAGAAATAGTGGAGCCCTGAAAATATAGCACTCTCAGATGAAAACAAACAAACAGAAAATTGCTTAAGGACAAAGAGAGCCTGACATAGAAGAAGATGGGTCCTGTGCCCATCTGCTCATTAACTAAATATCTAAAGCCAGGCAAGTCACTCAACCTCTCTGAACTTCAGTTTTCCCACATGCAAAATGATAGACAGGACTTAATTTGTAAGTCTTTCACTATAGCCATGTTGGTACTAAAGAAAATTTTAAGGCCTACTTCTGAGAAGCCTAATGGCAGCTCAGAGTAATGACTGTGTTCAACTCAGTGAACCACAAGTTCCCCTGTGCAACCCACATATGTCTTTGACTAAGACAAGTGGCAACACAACTTAGTTATTGCTTAATAAATGCTGTTTATTTTAAAGACAAATGTTTTTTTAATTTTTTTCATTCCTTCTTAGTTTGCATTGTTGTTATTTTCTAGCATTTTTTAAACTTTTATTTTAGGTTCAGTGGCACAAGCGAGGTTTGTTATACAGGCAAATTGCATGTTGCAGGGGTGTGGTGTACAGATTATTTCATCATCCAAGTGATCAGTATAGTACCCAGTAGGTAGTTTTTTGATCCTCACCTTCCTCCCACTCTCTACCCTCAAGTAGGCCCTGTTGTCTGTTATTCCATTCTTTGTGTCTATATGTACTAAATGTTTAGTTCCTACTTATAAGTGAGAACATGGGGTATTTGGTTTTCTATTCTGTTAATTCACTCAGAATAATGGCCTCTACAACCACCCATGTTGCTGCAATGGACATGATCTGATTCTTTTTCAAGGCTGCATACTCTTCCATGGTGTATCTGTACCACATTTTCTTTATCCAGTCTACCATTAACGGGCATTTAGGTTGAAACTATGCCTTTGCTATTGTAAGTAGTGCTGCAATGAACATACATATGCCTTTGTCTTTATGGTAGAATGATTTATATTCTTTTGGGTATACACTCAATAACGGAATTGCTGGATAGAGTGGCAAGTTGTTTGAGGAATCGCTGCACAGCTTTCCACAACGGTTGAACTAATTTACATTCCCACCAGCAGTGTATAAGTATTCCCTTTTTTCTATAACCTAGCCAGCATCTGTTATTTCTGACTTTTCAGTAATAGTCATTCTGAAGGGTATGAGATTGTATGTCATTGAGGTTTTGATTTGCATTTCTTTTTTTTATGAGTAAGTTCATTTTTATTAATTGATTCATTCATTTTTACATTTATATACCCTTCCAGCTAGAAATTTGCACGTGAAAAGTGTGAGGTAGGGTTGTGATTTTATTTCTTTTTATAAACAATTAGCTGTTTATGCCAATGATAATCATTGAAAACCCCACCTTTTTCTATTTGAAATAGCTCTTTACCGTATTACTTCTGATACTAAAACACTACAATGCATTTTAATATGTGTTATAACAAATTTCAGTATACTGCAGACTTTACTTTTAAGAAATGATGTTGGATATTACTTCATGCTCTTTCTTCTTTATGAAATTTTTAATCACTTTATTATCTCCCAATATTAAATCAAGACGAATTTGGAATAAATTTTAACTTAATAAGAAAATTAAGTTGGGGAGAGGTAAAACCATGTCTTTATCTTTAAATAATAAATTTGTATGACTCTTCATTTTACCATGTATGTGTGTGTGTGTGTGTGTGTTCCTTAGTAAGCTTCTGAAGGGTGTATTAATATTATTATTTAAGAAACTAATATCTTGACATGACATATAGTGAATCCAACTATTTTTCTTTTTTTTTTAATTATACTTTAAGTTCTAGGGTACATGTGCACAATGTACAGGTTTTTTACATATGTATACATGTGCCATGCTGGTGTGCTGCATCCATTAACTCGTCATTTACATTAAGTATATCTCCTAATGCTATCTTTCCCCCCACCCCCTCCCCACAATAGGAACCTGTGTGTGATGTTCCTCTTCCTGTGTCCAAGTGATCTCATTGTTCAATTCCCAACTATGAGTGAGAACATGCGGTATTTGATTTTCTGGACTTCCAATAATTTCCTGAGAATGATGGTTTCCAGCTGCATCCATGTTCCTACAAAGGACACAAACTCATCTTTTTTTATGGCTGCATAGTATTCCATGGTGTGTATGTGCCACATTTTCTTAATCCAGTCTGTCACTGACAGACATTTGGGTGGATTCCAAGTCTTTGCTATTGTGAATAGTGCCACAATAAACATACATGTGCATGTATCTTTAGAGCAGCACGACTTATAATCTTTGGGTATATCCCCAGTAATGGGATGGCTGAGTCGAATGGTATTTCTACTTCTAGATCCTTGAGGAATCACCACACTGTTTTCCACAATGGGTGAACTAGTTTACAGTCCCACCAACAGTGTAAAAGTGTTCCTATTCCTCCGCATCCTCTCCAACACCTGTTGTTTCCTGACTTTTTAATGATTGCCATTCTAACTGGTGTGAGATGGTATCTCATTGTGGTTTTGATCTGCATTTCTCTGATGACGAGTGAAGATGAGCATTTTTATCATGTGTCTGTTAGCTGTATGAATGTCTTTTTTTGAGAAATGTCTGTTCATATCCTTTGCCCACTTTTTGAGAGGGTTGTTTGTTTTTTTTCTTGTAAATTTGATTGAGTTCTTTATAGGTTCTGGATATTAGCCCTTTGTCAGATGAGTAGATTGCAAAAATTTTCCTCCATTCTGTAGGTTGCCTGTTCACTCTGATGGTAGTTTCTTTTTTCTGTG
>NW_012119266.1:277696-278382 GCF_000951035.1 Colobus angolensis palliatus
ATTGTGAATGGAAGTTCATTCATGATTTGGTTCTCTGTTTATCTATTACTGGTATAAGAATGCTTGTGATATTTGCACATTGATTTTGTATCCTGAGACTTTGCTGAAGTTGCTTATCAGCTTAAGGAATTTGGGGTTGCGACAATAGGGTTTTCTAAATATACAATCATGTCATCTGCGAACAGGGACAATTTCACTTCTTCTTTTCCTAACTGAATACCCTTGATTTCTTTCTCTTGCCTGATTGCCCTAGCCAGAACTTCCAACACTATGTTGAATAGAAGTGGTGAGAGAAGGTATCCCTCTCTTGAGCCAGTTTTCAAAGGTAATGCTTCCAGTTTTTGCCCATTCAGTATGATATTGGCTGTGGGTTTGTCATGAATATCTCTTATTATTTTGAGATACGTTCCATCAATACCGAATTTATTGAGCGTTTTTAGCATGAAGGGCTGTTAAACTTTGTCAAAGGCCTTTGCTGCATCTGTTGAGATCGTCATGTGGTTTTTGTCTTTGGTTCTGTTTATATGCTGGATTACATTTATTGATTTGTGTATGTTGAACCATCCTTGCATCGCATAGATGAAGCCCACTTGATCATGGTGGATAAGCTTTTTGATGTGCTACTGGATTCGTTTTGCCAGTATTTTATTGAGGATTTTTGCATTGATGTTCATCAGGGATATTGG
>NW_012119266.1:278799-290787 GCF_000951035.1 Colobus angolensis palliatus
TCCAGCTTTCTCTTGTGGGCATTTAGTGCTATAAATTTCCCTCTACACACTGCTTTAAATGTGTCCCAGAGATTCTGGTATGTTGTGTCTTTGTTCTCATTGGTTTCAAAGAACATCTTTATTTCAGCCTTCTTTTTGTTATGTAACCAGTAGTCATTCAGGAGCAGGTTGTTCAGTTTCCATGTAGTTGAGTGATTTGATTGAGTTTCGTAGTCCTGAGTTCTAGTTTGATTGCACTGTGGTCTGAGAGACAGTTTGTTATCATTTCTGTTCTTGTACATTTGCTGAGGATTGCTTTACTTCCAACTATTTGTTCAATTTTGGAATAATTGTGATGTGGTGCTGAGAAGAATGTATATTCTCTTGATTTGGGTTGGAGAGTTCTGTAGATGTCTATTAGGTCCGCTTTGTGCAGAGTTGAGTTCAATTCCTGGATATCCTTGTTAACTTTCTGTCTCGTTGATCTCTCTAATGTTGACAGTGGGCTGTTAAAGTCTCCCGTCATTATTGTATGGGAATCTAAGTCTCTTTGTAAGTCTCTAAGGAGTTGCTTTATGAATCTGGGTGCTCCTGCATTGGGTGCATGTATATTTAGGATAGTTAGTGCTTCCTGATGAATTGATCTCTTACCATTATGTAATGGCCTTATTTGTCTCTTTTGACCTTTGATGGTTTAAAGTTTGTTTTATCAGAGACTAAGATTGCAACCCTTGCTTTTTTTTGTTTTCCATTTGCTTGTTAGATTTTTCTCCATCCCTTTATTTTGAGCCTATGTGTGTCTCTGCATGTGAGATGGGTCTCCTGAATACAGCAGACTGATGGGTCTTGACTCTTTATCCAATTTGCCAGTCTGTCTTTTAAATGGACCATTTAGTCCATTTATATTTATGGTTAATATTGTTATGTGTGAACTTGATCCTGTCATTATGATATTAGATGGTTGTTTTGCTCTTTAGTTGATGCAGTTTCTTCCTAGAATCGATGGACTTTACATTCTGACATGTTTTTGCAATGGCTGGTTCCTGTTGTTCCTTTCCATGTTTAGTGCTTCCATCAGGATCTCTTGTAGGGCAGGCCTGGTGGTGACAAAATCTCTAAGCATTTGCTTGTCTGTAAAGAATTTTATTTCTCCTTCACTTATGAAACTTAGTTTGGCTAGATATGAAATTCTGGGTTTAAAATTCTTTTCTTTAAGAATGTTGAATATTGGCCCCCCTCTCTTCTGGCTTGGAGAGTTTCTGCCGACAGATCTGCTGTTAGTCTGATGGGCTTCCCTTTGTGTGTAATCCAACCTTTCTCTCTGGTTGCCCTTAACATTTTTTTCTTCATTTCAACTTTGGTGAATCTGACAATTATGTGTCTTGGAGTTGCTCTTCTCAAGGAGTATCTTTGTGGTGTTCTCTGTATTTCCTGAATTTGAATGTTGGTCTGCCTTACTAGGTTGAGGAAGTTCTCCTGCAGAGTGTTTCCTAACTTGATTCCATTTTCCCCATCACTTTCAGGCACACAAATCAGACGTAGATTTGGTCTTTTCACATAATCCCATATTTCTTTGAGGCTTTGTTCATTTGTTTTTACTCTTTTTTCTCCATGCTTCTCTTCTCACTTCATTTCATTCATTTGATCTTCAATTGCCAATACTCTTTCTTCCAGTTGATCGAGTCAGTTACTGAAGCTTGTGTATTTGTCATGTAGTTCTTGTGTTATAGTTTTCATCTTTATCAGTTCTTTTAAGGTCTTCTCTGCATTGATTATTCTAGTTATTCATTCATCCATTCTTTTTTCAAGATTTTTATTTTCTTTGCACTAGTTATGTAGTTCCTCCTTTAGCTCTAAGAAGTTTGATCGACTGAAGCCTTCTCTCAACTTGTCAAAATCATTGTCCGTCCAGTTTTGTTCCATTGCTGATGATGAGCTGTGTTCCTTTGGAGGGGAAGATGTACTCTGATTTTTTTAATTTCCAGCTTTTCTGCACTGCTTTTTCCCCATCTTTGTGGTTTTATCTGCCTTTGGTCTTTGATGATGGTGATGTACTGATGGGGTTTTGGTGTGGGTGTCCTTCCTGTTTGTTAGTTTTCCTTCTAGCAGTCAGGACCCTCAGCTGTAGGTCTGTTGGAATTTTCTTGAGGTCCACTCCAGACCCTGTTTGCCTGGGTGTCAGCAGCAGAGGCTGCAGAAGATAGAATATTGCTGAACAGCGAGTGTTGCTGTCTGATTCTTGCTCTGGAAGCTTCATCTCAGGGGTGTAACCCACCATGTGAGTTGTGAGGTGTCAGTCTGCACCTAGGCGGGGATGTCTCCCAGTTAGGCTACTCAGGGGTCAGGGACCCACTTGAGCAGTCAGTCTGCCCATTCTCAGATCTCAACCTCCATGCTGGGAGATCCACTGCTCTCTTCAAAGCTATCAGATGGGGCGTTTACCTCTGCGGAGGTTTCGGCTCCTTTTTGTTTAGCTATGCCCTGTCCCCAGAGGAGGAGTCTACAGAGGTAGGCAGGCCTCCTTGTGCTGTGGTGGGCTCCACCCAGTTCGAGCTTCCCGACAGCTTTGTTTACCTACTTAAGCCTCAGCAATGGTTGTTGCCCCTCCCCCAGCCTCACTACCGCCTTGCAGTTAGATCTCAGACTGCTGTGCTAGCAATGAGGGAGGCTCCGTGGCTGTGGGATCCTCCAGGCCAGGTGTGGGATATAATCTCCTGGTGTGTCATTTGCTAAGACCCTTGGTAAAGTGCAGTATTAGGGTGTGAGTTACCCAATTTTCCAGGTGTTGTGTGTCTCAGTTTCCCTTGATTAGGAAAAGGGATTCCCTTCCCCCTTGTGCTTCCCAGGTGAGGCAATGCCTCACCCTGCTTCAGCTCTCATTGGTGGGTCTGCACCAGCTGACCAGCACCAATTGACTGGCACTCCCCAGTGAGATGAACTCGGTACCTCAGTTGAAAATGCAGAAATCACCCATATTCTGTGTCACTCCTGCTGGGAGCTGGAGGCTGGAGCTGTTCCTATTTGACCATCTTGGGCACGCCCCCAATTTGCATTTCTTCAATGACTAGTAATATTGATCATTTTCTTCATATCCCTATTGGCAACATGTATGTCTTCTGTTAAAAGTATATGTTCCTGTCTTTTGCCCACTTTATAATGGGGTTGTTTGAGTTTTGCTTGTAAATTTGTTTAAGTTCCTTGTAGATCCTGGATATTAAACCTTTGTCAGATGTATGGCTTGCAAAGATTTTCTCACATTCCATAAGGTTACTCAGATTACTGTTTACTCTGTTGATAGTTTTTTCTTTTTTTCCTTTTTTTCTTTTTTTCCTGGCAGAAGCTCTTCAGTTTAATTAGGTCCCATTTGTCAATTTTCATTTTTGTTGTAATTGTTTTTGGCATCTTTATCATGAATGTAGAACTTAGAAAAGAGAAATGATTTCAAAGGACAGTAGAAAAATTAAATCCAAAAGGTTCTGAGAGGTGAAGAGGTTGGAAAAGCATGGATCTAGTTGGTCTCCAAGGCCCCTTTCAGGCCTGACACTCTATAGTTCTATGATCTTATCTCATCCAACTTCTGAGAACTAAAACAAACTAGCCTTTTAAAGGGCAAGAAACTGCTAGGCATTTGGTGTAAGCAGAAAATAATGAAACCCTTAAAGACAGAAAGACCAGAGATTAAATCCCACCTTTGTTGCTTCTCTGTGACCTTGGTGGGGCCACTTCACTTTTGGGAGCCTCAAATTCCTGTATTATAAAATATGGTCAATAATGACTATCTCATAAGACCAATAGAAAGACTAAATTAAATAAAGTAGTAAAGCCTGTGACACATCGTAAACATTCAGACTCTTGAAAAGTATCAAAGCCATCCCATCTCCCTCTCCACTTTAACTTTTTTCCCTATGGTGCATCTCTTGTTGTGCTCTTCCTTCATTCTGCTTAGAAATCAGCAAAGCTCCTAAATAGAGGATTTCCTCCTGTTCCTAGTCTACTTCTCTTCCCCTAGTATCTACAATACACTCCTTCCACTTGGCCAGTGACAGATAGAACAAGAGGAATTTGAGTCCCTTTCAGCAGGCCAAACTTTTAGTCTGATTTGTAATAGGTTTTGCCTATTATTTTTGTACCTCATGTTGGCATTAGTGGAAGCACATAAGACCCTGGAAAAGGGTACTGGTCAAGGTAGTAGGAGTCCTACATGAGTCCATTCCCATCTCTGTGAAGTGGGAAGTTGTATGTATATTGTGGGTGAGCAGGCTGGCATTGAAAGAAAATCTTCAGTGTTCTCTTAGCAATAATGTTCTATAAATCAAAGGACTGATAGTCCAAATTCACTAATATTTGGAAATTGGAACCAAAGTAGCCTAAAATTCTTGAGCTTGACTTTTCATTTATTTCACAGGACCACGGTCCTAGGTGAGAGAGAAATTCAAGCCATTGTAACTATTCCAGAAAAATGTACCACACATGCAGTTGCTCAGGGCTTCATGTTTATCTGTCTGAGGCATGAGTGTTTGTTCCAGCAAGGAAGGATGCTGATACATTTAAAAGCCGTGGTGATGCACTGCCATTCTCCCTGTCACAGTGTGTTGCCAAGACCAATTTTATTCTATAAAAAATTATGTAAAGTTCAGTAATACCTTCTTCCATAAAGCTCTGAGCGTCTGGAATACTAATGATACTTAAGATTTTTCTGTAGGCCTCTGGTGGTCATTCAGTTACAAAGGACTACATTTACATTTCCTTTCTTCCATTTAGCCACTTTTCTTTTCCTTTCTCTTTTCGTTTGTACTTCTCCCCAGATTCTCAGCTCCTTTTCTCTACTTCTCTTGTTTTCTTCTTCTTGTATTCCTCATGTCTCTTGTCTTTTTCACTTTTTTCTCCTCCCTTTCTTTTCTATTTTCCTCACCATACACCCTTTCCGTATCTTTTCTAACTTCTTCCTTTTCCCTCATCTTATCTCTGATCTTTTTTCTTCTCTCTTGTTCCATTTTATCTCCAGTTTTCCTCTTCTTCTTTAATCAATTCCCAGTATTGTCAAAGAAAAAAATCTTATGGCCATTTTCCTCTTTCCAGGGGAGTTGAAACTCCAACTAGAAATATAGAAATAGATTCCATTTAGCATAAAAAGACTTACTGAAGGAGCCTTCCCAGATAGGCCCCACCGAATTCCAGTCAGTCCAATCCCACTAGCCATCTCTTTGTTTCCATGACCTCTCTACCTCTCTCACTGCTAGGTATCCACTCACTACTAGGCTGCTTTAATCACCAAAAACAATGTAATCAGGACCTAGCTGTGTAAGTGTACCAAAGTAATACTCAGGTCCCTTCCCCAAAGAGCCTTATAAGCCATAACAGATAATACTTGAAAAAAGCACGTAAAAAGCATAAAATGATCAAACATCAGAGCAACAAACTACCAAGTCTACAACTCTGATATTATGTTGTCATGAAACTAAAATTCAGAGAGGAAAATTACCTTACCGTCAGTCAGGGGCAGATCAGGTAGGCCTTATTGTGGAATTGGATGATGTTTTAACTACAAAGGGCAGCAACTTATTGGCCACCCTACCCTTATCAAGGGGTGGGGTCTCATTTGTTTCTGTAATACTAACACCTAGTATAGGATCTTCTCTACTAAATAAGTATTGATTGACTGACCTCTAGGTTAGAACAGAATCTTACATTGCACTTCTAGAAACTTATCTTGGTTCAATCATTTAAAAAAATATATAGGGAGTAGTGACAGTATCTTTCTCATAAGATTAATGTGAGGTTTAAATGAGAAAATCCATATAAAGCACTCAGAATAGTGCCTAGAACATGAAAAGTGCTGTGTAATCTTTAGCTATTATTATTATTAACACATATATTCACAGACATTGTGACTCAAGTATGGTTTTTCTGAACAACTCAAAGATTATAGAGTGTATTTGTGAGTAGGTGTTAAACTTATCTTGACCCTGATCCTACTTTAAAGTAAGATTTCTTAGCCTAGACAAGACTAATATTTTGTTCTGTATAACTTTTTTGTTGGGGTGGAGGCATCCTGTGCATTGCAGCATGTTTACCTGCATTCCTATTCTTTACTCACTAGATGCTAACAGCACTCCTTCCAGTGGTGTAATAACCAAAAATGTCTCCAGGATTGCCAAATGTTCCCTATTAGGAGAGCCAAAGGGCAAAATTGCCCCTATTGAGGAACAACCGACCTCAAAGGATATCAAAGTACAATGCAATATGCTAGCTAATTTACGTTACAGGAAGCCAAGATAAGTTTGTAATGCCAGTTGTTCAAGCCTTGGTGAGGAGGAGGTGAAAAACGGGATCTGGGGATTTACAGCTTGCATCTAAATTGAAATTCAGACAGATAAAGCATGCCTGGTAAGCTCGTGGGTGAGCCTGCCAGAGGCTTATGTGATAGAGGATCAAGGAGCCTCCTCAGATCAGATTCTGAAGGAAGAAAGAGTCAGGTCTGAGGAGCTTATGAAAGTGCTTTTTTGCTGAAACTGAATGAGTAAGAGCTCCAGTAGTACTGATTAGAAATGTCTCTTATGACGAGTTGCTGGGTGCTGACGAGTTGATGGGTGCAGCACAACAACATGGCACAAGTATACATATGTAACAAACCTGCACGTTGTGCACATGTACCCTAGAACTTAAATTTTAATTAAAAAAAAGAAAAAAAAATGTCTCTTACAAGGCAGAACGCAATTGGAGGGAATGTATTTTCCCCTTCTTTGACATAGGCTATCTGATAACTTTGCCATAATGAGGGCTCCAGTGGTATTGCACAAGGAAGATTGCATGACTAGGCAGAACAGAGGTGAAGAATAGGAAAAGCAGACATAGATACAAGTAAGATGTGAAATCCCTGGAAATACTACATAGGATTCCAAGAGGGTCTTTAATTAGTTATGTGGGATCAAGAAACAGTGAAATGTGTAATATTACTATATTGTTTGTGTGTCTGTATAAGATACTGCAAGTTTGTGAAACCTGAAGATATCCAAGACCCAAGCCAATATTGATCAGTAAATATTCATTGAATAAAGTGATGATCAAATAAATGGGTCTGCAGATAATGGCTTTCAGAAAACATCAATGTGAGTTCTTGAGACTTAGGAAACCTTACTGCCAATCTCCCTGTTTGACTTTGTGTAGTCATTTCCCTTCACTTGACTTCAATTTCCTCATACTCGGAATAGGGAGGTTGGACTAGATAATCTTTGGGATTACTTTCAGCTCTGGCATTCTAGACATCTATGATTCAACACACAGTTGTGGATCAATGAAAACATTCATTTATCTTATAAAGCCTTCCCAGTAAACCAGAAATGCTGAGGTGTAAACTTATTCTTGAGATCCCTCTATTCCCTGGTTCACAACCTGGAGGCAGGTGGGTTTTCTATGACATATTCTGGTTATGTTCTAATCTATTTTTAAAGAAAAAATAACTCCAGGTCTCCCATTTTATATCTTAATTCTAATTGAACACTCTCTCTTGCTGCTGCTTGAAGATTGTCTAGTCTTCTTTCAGTTCCAGTTGCAACCCCTTTATATGAATTAGAGTTTCCAGAGTATTTTCTAGACTCTCTCTTGCTCAGGTCAAATGTAATCTTCCTAGGCCTATTCGCCAATGTGGATCTGGGGATCATAATCATTTTTCTCCCCTGCTTGTGTTCAAGTATTGGTCTGGAAATCAGAAAATCTGAGCTCATAATCCTGGCCCTACCACTAACTTGCTCTATTGTGAGTAGCAGATTATTTATTTTTTAGACCACAATTTCTTCAATTGCAAACTGGGGCTAATAATCCCTGCTCTGCCTATGGATTGAATGTGGAGAATGTTTAAATCATGACTTTGAAACAGTATAGAGATCCTGATAATTTGCCATTATCAAGAGCTGGCCATTAAATCCTGATATTAATAAAATTAACCTAAAATGGGAAAAAAAACTATAGTATATCCATATCATGGAGTACTGTTCAAAAGTAAATGAATATCAAATGCATTTTGCTATGTGAAAAATGCCAGATCCAAAAGGCTACATATTTAAATAACTCTATTATATGATTTTCTGGGAAAGGTAAAATTACAGAGATGAAAAATAGATCAGTAGTTACTAGAGATTAGAGTTGGGCGAAGAGATTCACTTCAAGGCTGCAACATGAGATAATTTGTAAAGTGATAAAATTGTTCTGTAAGGAACTGTGAAAGCAGACACCTGGCTCTGTGCAATGGCCAAAATCCATTCAGCTGAAACTCCTGAATGATATGTATTAATTATGAAAGACAAAATAGTAGAATTACTCTGAGGGAACCTCCCAGAGACTACCTAAACCTAGGGATCAAGTGGTCAACTGATAATAAGACAACCAATAACAAAACATATTAACATAATGTTTCTCTTGATAGGACACTCTGAAAAAGGTCCATTATCTCTCTGGTATTATTTCCTAAAATCCAATCTAATTACGTGAAAACATCAGGAAAACTCAAACTGAAGGACAGTCTACAGAGTACCTAATCACTTAACTTCAAAAGCATCAGGATCACCTAATACAAGAAAAAGCCTCCACACTTCCATCATTTATACCACCAGGAAACCCAGCAGGCTCTTTAAAAGCCAAAAAAAATTCTCTCCTGTTTCTGGTAGGGAAAAGGAAAACTATTTTAAATACATACAGAATATTTTCAATAACAAAGGCCTACACTAGAGGATAAAAGATTTTACCAGAATGTTATTAAACCTGAGGGAAGGTTATGTACTCTACTCTAGCCTCCTCTAATCTTCTTGTCTCATTTATGAGTGGGACAAAAAGCAAAGAAATACTTGGGAAGTGACATAGGCTCACAAAGAGAATAAGAAGTAACAATTCAATTACAGAACTTCCCCTGCTCCATAAATAACCATAACATCAACAAGACTCCTGTGAAATAATAGTGGATTACAAATAAAAGAAGTTCAAGGTGCTGACTTTATTTAAGAAAGAATTTTAAGGAAACTCAAAGACAATAAGGGAGAGCAAAATAGGGACACTGGGAAAAATTAAAGCCTCTGTTGTTTACAACTACAGAAAACATTAAACACAGCCAATTCCTAGCCAGATTAATATGAGATCTCACACTAAATCCCTATTTACTTCAGTTTCTATTATCTAATAGGAACTTGGGTTATCATGTTATTTCATCTGGCTTTCAACATAAAAAGAAGAATAACACTTTTCTTACTAAAAAGTAAGAAAAACACAGTATGAAAATACAAAGCAAGATCTGAATCAGACTCAAATATGACAGATTTTGAAAAGTCTAGAATTGACCGGGCGCGGTGGCTCAAGCCTGTAATCCCAGCACTTTGGGAGGCCAAGACGGGCGGATCACGAGGTCAGGAGATCGAGACCATCCTGGCTAACACGGTGAAACCCCGTCTCTACTAAAGAATGCAAAAAAACTAGCCAGGCGAGGTGGCGGCGCCTGTAGTCCCAGCTACTCGGGAGGCTGAGGCAGGAGAATGGTGTAAACCCGGGAGGCGGAGCTTGCAGTGAGCCGAGATCTGGCCACTGCACTCCAGCCTGGGCGACAGAGCGAAAGACTCTGTCTCAAGAAAAAAAAAGAAAAGTCTAGAATGGAAATTTAAAATAACCATGATTGCAATGTTAGGGATGTTAATGAAAACATAGTTAACATTCAGTTACATATGGATAATAAAATAAGCACAGATATGGAAACCCCAAGAATAAAATAAAAAATAAATACTAGAAATAAAATAACCTGTATAGAAGTGAAGAAAATCTAATGGGATCATCAGTAGACTGATCACAGCTTAAGAAAGAATCAAATGGCTTAAAGATATTGTCAATAGAAACCTTCAAAACTGAGATAAAAAAGAAAATAATTTTAAAAACAGAACAAAATGCCCGAGAATTGTTTAACAATTTCAAAATATTCAACATGTATGTAATTGGAATACCAGAAAGAGAAGACAGGATAAAGCAGATGATATATTTGAAGTAGAAATAGCAGACTTTCTAGAAATTAATAGATGACACAAAACCACAATTTCAGGGAGTGTGATGAATGTCAAGCAGGATACATACCAAAAACATATATCTAGGTATATCATATTTAAATTGTAGGAAGCAAAAGAGAAAGTAAAAGAGAAAATCTTGAAATAAGGAGGAAGAGAAAGGGAGGAGAAGAACTTACCTTTAGAAAACAAGAATAAGAACTACACTTGACTTCTTGTCAAGATCATACAAGCAAGAAGTCAGTTGCGTCAAATGTTTAAAATGATGGAAGTAAAGCAAAACAAAACACTAATCAAGAATTATATATCCTGAAAAATCATTCCTCAAGAGTGAAAGAGAGATAAAGACACACTCTGACAAACAAAAACTAAGGGAATTAAACACCACCATATCTGTCCTTAAAGGAAAAGTAAGAGGCCCCTTGGAACACCTTCTTCAATAAATAGTGCTAGAAAAAATGGATATCAAAAAAAGAAAAAATGGATATCAATAGGTAGAAAAATTAAACTAGCCCTAAACCTCTTACTATATACAAAAATGAACTCAAAATAAGTGAATGACTCAAATGTAAGACCCAAAGCTACAGCACTAGAATAAAACATAGAGAAAATACTCCAGGGCAATTGTTTAGGCATACATTTTATGGCTAAGATCTCAAAAGTACAGGCAACAAAAGCAAAAATAGACAAATGTAATATATCAAAATTAAAAACTTTTGCACAGCAAAGAAAACAGTCAACAAAGTGAAGAAGGAACTTGTTGAATGGGAGAAAATATTTGAAAACTATTTATCTGACAAAATAATGAAGTCCAGAATATACAAGTAACTCACAAGTCAACAGCAAAAAAAATAAATAAATAAAAATAAAAAAATTTTAAAAAAACTAATATTCCCATTAAAAATGGGCAAATAACCTGAATAGAATTTTTTCAAAGAATACATACAAATGGCCAACATGTACATAAACAAATGCTGAACATTGCTAATGATCAGGGTCATGCAAATCAAAACCACAGTGAGATATTATTTTACCCCAGTAAGAATGGCTAATATAAAAAAAAAAATTAAAAAAACACAGATTCTGGCAGGGATGTGAAGAAAAGAGAAACCTTATACATTGTTGGTAAAATTGTAAATTAATACAGTCATTACAGAAAACAAAAGGAAAGTTTCTCAGAAATGAAAAATGAAACTACCATACAATCCAACAATCCCACTACTGAGTATTTACCCAAAGCAAAGAAAATCAGTATATTAAAGTGATACCTGCAACCCCATATTTATTGCAACACTATTCATAATAGCAAAAATATAAAAACAACCTAAGCGTCCATCAACTTAAAGAAAATGTGGTATATATACACAATGGGATAATATTTTCCATAAAAAAGAATGAAATCCTGTCATTTATAGCAACATCGATGAAACTGTTGGTCACTATGTTAAGTGCAATTAGTCAGGCACAGGAAGTTCAACATCACATGCTCTCACTATGTGGAATCTAAAAGAATCTCATGGAAGTAGAGAATAGAATGATAATTACTAGAGTTGGGGAAGCATCTAGGGGGATATGGGAGAGGTTGTTTAATGGGTACACATGTACAGTTAGATAGAAGAAATAAGAGCTAATGTTTGATAGCAGTTGGGTTACTATAGTTAACAACAATTTATGTTCTATAAAAATTTGCTAGAATAAAGGATTTAAAATGTTCTCAATACATAGGAATAATAAATACACAAAGCAATGGATATTCTAAATCCTCTGACTTGAGCATTTACACATCCTATGTGTGTACCAAAATATCCATGTGCCCCATAAATATGTAAAAACATTTTGTGTAAAAAAGATGATCTAGTCAGATATGGTAGCTCATGCCTGTAATCTTAGCACTTTTAGAGGTCAAGATGAGTGGATGGCTTGGAGTCCAGGAGTTTGAGATCAGCCTGGGCAACATGACAAAATCTAAGTCAAA
>NW_012119266.1:290962-298254 GCF_000951035.1 Colobus angolensis palliatus
GAAGAAGAAGGAGGAGGAGGAGAAGGAGAAGAAGAAGAAAAGAGAGGAGAAGAGAAGAGGGAAGAGAAGAAGAGAAGAAAGAAGGAAGAAAGAAGAAAGAAGGAAGTTGAAGAAAAATTGTCCTAGGCAGTAGGCTGAGATTGTGCCACTGCACTCCAGCCTGGGCAATAAGAGTGAGACCCTGTCTCAAAGAAAATATATTTTTAAAAGAATAAAGAAAGAATCTCTTCAGAAAGAACCTCTTCAGAAAGAACAAAAATTCAATAGGTCAAATATATAGGACTTACATTAAAAACAAGATCATCAGATAAAACATAAATTAAGGTAAAATAAAATATTTTATTCTTTTTATTCCTAATTGATTTAATGAGATAGTTGTTCAAATAATAACAATTCATTGATAGATTATAGCATAAGGATGAGTTAAGTGAATAACAGCAATACTCTGTTATGTAACGCCTGCACTACTGATGAAATGGTATAATGTTGTTTGAAACTGGATTAAAATTTGTTGTAAATGTTTAATTGCAAACTCTAGAGAACTACTAGATTTTAAAAAAAAAAACAAAAAAAAACCCACAAGTGTAATTCATATAGGAAGAAAGAACATGGAATTATATGAAATGCTCAGTTATAACTAGACAAGTAGAAAATGAGGGAGAAAAAAAGAACAAGTGCAATGAATAGAAATCAGATACAAATATAGTATCTACTAATCTAACTATATTAATAACCACTTTAAAAGTGAATTGCCTAAATACACCAATTAAGAAACAGAGACAGTCGAGTGAAAAAAAAATAAATCCCAACAATATGCTTTACATTAGAACAAAAATCAGTTCAAATATAAAGATACAAATAGATTAGTAGTAAGAAAATGAGTGGAGTCACTGAAAACAGTGAAGTAGAAAGCTGTAAAAGTCAGTTCATCCACTGAAGCAACCACTAAGCTGTCAAAAACTTTCACAATTCAATTTTTTTGAATATTTGGGAATACAATTTTTTAAAACTAACCACCAAGGGAGTGCTTACTGAAGACAGACGTTGCTTCATTGTGGGAAGAAATCACTATAGGATTTTTGCTGATTTACCTAGAATCCTCCATTCCCAAGCTTGGTGGCAGCCAGGATCTCTGGTGTGACTTGCTAGTGCCAGAGGGTGCTAAATAAACCTTGTTTATTATATATTATTGATGAATATTCTGACCTGTCTGGAAGTTCCCTGAGAGCCCAGATCTGAGACTTGCCTTTGTTTCGCTCCCCAAAGAACTACCTCAGAGCTTGAATGGCTGTCTTGGTAGCATCTGTCAAAAGCATTTAAAGACATATAGTATCAACGTCTTATTAGGTCAAAAGACATTAGGCAGGGTAAACAGCAGACAGATCAGAAATTCTGGGAAGGAAGATACAGGGAAGAATAAGGGTTGCTTCAAAATGTCTCATATATACCAGAGAAATGAGACAGCAACACACCTGCCCAGGACCAGACAAGTGTTCAGAAAAGAACTTAAGGGACCCTAGGCTTACAGTTCTGGCTAATGTAGTCACTTTACACATTCACAAAGTGAAGGCTAAGGTAGATGTCAAGGCTACATGTTAAGGAGTGCCCCAATTTAGCGCCATTTAGAGCCAATCTACAAAGAACAGGAGCACTATTTGTGTTATGTTTTCTTCCTTGTTTTTCCTCCAGGCATTTAAGGAAATTTCTACCAGGACATGAATTAAAGGTGGAAATAATGGAATGAAAACTTCAATGACCACACAGAACAAGTAATATAGCTTTCAAAAAATAGCTTAGAAAAATAAGCCATTAAACAAACAGGTGATTGCAGCCCAATCAAGAAACAACAATAAACCCTGGGAAGGGAGCAGAATCTGATCTCCAAAATTTTCATATTGTAACAAATGTCAAAGTTTCAACAAAAATTAGAAAGCACAGAAGAAACAGAAAGTATGACCCATTTATAGGGAAAAAAACTGACAGAATCCTTTCCTGAAGAAGCCCAGACTTATCAGACAAAGACTTTAAAATAACTTTTTTCAATATCTTCAAAAACCTAGAAAAAATCATGGACAAATGACTAAAAGAAACAAGGAGAACACTAATTGAAAAAATAAAAAAATCAGTAAATGTATAAAACTTATTAAAAGGACATAATACAGGAGCCAAAAAATACAATAGTGGAAATTTAAAAGAACTGACTAGAGTGATTCAAAGCAAATTAGAGGCAGAAGACAGAATAAGTGGTCTTGAAGGTAGGTCAATAGAAATTTTTCGCTATGGGCATCAGAAAGATAAAAAGATAAAGAAAATGAACAGAACATAAGGGACACATGAGACAACATCAGTCATACCAACATATATGTAATGAGAATACCAGAAGGAAAGGAAAGATGGAACAGGAATTGTTTTGAAAATTTAAAGCCTGAAAACTTCTCAAATACAATGAAAAACATAAATTTATACACCCAAGATCTGTAATAGAAAAATGCTAAATGATCCATACTGAGACACATTTTAATCAGCTGACAAAGAGAAAATCTCAAAAGCAACAAGCAAAAAGTGACTTATCAGACGTAAGAGATCCTCAATAAAATTAAGAGCCAATTTCTCATTGGACATCATGAAAACTGGAAGGCAATGTATTGGCATAAAGTGATTAAAAATAAAAAATTCAATCAGGAATTCTCTACTATGTAAAACTATTGGCCAAAAACACAAAAAGAATCAAGATCTTCCTTGAAAAGCAAAAGCTGAGAAAAATTTTTGCTAGTAGAACTGCTCCACAAGAATTGTTTAAGGGAATTCTTCAGGATGAAATGAAGGGATACTAGAAAGTAACATGAAGTAATAAAAAAAAAAAATGACAGAAAAGACAACTACAGTACAGACATAAATGTAGAGCCAGCATTATTTTATGTATTACTTATAACTCCTTCTTTTTCTACATGTTTTAAAAGACATAAAATCATAGAACAATAATTTTAAATCTATAATAGCACACAATGTATAAAGACGTAGTTTGTGACAATGACAATATCGGAAGAACTTTTAGGACCTGAAAATTTGCATGATACTTAGCTAAACTGAGATCAATTCAAACTAGAATGATAAAATCTCAGATGTTAATGCTAACTCCCTGGTAACTACCAAGAAAAATAAATAAATAATACACAAGAAGGGAAATGAGAAGAATATCCAACTGTATAGATTAATGCAATCCATATCAAAATTTCAACGGTGATTTTTGCTGGAATAAAAAGAATGCATTCTAAAATTTATATGGAATCTCAAGGGATCCTGAATAGCCAAAAAAACTTGAAAGCTAAAAATAGGTGAAAGTCTCACATTTCCTGATTTCAAAACTTACTATAAAACTACAGGAATCAACACAGTGTGGTTCTGGCAAAAAGAGAGATATAGAGATAAATGGAATAAAATAGAGAGGCCAGAGATAAACTCTCTCACATGTGGCCAAATGATTTTAAACAAGGGTACCACAAGTATTAAATAAGGAAGTATTTGTAGAATTTTCTACATATTTTGTTAGAAAAACTGAATATCCACATGCAAAAGTATGAAATTGGATCCCTTCTTTATACAAAATTAACTTAAAATGGATTAAATACCTAAACATGAGATTTAAAACTATAAGACTCTTAGAAGAAAATATTGGGGAGGGGCCAAGATGGACGACTAGAAGCACCAGGGATCAGAGGCTCCCATCAGAGAAAAAACAAAACAAAACAAAAAACGTAACTAGCATGTGAATCCTGCACTGGCAACCAAGGTATTCAAGTTCTCTTATCAGAATTGACTAGGCAGTTGGCATGGTACATGGAGAGAAAGAAAGAGAAGTGTGGTGCAGTAGCCCACCTGAGAGTCACACAGGGCAGGGGAGCCACCAACCCCTAGCCAAGGTAGGCAGTGAATAAGTGTGCTACCCAGCCGAGAACTATTCTTTTTTCCACCAAACAATGCAAACCATAGATCGGAAGACCTTACTTGTGAACCCACGCCACCGGGGCCTAGGGTCCCAACCCTGAAGCTGCGCAGATTCTCAACAGCCTGGCAGCTAGAACTTGCTTAAGCCTGCCAAGTTCTCAAGGAGAGAGGTGACCAGCACAACAGCTATGGCTGCCTGCTGTCTAACTGTTTGAGCTCCTTGGGGGAGGGTCAGCATCCAGCACTGGGACTCATAACTGCCTAACACGTTAAGCTCCCTATGCAACAGGGTGGGGGAAAGGTGGCATCCATCTCTATAGCTCCAGTCCACTCTTTTCCCCTGCTGGAGCCAGGGAGGATAGATGGCTTGGTCCTAAGAGGTTTTCCCCAAAGCTCAACACACCTGATGTGGCAGACTGTAGCCAAACCACCTCTTCAGGCCTGACCTTGATCCACCCTTCTTCACTGGGTGGGACCTCCCTGCAGGAACTTGAACAACTCCAGTCAGAGGCTCGGGGACAGAACCTTGATCTCCCTGGGCCTGAGCCCCTAGGGGGAGGGGTGACCACAGCCTCTGTGGACCGGCAGACTTAGCCTTTCCTCTTGGTAGTTCTCAGGAATCTGGGCAGCCCAGATGAGTGGATTTTCCCCCAATGAAGCACACGCCCTCCACCAAGGGAGAGTCAAAGTCCTTCATTAAACAGGTCTTTTTCCCTGTGCCATCCAACTAGGTAAGGCGCTCCAAGAGGGGTTGTCAGACACCCTATACAGGAACGATCCTACTGGTATCAGGTTGCTGCCCCTCGAGGTCAGAGATCCCAGAAAAAGGAGCAGGCACCCATCTTTGCTGTTCTCCAGCCTCCTTGAGTGACATCTCCAGGTGTGGGAGTGAGCCAGATGACTAGGTCCTGAAGTGAGCCCCCAGCAAATGGCAGCAGCCCTACAGAAGAGGGACCTATTGAAAGAAAAACAAACAAACAGAAAGCAACAACAACAGCATCATCAACAACAAAACATCCCCACTAAAACCCCATCCAAGGGTCAGCAGCCTCAAAGGTCAAAACTAGACAAACCCATAAAGATGAGAAAGAATCAATGAAAAAACACTGAAAACTCAAAAAGCCAGAGTGACCTTTCTCCTCCAGATGATTGCAATGCCTCTCCAGCAAGAACATAAAACTGGATGGAAGATGAGATGGACAAATTGATAGAAGTAGTTTTCAGAAGATGGGTAATAAAAAAACTCCAGTGAGCTAAAGGAGCGCATTCTAACCCAATGCAAAGAAGCTAAGAACCTTGATGAAAGGTTAGAGGAACTGCTAACTAGAATATTTAGAGAGGAACATAAATAAACTGATGGAGTTGAAGAACGCAGCACGAGAATTTCACATAAGTATCAATGACCGAGTTGACCAAGTGCAAGAAAGGATATCAGAGTTTGAAGACCACCTTGCTGAAATAAAGAATGCAGACAAGATTAGAGAAAAAAGGAATGAAAAGGAATGAACAAAGCCTCCAAAAAATATGGGACAACCTAAAAAGATGGAACCTATGGTCGATTAGAGTACCTGAAGGAGACAGGGAGAATGGAAACAAGCTGGAAAATGCATTTCAGGATATTATGCAGAACTTTCCCAACCTAGCAAGACAGGCCAACATGCATAATCAGAAAACACAGAGAACTCTACTAATATACTCCACGAGAAGCTCAACCCCAAGACATAATTATCAGATTCTCCAAGATCAAAATGAAGGGAAAAATGTTAAAGACAGCCAGAGAGAAAGGCCAGGTCACATACAAAGAGAAGCCCATCAGACCAAAAGCAGACCTCTCAGCAGAAACCCTACAAGCCAGAAGAGATTGGGGGCCAATATTAAACACTCTTAAAGAAAAGAATTTTGAACCCAAAATTTTACATCCAGCCAAACTAAACTTAATAGGCGAATGAGAAATAAAATCTCTTCAAGACAAGCAATTGCTGAGGGATTTCATCACCAGAAGGCCTGCCTTGCAAAAGCTCCTGAAGGAAGCACTAAATAGTGAAAGGAAAAATCAATATCAGCCACTGTATAAACACACCAAAATATAAAGACCAATGACACTATGAAAAAACTCCATCAACTAGTGTGCAAAATAACCAGATAGCATCATAATGACAGGATCAAATTCACACAGAACAATACTAACCTTCAATGTAAATGGGCTAAATGCCCTAATTATAAGACACAGACTGGCAAATTGGATAAAGATTCAAGATCCATTGGTGTGCTGTGTTCAGGAGACCCATCTAATGTGCAAAGACACATATGGGCTCAAAATAAAGGAATAGAGGAAAATTTACCAAGCCAATAGAAAGCAAAAAACGCAGGGTTTGCAATCCTAGTTTCTGACAAAACGGACTTTAAGCCAACAAAGCTCAAAAAAGACAAAAAAAAAAAAGAACATTACATAATGGTAAAGGGATCAATGCAACAAAAAGCGCTAACTATCCTAAATATATATGCACCCAATACAGGAGCACCCAGATTCATAAAACAAGTTCTTAGAGACCTGCAAAGAGACTTAGACTCCCGTACAATAATAACGAACTACTAACAAGTTCTGAAACTGAGGCAGTAATTAATAGCCTACCAACAGAAACAGCTGAGGATTCACAGCCAAATTCTACCAGAGGTACAAAGAGGAGCTGGTACCACCCCTTCTGAAACTATTCCAAACAATTGAAAATGAGGGACTTCATGACACTGGATTTTAAATGATTTCGGGATATGACATGAAAAGCAAAAACAACAAAAGTAAAAATAGATAAAGAGAACTAATATCACAATAAAAAACTGTGTATCAAAGGACATAATCAACAGACTAAAAAGGTAACTTACAGAATGAGAGAAAATATTTGTAAATCATATATCTTACAAGAAGTTAATATCCAGATTATACAAAGAACTATACAACTCAACAACATGAATGAACAACTAACATGATTTTAAAATGTGCAAAAGACTTAAATAGGCATTTCTCCAAAAAAGATACACAAGTGGTCAAAAAGCATATGAAAAGATGCTCAAAACCACTAGTCATTAGGGAAATGCAAATCAAAACTACAATGAAATATTACTTCACAACCATTAGGATGGATGCTAACTTAAAAAATAAAATAAAATAAAATGTTGGTGAGAATTTGAAGTGAACTGTTGGTGGATGTGCAATATGGAGCAACGTCTATAAAAACCAGAATTATAGTTCCTCAAAAAATTTGACATATGACTACCATAAGATCCAGCAATACCCCTTCTGGGTATATATTTACAAGTTGTTGTTGTTGTTTTTTTTTTTTTTTTTTTTT
>NW_012119266.1:298608-301093 GCF_000951035.1 Colobus angolensis palliatus
CAACACAAATATCCATCAATGAATGAATGGCTAAACAAAATATGATATATATATATATATATACAACAGAATATTATTTAATCTTAAAGAGGAAGAAAATTTTGATATCTGGTACAACATGGGTGAACCTTTAAGACATTATGTTAGGTGAAGTGAACCAGTCACAAAAAGACAAATATCGTGTGATTTTGTTTTCACAGGGTATAGAGAGTAATCAAATTTAGAAGCAGTAAATAGAGGAAAGGGAGAAATGGAGAGTTGATGTTTAATGGATATAGAGATGAAAGATGAAAAAGTTTTGGAGACTAGTTATACAGCAATGTGTATATACTTAGCAGTAATAAACTGTCCACTTAAAAATTGTTAAGGTGGTAAATTTTATGTTAGGTGTCTATTATCTCAATTTATTTGAAAAGGTCTTAAAACAATAACTTAAGTTTACACTTAAAGTAAATAGAAAAAGAAGAATAAACTGAATGAAAATATGGCAGAAGGAAAGAAATGGTAAAAATTAAAGCTAAGATAAATGAAATATTCAGAGAATGAAAGAAGAATAGAGAAATTGAAAGAAACTACAGATTGGTTCTTCAAAAATACTTTTTAATTGACAAATGTTTAGCTAGATTGACTGTAATGTCCAGAAATATGTTCCTACTTTCATTTCTGATCTTAGTTAATTGTATCTTCTATATATATATTAGTGAGTCCAGCTAAATGTTAGCAAATTCTTTGATCTTTTAAAAGAATCATTTATTTGGTTTTATTGATTTCTCTTAACTCATCCTATGAGTCTGACACCAAACACAAAGACAACAGAAATAAAGAATATTATACACCAATATTACTTATGAATGCAAATACAGTAGTCCTTAACAAAAAGCTAGCAAATCAAATCCAACAGAATATTAAAATGATTATAAACTATAACCAAGTGGAATTTATTACAGGATTATAAGGATGGTTAAACTTGAAAATCAGTAAATACAATAAGCAACATTAATAGAAAGAAGGGAAACAAAACACATAATAACTTCAACTGACACACAAAAAAAGTACTTGACAAAATCAAACACCCTTTTATAATCAAAGCACTCAGAAAATTAATAGTATTAATATGAACGAACTTCCTTAACAAGATAAAAGATGTTTATGAAAAACACATAGCTCACATTACACTCAGTGGTGAAAGACTGAAAATGTTTCCTCTAAGATCAGGATCTGCGCGAGGATTCTCACTCATGCCACTTCTATTCAACATAGTACTGAAATTTCTAGTAAAAGCAGTTAAGTGAAAAAAAAATAAAAGTTATGTAAATTTGAAAGGAAGAAGTAAAATTATCTCTATTCACAGATGACATGGTCCTATATACAGAAAATTTTGTAAAAATCCACAGGCACAAAAATCTGTTAGTACAGGAGAATGGTAAAGCAAGATAGCAGAATAGAAAGCTCCACCAATTGTTTCTCCCTGCAAAGACACCAAGTTAACAGCTATCTACAAAAACAAACAAACAAACAAAAACATAACAAAACAAAAAGACTTCATAAGGACCAAAATTCTGGTAAGCACTCATAGCACCTAGTTTTAACTTCATACCACTGAAAGGGGCACTGAAGAGATAGAAAACCACTTCTGAATTGCCAATGCCACCCCTCCCAAACCCCCAGCGGCAGCACTTGGTGTGGAAGCATCTCTGGGGGCTTAGGGAAGGAGAACACAGCAATTGTGAAACATTAAAAACAGTGCTGTTCTGTTAGAACAGTAAGGAAAACCAGATCAAACACAGCTGATGCCTGCCCACAAAGGGAGCATTTAAGCCAGCCCTCGCCAGAGGGGAATCACAGATCCTAGGGGTTCATAAACCTTGCCACTGAGGGCCAACGTGCTCTCAGTTGCTAAGTAAATTTAAAAGGCAGTAGAAACCATAAGAACTACAACTCTTAGGTGAGTCCTAGGGCTAAACTAGGCCAAAAGACAGTGGACTGTGGGACATAAGACTGATACACCAGCTGGAAAATCCAAGGGTGTGCTGCAATAACCACCCCCCTAACCCAGGCTGCACAGCTCATGGATCCAAAAGAGAGCCTTTCCTTCCACACGAGGAAAGGAGATTGAAGAGTGGGGAGGATATTGTCTTGCATCTTGGATACCAGCTCAGCCACAGTAAGATAGAGAAAAAGTCAGAATCATGAGCCCCGGTTCCAGACTCTAACTCTGAGATGAAATTTCTAGACACACTCTGGGACATAAAGGAACCCTCTACCTTGAGGAAAAGAACACAGTCTTGCCAGCACTCATCACCTGCTAACTGAAGATCCCTTGGGTCCTAAATAGCAAGCAGAGATACCCAAATACTATGTCAAGGGCCTTGTATTTTTTACAACTCCTTCTACTTGTAAAAAACAGAGGGAAGGGGGCGGAGCAAGATGGCCGAATAGGAACAGCTGCAGTCTCCAACTCCCAGTGCGAAGGACACAGAAGACC
>NW_012119266.1:307345-308907 GCF_000951035.1 Colobus angolensis palliatus
CCCTAGAACTTAAAGTATAATAAAAAATAAAAAATAAAAAAACAAAAAAAATAAAAATAATTAAAAAAAAAAAAACAGAGGGAAGAATAATGGGGACTTTGACTTGTACCTTAGGAACCAATGCTGCCACAGGCAAGTAGAGCACCAAGCAAGCACAAGGGGTCACTGATTCCAGGACTTGTCTCTGGGATGGCATTTCTGGACATGGCCTGGGCCAGAGTAGAGTGTACTGCCCTGAAGGATGAGTCCCAAGTCAGGCAGCATTAACCACAAGCTGACTTAAGAGACTGGATCTTAAAGGAACATCTGCAGTAGTCTGGCAATACTTCTCATGGCCAGGTGTGGCAGAGGCTCTTCTGCCTTTGGAAAGGGGAGGGAAGAGTGGAAAGGACTGAAATTTTTGGTTTGAGTACCAGCTCAGCTAGCATAGAGTAGAATACCAGGTAGACTTCTAAGGATTTTGACTCTAGTCCCTGACTTCCAGATGGAACTTCTAGACCTATCCAGGGCTTGGGAGACCTCACCACCCTAAAGGAAAGAACACAGGCCTGACTGGGTTTGCCACCTACTGATTGTAGAGCCCCAGGACCTCAAGTGAACATACGCAGTAACTGGGAGTAGTGACAGCAGGCCTTGGGCAAGACCCAGTGCTTTGCTGGCTTCAGATCTGACCCAGTGCAGTCATAGTGGTGGTGGCCACAGAGGGGTTTGTGACACTCCATTCCCAAATGTAGGTGGCTCAGAACACAGAGAGAGAGAGTCTATGTCTGTTTGGGAAAAAGAGAAGAGAATAAGAGTCTCTGTCTTGGAATCCAGATAATTATCCCAGATTTAGTCCAAGACCATAAAAGTGGTACTTCTATGAGTCTGCAAAAACCACAGTGTCACTGGGCTTGTGGTACCTCTTAAACTTGATATAGCTTAGATCACAACACCAAAGTCCTCTCAAATATCTGGAAAGCCTTTGCAAGAAGGGCATCTACAAATATGTCCGGACAGTAAAGACTAAAATAAATACTTAACTTTTCAATGAGCAGACACCGAAGAACATCTACTAGCATCAAAAATATCCAAAAAAAAAAAAAAAGTCCTCACCAGATGAACTAAATTGTTCAAGCAAGAAATTAAATTGTTCAGCAAGAAACTAAATTGTATCACCAGAGAAAATCATTTTCACTAGAGGAAGACAGGAATGAATAAAAGAAGGAAGAGAAGACCACAAAACAACCAGAAACAAAGCATGAGGGACCAATCCCAGACAAACAGAGACATTCCAGACAGAAAATACAAAACAATTGTGTTGAGGAAACTCAAGAAAATTCAAGGTAACACAGAGAAAAAATTCAGAATTCTAGCTGATGAAGTTAATGAAGAGATAATGCTAAAAGAATCAAGTGTGAATTTTGGACCTAAGAAATGCAATTGGTATACTGAGGAATGCATCAGCATTCTTTAATAATAGAATGAATCAAGCAGAGGAAAGAATTAGTGAAAGAAATGCAATTGGTATACTGAGGAATGCATCAGAATTCTTTAATAGTAGAATGAATCAAGCAGAAGAA
>NW_012119266.1:309282-314827 GCF_000951035.1 Colobus angolensis palliatus
AAAAAAAAAAAAAAAGCAAGCAAACAAACAAACAAACAAACAAAACTGTCAGAGGAGACAAGAGAAAAAAAGAATAAAAAAAATAAGCCATGCCTACAGGATCTAGAAAATAGCTGCAGAAGGGCAAATATAGGAGTTATTGGCTGTAAAGAGAAGACAGAGAAAGACATGAGGGGTAGAAAGTTTATTCAATGGGAACTTCCCAAACCTAGAGAAAGATATCAATATTCAAGTACAAAAAGGTTATAGAAAACTAAATGGATTTAACCAAAAGAAGACTACCTCAAAACATTTAATAAACAAACTCCCAAAGGTCAAGGATTTTACAGAAATGATCCTGAAATCAGCAAGAGAGAAGAGACAAATAATATACAATGAAACTCCAATATATCTGGCAGCAGACTTTTGAATGGAAATCTTATAGGCCAGGAAAGAGTGACATAACATATTTAAAGTGCTGAAGAAAAAGAAAACTACCCTAGAACACTATACCCACTGGAAATTTCTCTCAAACATGAAGGAGAAATAAAGACTTTCCCAGAAAAATAAAAGTTGAGGGATTTCATCAATACTAGACCCATCCCACAAGGAATGCTAAAAGGAGAGTATTTCAGTTAGAAAGAAAGTGACAGTAAGGAGCAATAAATAAATACCTGAAGGTACAAAACAAATTGGTAATTGAAAATACATAGAATAGCACAAAATATTGTAACACTGTAATTGTGGTGTGTGAACTACTCATATCTTGAGTAAAAACATTGAAAGGTAAACCCATTAAAATTAATAACTACAACAGTTTTCAAGACATAGTACAATAAGATACAAAAAGAAACAATAAGAAGTTAAAAAGTGGGTGATCAAAGTTAAGTTTTATTTTTGTTGTTTTTTTGTGTTTGTTTGTCCATGAAAATAGTGTAAGTTGTTATTCAGGTTAAAATAATGAGTTATAAGATAGTATTTGGAAGTCTCGTGGTAACCTCAAACTAAAAAGTATACAATGGATACACACAAAAAAAATTAAAAAGCAAGAAACTAACAGGAATGAAAAAAAAAAGGAAGAGAAGACCACAACCAACCAGGAAACAAATAAGAAAATGGCAGAAGTAAGTCCTTACTTACCAATAATAACATTGAATATAAATGGACTAAACTCTCCAATCAAAAGAAATAGCCCAGCTGAATGGATGAAGAAAAAATGGGACCGGGCACGGTGGCTCAGGCCTGTAATCCCAGCACTTTGGGAGGCATAGGAGGGCGGATCACAAGGTCAGGAGATGGAGACCATCCTGGCTAACACAGTGAAACCCCGTCTCTACTCAAAATACAAAAAAAATTACCCGGGCTTGGTGGTGGGTGCCTGTAGTACCAGCTACTCAGGAGGCTGAGGCAGGAGAATGGCATGAACCCGGGAGCAGAGGTTGCACTGAGCCGAGATAGCGCCACTGCACTCCAGCCTGGGGAACAGAGCGAGACTCCAACTCAAAAAAAAACAAAAACAAAACAAAACAAAAACCAAGATCCATTGATTGATTGCCTACAGAAAACACACACATAGACTCAAAAAGGGATGGAAAAAGATATTCCATTTCCAATGGAAACCAAACTACAGCAAGATCTAGTACACTTATGTCAGAAAAAAAGTAGACAAAAACTATGAGATAAGATCAAGGTCATTACATAATGTGTCCGGAGTTGATTCCTTTCAGTGGGCTCTTGGTCTCATTGACTTCAAGAATGAAGTTGCAGACTTTCATGGTGAGTGTTACAGCTCTTAAAGTGGCATGGACACTAATAGTGAGCAGCAGCAAGATTTACTGTGAAGAAGGAAAGAACAAAGCTTCCACAGCATGGAAGCAGGCTCAAGCTGGTTGCCCATGTGGGCTGGGGTGGCCAGCTTTTATTCCCTTGTTTGTCCCCATCCTCATCCTGTTGATTGTTCCATTCTACAGATTGCTGATTGGTGCATTTTACAGAGCACTGATTGGTCCATTTTACAGAGTGCTGATTGGTCCGTTTTACAAACGTCTAGCTAGCCACAGAGTGCAGATTGATGTGTTTTATAATCCTAGCTACAGAGTGCTGATTGGTGCATTTTTCAATCCTCTTGTAAGACAGAAAGGTTCTCCAAGAAATTAATTTAGAAATACAGGAATTTTGGAAACTATACAACTACATGGAAATTAAACAATATGCTCCTGAATGACCAGTGGACTAAGAAGAAAATTGAAAAATGTGTTGAAGCAACAGATAATGGAAACAAAATGTATCAAAACCTATGGTATACAGCGACAGCAGTTCTAAGATGGAGGTTTATAGCTTAAGTGCTTACATCAAAAAAGGAAAAGAAAAACTTCAAATAAACAATCTAACAATGCATATTAAGGAACTAGAAATGCAGTTGGGCATGGTGGCTCATGCCTGTAATCCCAGCTCTTTGGGAGGCTGAGGCGGGTGGATCACCTGAGATCAGGAATTCGAGACCAGCCTGACCGACATGGTGAAATGCCATCTCTACTAAAAGTACAAAAATTAGCTTGGTGTGGTGGCACATGCCTGTAATCCCAGCTACTTGGGAGTCTGAGGTAGGAAAATTGCTTGAACCTGGGAGGCAGAGGTTGTAGTAAACCGAGATTGCATCATTGCATTCCAGCCTGGGCAGCAAGAGCAAAACTCCATCTCATAAAAAAAAAAGAACCATAAATGCAAGAGCAAATCACACCTAAAATTAGTAGAAAAAAAAGAAATAATTATCAGAGCAGAAATAAATGACATTATAATAAAATAAAACAATTAAAAAAATACATATAACCAAAACTTGGTTTTTGTAAAGTTAAAAAAAAAATTGAGAAACTTTTAGCCAGGACTAAGAAAAAAAGAGAGAAGAGCCAAATAAATAAAATCAAAAATGAAAAAGGAGACATTATAACTGATACTGCAGAAAATCAAAGAAAAATTAGTGGCTGCTATGAGCAACTCTATGTCAATAAATTGGAAAATCTATATGAAATGGACAAATTTTTAGGTACATACAACCTACCAAGATTGAACCAGAAAGAAATCCAAAACCTGAACGGGCAAGTAACAAGTAACAAGATCATAGCTGTAATAAAAACTCACCCTGTAAAGAAAAGCCCAGAACCTGATGACGTCACTGATGAATTCCAGCAAACATTTAAAAAACTAATACCAGTTCTATTCAAAATAATCTCCCCCAAAAAATAGAGGAAGAGGATATACTTCTGAACTGATTCTATGAGGCCAGTATTACCTTGATACCAAAACTAGGGAAAGAAAACCACAGGCCAAGATACCTGATGAATATTGGTGCAAAGAATCTCTAACAAAATACTAGCAAACTGAATTCAACAATACATGAGAAAAATTATTTATCATGACCAAGTGGGATTTATCCCTGGGATGAAAAGATGGTTTAACATATGTAAATCGATCAATTTGATACATCTTACAAACAGGATGAAAAACAAAACAGATATAATTATTTAAATTGATAATGAAAAAGCATATGATAAAATTCAGTATCCCTTCATGGCTAAAAAAATCCTATAAACTAGGAATAGAAAGAACATATCTCAGCATAATAAAAGACATACACACTACTAGTATTGTACTAAATGGAAAAACTGAAAACCTATTCTCTAATATCTGGAACACGACAAGGATGCCCACATTCACCACTGATATTCAACGTAGTACTAAAAGTACTAACTAAAGCAATCAATAAGAGAAAGAAGTAAAGGACATCCAAATTGGAAAGGAAGATGTCAAATTATCCTTGTTTGTAGATAATATAATCTCATATTAGGAAAAACATAAAGACTACACCAAAAAACTATTAGAACTGATAAGCAAATTCAGTACAGCTTCAGGATACAAAATCAATATGTGAAAACCAGCAGCGTTTCTATAAGCCAACAGTGAACAATGTGAAAAAGAAATTATAAATGTAACCTCATTTACAATACCCACACATAAAATTAAATACTAAGGAATTAGCCAAAGAAATAAAAGATCAATATAATGAAAACTATAAAACACTAATAAAACAAATTGAATACCAAAAAATGGAAAGATATTTTATATTCGTGGATTGGAATAAGCAATATTGTTAAAATGTTCATACTATACAAAGCAAACTACAGATTCAATGCAATCCCTATCAAAATACCAATTGCATTATTGACAGAAATAGATAAAACTATCCTCAAATTTATATGCAACCACAAAGACCCAGAATAGCAAAAGCTATCTTAAGCAAAAAGAACAAACTTGGAGGAATACTACTTAACTTCAAATTATACCACAGTGCTATAGTAATGAAAATGGCATGGTACTGTCATAAAAATTGAAACATAGACCAAGAGAACAGAATAGAGAACCCAAGTACTAATCCATACACCTGTAGTAAACTCCTTTCAACAAAGGTGCCAACAACATACACTGGGGAAAAGAGTCTCTTCGATAAATGATGCCTGGAAAGCTGGATATCCATATGAAAGAGAATGAAGCTAGACCATTATAACTTGCCATATGCAAAAATCAAATAGAAATGGATTAAAGACTTAAATCTGAGACCTAAAACTATGAAACCGCTATAAGAAAATATTGGGGAAACTCTCAGGACATTGGGCTGTAAAAAGATTTCTTGAGCAATATCCCACAAGCACAGGCAATCAAAGTAAAAGTGGATAAATGGTATCACATCAAGTTTAAACTTCTGCACAGCAAAGAACACAATTTAAAAAGTGAATAAAGAACCCATAGAAGGTGAGCACATATTTCAAATTACCCATATGACAAGGGATTAATAATCAGAATATATAAGGAACCCAATCAACTCTACAGGAAAAAAATATAATAATTTGATCAAAGGATGGGCAAAAGATTTGAACAGACATTTATCAAAAGAAGACATACAATGGCAAACAGGCATATGAAAAAGTGCTCAATATCATTGATCATCAGAGAAATTTAAATCAAAACTACAATGAAATATTATCTCATTCCAGTTAAAAATTGCTTCTATCCAAAAGATAGGCAATAAAAAATGCTGTCAAGGATATGGAGAAAAGGGAACCCTTGTACAATGTTAGTGGGAATGAACATTAGTACGGCCACTATAAAGAAGAGTTTGGAAGTTTCTCACAAAAGTGAAAATCGAGCTACCATATGATCCAGCAATCCCACTGCTGGGTATAAACGTTAAAGAAAGGAAATCAGTATATTGAAGAGATATCTGCACTCCTATATTTGCTGCAGCACTATTCACAATAGCCATAATATGGAAGCAACCTAAGCATTCATCAACAGATGAATGGATAAAGAAAATCTGGTACTTGGAGGGTGGAGCAAGATGGCCGAATAGGAACAGCTCCCGTCTCCAATTCCCAGCGCGAGCGACACAGAAGACCGGTGATTTCTGCATTTTCCCTTTTCCTAGCCAGGGGAACTGAGACACACAACACCTGGAAAATTGGGTAACTCCCACCCCAATACTGCGCTGTAAGCAAACCGGCACACCAGGAGA
>NW_012119266.1:320374-324057 GCF_000951035.1 Colobus angolensis palliatus
AGTTGATGGGTGCAGCACACCAACATGGCACAAGTATACATATGTAACAAACCTGCACGTTATGCACATGTACCCTAGAACTTAAAGTATAATAAAAATTTTAAAAAAGTAAAAAATAAAAAAAAAGAAAATCTGGTACTTAAGTATTAAAAATGAATTAGATCCAGTAATCAGCAACAATGGATCTTCACTTATTTGTGAGATCTAAAATCCAAAATAACCAAAGTCATGGATATAGAAAGTAGAAGCACAGTTAACAATGGCTGAGAAGGGTAGTGGTACTTTTCTGCATATATGACTTCTTTTGAAAAGTGTCAGTTTTTTGTCCACCATGAACAAAAATTAACTCAAAATGGACCAACGATCTAAAAATAAGATCTAAAACCATAAAACTCTTACAAAAAATAGGATAAATTTTTACGATTTCGGATTTGGCAATGGTTTCTTAGACGTGACAACAAATATACAAGCAACAAAAGAAAAAATAGATAAATTTGGTTTCATCAAAATTAAAAATATATAACACAGGATAGGCACTATCAAGTAAAATAAGGAATAAACTTTTAGAATAGAAGAAAATATTTGCAAATTATATATTGATAAGGGTCGGATGTATAGCATATACAAAGAACTCCCAAAACTCAACAATGAAAAGACAAGCAACCCAATGTTTAAACAAGCAGAAGCCTTAAATAAGCATTTCTCAAAAAAAAGTACAAGTAGTCAACAAGCACATAAAAAAATCTATTCGACATTGTTATGAAGGAAATGCCAATTAAAACAATGCAATAACACTTTACATACACTAGGATATCTATAATTAAAAAATATAAAATAACAAACAAGCACTTGCCAAGATGTGAAGATAGAGCAAGCCTCATATATTGCTCATCAGAATAAAAAATTGTGCAGTTGCTCTGAAAAAAAATTTTGTGGGTCCTCATTACATTAAAGTCAGAATATGTCTCAGTAATTCCACAGATTTTCAAGCAAAAACGTATACACCAATGTCCATAAAATCGTGATTTACAATCATCATAAAGTGAAAAGTACCAAAATGTCTGCCAAGTGATAAATGGATAAGCAAAATGTGGTATATCCATGCAATGGAATATTATTTGACAATAAGAAGGAATGAAGTATTGCCAAAAGCTCCAACATGAATGCACCTTGATATAACATTACGCTAAGTCAAAGAAAACTGACACAAAAGGGCACGTTTTGCACAATAACACTTATATAAAATATGCAGAATAGGCAAATTCATAGAGATAAAAAGTAGTTTAGTTGTTTCCAGGGGCCAGGAAGAGGGGAAATTGAGCCTGAGTGCTTAATGGTTACAGAGTCTCCTTTTGGGGTGATGAGAATCTTCTAGAACTCAGTGTGATGATGGTTACATAATATTGCAAAAAATACTAAATGCCACTCATATGTCCACTTTAAAATGGTTAAAATGGTGATTTTAGGTTTCATATTGATGATCATAAATAGAGGAATGCAGAAAGACATAGTATGCTAACAGTAACAGAAGAAAAGCTGAAGTAGTGATATTTATCTCATACATTGCTAGTTTTGGAATGAAGAAAATTATCAAGTATTGAGAAGGGAAATACATAATGATAAGAAAAAGTAGTTGAGTCTGAGAAAGCATAACTATCCTTCACATATATGCACCTACCAAGACAGCATCAGAGCATAGACATAACTTGCAGATATTGCGGGCCCAATTCCAAACCCCTGCAATAAAGCAAATATCAGAATAAAGTGAGTCACACAATTCTTTTGGTTTCCCAATGCATATGAAAGTAATGTTTCCACTATACTGTAGTTGTTAAGTGTGCAATAGCATTGTATCTAAAAATAATGTATACACCTTAATAAAAATACTTAATTGCCTAAATATGCTAACAATCATCTAAGTCTTTGGCAAGTAATGATCTTTTTGTTGGTTGAAGGTCTTGCTTCGATGTTAGTGGCTACTGATTGATGAGGGTGGTGGTTGCTGAAGGTTGGAGTGGCAGTGTCTATTTCTTAAAATAAGAATAGTATGAAGTTTTCCACCTCTATTAATTCTTTCTTTCATGGGACATTTCTCTGTGGCACATGATGCTATTTGATAGAATTTTACCCACAGTAGAACCTCTTACACAATTGGAGTCAATTCTCTCAACCTCTGCCACTGCCTTATCAACAAAGTTCAATAATATTCTAAATCATTGGCTATCACTTCAACAATATTCACAGCATTTTCACCAGGAGTGGAGCTCATCTCAGGAAACCATTTTATTTGCTTATCCATAAAAAAGCAACTCTTCATTTGTTCAAATTTTATTGTGAGGTGACAACTATTCAGTCACATATTCAGGCTCCACTTCTAGTTCTCTTGGTACTTCTACCACACCTACAGTTATTTCCTCCACTGAAGTGTTGAACCACTCAAAGTTTTCCATGAGAGTTGAAATCAACTTCTTCCAAATTTCTGTTAGTGGTAATATTTTTATGTCCTTTCATGAATCACAAACGTTTTTAATGACTTCTAGAATGATGAATCCTTTCCAAGTCTTTAATGTATTTAGTCCAGATCCATCAGAGGAATTACTATCTATGGCATCTACAACCTTATGAAACATATTCCTTGAATAATAAAGCTTGAAAATAAAGTTACTCCTTGATCCATGGGCTGCCAAATAATGTTGTGTTAGTAGGCATGAAAACAATATTAATCTCCTAGTACATCTCCATCAGACCTCTTAGATAATCGGGAGCCTTATCAATGAACAGTAATATTTTGAAAGGTATTTTTTCTTTCTGAATAGTAGTTCTCAACAGTGAACTTAAAATATTCAGTAAACCATGCAGTAAGCACATGTTCTGTCTTTACTTTTTTTATTTATAGAGCACAAGTAGAGTCATTTTTACCTAATTCCTAAGGGCCCTAGGATTTTCAGAATGATAATTGAACCCTGATGTTAGCTTAATGTCACCAGTCACATTAGCCAATAACAAGAGAGTTAGCCGTCCATTGGGTCTTTGAAACCAAACGTTAACTTTGATTATCCAGCTACCAAAGTCCTACATAGCATCTTCTTCGAATAGAAGGCTGGTTTATCTGGATCAAGACAAGAATGTCCTCTCTCACCATGCCTATTCAACATAGTATTGGAAGTTCTGGCCAGGGCAATCAGGCAAGACAATGAAATAATGGGTATTAAATTAGGAAAACAGAAAGTCAAATTGTCTTTGTTTGCAGATGACATGATTGTATATTTAGAAAACCCCATTGTCTCAGCACAAAATTTCCTTAAGCTGATAAGCAACTTCAACAAAGTCTCAGGATACAAAATCAATGTGCAAAAATCACAAGCATTCCTATACACCAGGAACAGAGTAACAGACAGCCATATCATGAGTGAACTCCCATTCACACTTGCTACAAAGAGAATAAAATACCTAGGAATCCAACTTACAAGGGATGTGAAGGACCTGTTCAAGGAGAACTACAAAACGTTGCTCAAGGAAATACAAGAGGACACAGACAAATGGAAACACAATCCATGCTCATGGATACGAAGAATCATTATCGTGAAAACGGCCATACTGCCCAAGGTAATTTATAGATTCAATGCCATCCCCATCAAGCTACCACTGACTTTCTTAACAGAATTGGAAAAAACTACTTTAAA
>NW_012119266.1:324107-332652 GCF_000951035.1 Colobus angolensis palliatus
TACTGCCCAAGGTAATTTATAGATTCAATGCCATCCCCATCAAGCTACCACTGACTTTCTTAACAGAATTGGAAAAAAACTATTTTAAAGTTTGTATGGAACCAAAAAAGAGTCTGCATAGCCAGGACAATGCTAAGCAAAAGGAACAAAGCTGGAGGCATCACGCTACCTGACTTCAAACTATACCACAAGGCTACAGTAACCAGAACAGCATGGTACTGGTACCAAAACAGATATATTGACCCATGGAACAGAACAGAGACCTCAGAAATAGCACCACACATCTACACCCATCTGATCTTTGACAAATCTGACAGAAACAAGCAATGGGGAAAGGATTCCCTACTTAATAAATAGTGCTGGGAAAGTTGGCTAGCCATCTATAGAAAGCCAAAACTGTGTCCTTTCCTTACACAGTATACAAAAATTAACTCAAGCTGAATTAAAGACTTAAATGTAAGACCTAAAATCATAAAAACCCTAGAAGAAAACCTAGAAAATACCATTCAGGACATAGGCATGGGCAAGGACTTCATGACTAAAACACCAAAAGCAATGGCAAGAAAAGCCAAAATTGACAAATGGGATCTAATTAAACTAAAGAGCTTCTGCACAGCAAAAGAAACTACCATCAGAGTGAACAGGCAACCTACAGAATGGGAGAAAAAAATTGCAATCTATTCATCTGACAAAGAGCTAATATCCAGAACCTACAAAGAACTTAAACAAATTTACAAGACAAAAACAACCCCATCAAAAAGTGGGCAAAGGATACAGACAATTCTAAAAGAAGACATTTATGCAGCCAACAGACACATGAAAAAATGCTCATCATCACTGGTCATTACAGAAACTCAAATCAAAACCACAATGAGATACATTGTCACTCCAGTTAGAATGGTGACCATTAAAAAGTCAGGAAACAACAGATGCTAGAGAGGATGTGGAGAAATAGGAACACTTTTATACTGCTGGTGGAACTGTAAATTAGTTCAACCTTTGTGGAGGACAGTGTGGCAATTTCTCAAGGATCTAGAACTAGAAATCCCATTTGACCCAGCCATCCCATTACTGGGTATATACCCAAAGGATTATAAATAATGCTACTATAAAGACACATGCACACGTATGTTTACTGCAGCACTATTCACAATAGCAAAGACTTGGAACCAACCCAGTGTCCATCAATAATAGACTGGATTAAGAAAATGTGGTACATATATACCATGGAATACTATGCAGCCATAAAAAACGATGAGTTTGTGTCCTCTGCAGGGACATGAATGAAGCCAGAAACCATCATTCTCAGCAAAATATCACAAGGACAGAAAACCAAACACCACATGTTCTCACTCATAAGTGGGAGTTGAACAATGAGAATACATAGACACAGGGAGGGGAACATCACACACACTGTGGTCTTTTGGGAGGTGGGGTGCTGGGGGAGGGATAGTGTTAGGAGAAATGTCTAATGTAAATGATGAGATGATGGGTGCACCAAATCAATATGGCACATGTATACCTATGTAACAAACCTGCAAGTTGTGCACTTGTACCCTAGAATTTAAAGGATAATAATAATTAAAAAAAGAATAGAAGACTGGTTTACCTCTACTGAAAATATATTGTTTAGTGTGACCACCTTTATTCATGTTCTTAGCTCCATCTTCTGGATGACTTGCTACAGCTTGTACATCAGCACTTGCTGTTTCACATTGCACTTTTGTGTTTCGGAGACAGTTTCTTTCTGTAAACCTCATGAACAAACCTCTGCTACCTTCCTACTTTTCTGAAGCTTCCTCACTTCACTCAGCCTTCATAGACTTGAAGAAAGTTAGAGAGTTAGGGCCTTGCTCTGGATTCGGTTTTGAGTTAAGGGAATGTTGTTTCTCATTTGATCTTCCATCCAGATCACTAAAACTTTCTCCGTGTCTGCAATTAGGGGGTTTTACTTTCTTATCTTTCATATGTTCATTGTAGTAGCACTTTCAATTTCCTTTAAAAACTTTTCCTTTGCATTCACAACTTGGCTAGCTGTTTGGTACAAGAGGTTGAGCTTTCAGCCTATCTCAGCCTATGACATCCCCTTTAACTGAGTTTATACATTACTAGCTTTTGACTTAAAGTGAGAGAGTGCAACTCTTTTTTCACTTGAACACATAGAGGCCATTGTAGGGTTATTAATTGGCCTAATTCCAATGGTGTTGTCTCTCTGAGAATAGAGAGGTCCAAGGAGAGGGAGAGAAATGGTGGAAGGACCAGCTCACGGAGCACTCAGAACACATACAACATTGGCAATAAAGTTTGCCATATTACATGGGCATGAGTTGTGGTGCCCCAAAACAATTACAATGGTAACATCAAAGACCACTGATCACAGATCATCCTAAAAGATTTAATAATAATGAAAAAGTTTGAAATATTATGAGAGTTACCAAAGGGTGACACAGAGAGACACAAAGTAAGTACATGCTGTTGGAAGAAAAGAAAAGACACTGAGAGATTTGCTAGTGCAGGGTTTCTACAAGCCTTCAATTTGTAAACACACACACATGCACATAATATCTGTGAAGCTTAATAAAATTAGATAAGCCTACACTTAAAGTATAAGCCGATAGAATTTCAGAAATAAAGATAAAGGACTACTGTTATATTTTGAGAGTTCAGCACTCCTCTTTCAACAATTGATAAATTAAGCATGCAGAAAATCAATACGGTTACAGTTGAGTTTAACAGCCCTCATCAATTAACTAGATTTAATTGACAAACATAGACCACTTTACTGAACAATAGCAGAATGTACATTCTTCTCAAGTTCACATGGAACATTTATCAAGATAGACCATATTCTGGGCCATAACACACCTTAACAAATTTAAAATAATAGAAATCATACAAGATATATTACCAAAACACAATGGAATTAAATGAGAAATTAGGAACAGAAACCTGAAAATCCTCAAATTATCTGGAAATTAAACAACAAATTTCTAAATAATAAATGGGTCAAAGAAAAAGTCTCCACATAATTTATCAAATATTTTAACTAAATTACATAGAGGGGAACAACACAAACTGGGGCCTTTCAGAGGGTAGGGAGTAGGAGGAGGGAGGGGACCAGAAAAGGTTACTACTGGATACCAGGCTTAATAGCTGAGTGATAAAATAATCTGTACAACAAATCCCCATGATACAGGTTTACCTATGTAACAAACCTATACTTGTACCCTTGAACTTAAAATTTGAAAAAATAATAAAATTTTTAAAAATGAAATTAAATAATACAATTTATGAACATTGGTGGGATACAGCACAAATAGAGCTTAGATTCCATAGATATTAAAAATATAATAAAATAATTTAATGAACAAATCTAGGTCAAAAAATTTGGTAACTTAGATAAAAGGAACCAATTCCTTGAAAGACTCAAACAACTCAAGCCCTCTCAAGGAAAAATAGATCATCAGAATAGTCCTATATCTGTTTTAAAAAACTGAATGAATAATTAATAACTTTTCAAAGAATTGAAGAACCAGGCCCAGATATTTCAATAGTGATTTCCACCAAATATGTAAAAAAAAAGTTACAACAGTCCTTTGCAATCTGTTCCAGAAGATAGAAGCAGAGGAATTATTTTTAAGTCATTCTACAAAGCCAGCATTACTATAATACCAAAACCAGATGAACACACTACAAGAAAGGAAAACTGTAGAGCAATATTTCTTGCAAATATATATGGAAAATTTCCAAACAAAATATTGGCAAAATTAACTCAAAAATACTCAAAAACAATTGGATACCAAGGTTAAGTGGGATTTATTCCAAGCATGCAATGCTGTCTCAACATGTGAAAATCAATCAATAAGTTCCACCATATCAACAAGCTGAAGAAGAAAAATAATATGATCATATGAATTGATGCAGAAAAAGCATTCGATAAAATCTAATATATATTCATTAAAAAACCTTTCAGTAAACTAGGAACTTTCTCAACATTATAATAAGAAGAACTAGAAAAGCAAGAGGAAACCAAATCCAAAAGAAGTAAAAATAATAAAGATCAGAGCAGAGATAAATGAATTTGAAATGAGGAAAATAATACAAAAGATAAATGCAATAAAATGTTGGTTTTCCAACCCCATAAAAAATGGGTGAAGGATATGAACAGACACTTCTCAAAAGAATACAATTATACAGCCAATAAACTTATGAAAAACTGCTCATCGTCACTGGTCATTAGAGAAATGCAAATCAAAACCACAATGAGATATCATCTCACAACAGTTAGAATGGTGATCATTAAAAAGTCAGGAAACAACAGATGCTGGAGAAGATATAGAGAAATAGGAATGCTTTTACACTGTTGATGGCAGCATAAATTAGTTCAACCTTTGTGGAAGACAGTGTGATGATTCCTCAAGGATCTAGAACCAGAAATACCATGTGACCCAGTGATCCCATTACTGGGTATATACCCAAACGATTATAAATCATTCTACTAAAAAGACATATGCACACGTATGTTTACTGCAGCACTATTCACAATAACAAAGTCTTGGAACCAACCCAAATGCCCATCAATAATAGACTGGATTTTAAAAAATGTGGCAGTTATACACCATGAAATACTATGCAGCCATATAAAAGGATGATTTCACATCCTTTGCAGGGACATGGATGAAATTGGAAACCATCATTCTCAGCAAAGTAACACAAGAAGAGAAAAGCAAACACTGCATGTTCTCACTCATAAGTGGGAGCTGAACAATAAGAACACATGGACACAGGCCGGGGAACATCACATAGCAGGCCTGTTGGGGGGTGGGGGCCTAGGAGAGGTATAGCATTAGGAGAAATACCTACTGTAAATGACGAGCTGATAGGTGTAGCAAAGCAACATGGCACATGTATACCTATGTGACAAACCTGCACATTGTGCACATGTACCCCAGGATTTAAAGTATAATTTAAAACAAAAAAAGTTGGTTTTCTGGAGATAAACACAATATACAAATCTTTAGCCAGACTAAGAAAAAAGGAGAGAAGACCCAAACAAATAAAAGTAGATAAAAAGGATACATTAAAACTGATATTGCAGAAATTCAAAGAATCGTTGGTGGCTACTATGAGCAACTATATGTCAATACATTGGAAAACCTGGAATAAAAGCATAAATTCCTAGACTCAACCTACCAAGGTTAAACCATGAAGAAATCCAAAACTTAAACAGACCAATAATAAATAATGAAATCAAAGCTGTAATAAAAAGTATTATAGCAAAGAAAAGCCCAAGACCCTGATATGGTTTGACTCTGTATCCCCACTCAAATCTCATCTCGAATTCTAATCTCTGGTATGCTGAGGGAGGAACTTGGCAAGAGGTGATTGGATCATGGAGGCAGTTTCCCTTATACTGTTCTCGTGCTAGTGAGTTCTCATGATACCTGATGGTTTAAAAGTGTTTGGCACTACCCCTTCACTCTCCCTCTCTCCTGCCACCATGTGAGGAAGACTCTTGCTTCCCCTTCCCCTTCTACCACAATTCCTAAGTTTCCTGAGGCCTCCCCAGCCATGTGGAACTGTGAATCAGTTAAAGCATATTCCTTGATAAATTGCTCAGTCTCAAGCAGTTATTTATAGCAGTGTGAAAACAAACTAATACAGACCCCATGGCTTCATTCTGAATTGTACCAAACATTTAAGAAAGAACTAACACCAATCCTACTCAAAGTATTGTGAAAAATAGAGGATACAGGAATATTTCAAAACTTATTCTATGAAGCCAGCATTACCTTGATAAAAAGAACCAGAAAGGCCGGGTGTGGGGGCCCATGCCTGTAATCCCAGAACTTTGGGAGACTGAGGTGAGTGGATCATGAGGTCAGGAGTTTAAGAGCAGCCTGGCTAAGATAGTGAAACCCCTTTCTACTAAAATCACAAAAATTAGCCAGGCGTGGTGGCAGGTGCCTGTAATTCCAGCTATTCGGGAGGCTGAGGCAGGAGAATGGTTTGAACCCAGGTGGCAGAGGTTGCAGTGAGCTGAGATCATGCCACTGCACTCCAGCCTGGGCGACCGAGTGAGATTCCATCAAAAAAATAAAAGGAAGAAGGAAAGAAAGAAGGAAGGAAAGAAGGAAGGAAGGAAGGAAGGAAGGAAGGAAGGAAGGAAGGAAGGAAAGAAAGAAAGAAAGAAAGAAAGAAAGAAAGAAAGAAAGAAAGAAAGAAAGAAAGAAAGAAAGAAAGAGAAAGAAAGAAAAAAAGAAAAGAAAAGAAAAGAAGGAAGAAAAGAAAGAAAGAGAGAGAAAAGAAAAAGAAACAAACAAACAAAAAAACTACAGGCCAATATACCTGATGCTTGATGCAAAACTTCTCAACAAAATACTAGCAAACTGAACTCAACAACACATCAGAAAGATCATTCATCATGATCAGGTGGGATTTACACCTATGATTCAAGGATAATACAACACAGGCAAATCAAACAATATGACATATTATAGCAACAAAATGAAGGATAAAAACCATACAATTATTTCAACAGATGCTGACAAAATATTTGATAAAATTCAACATTGTTTCATGATAAAAATCTTCAAAAAAATGGGTATAGAAAGAACGACCTCAAAATAATAAAAGCCATATATGACAGACTCACAGCTACTATCATGCTTAATGTAAGAAAACTGAAAACCTTCCTTTGAAGATTTGGAACACAAGGATGCCCACTTTCACCACTGATATTCAACATACTACTGGAAATACTAGCTAAAACAATCAGACAAGAGACAGAAATAAATGGCAGACATCTGAATTGGAAAGAAAGAAGTCAAATTATCCTTGCTTGCAGGTGATATAATCCTATATTTGGAAAAACCTAAAGACCACACCAAAAATTTATTAGAACTAATAAACAAATTAAGTAAAGTGGCAGGATACAAAATCAACATGCAATAACCAGAAACACCTTTATGTGCCAACAGTGCACAATTGAAAAAAGAAATTAAGAAATTCCATTTTAAATAGCTTCAAATGAAATGAAATACCTAGAAAATAACTTAACCAAAATGAAAGATCTCCACAATTGAAACTACAAAACGCTAATGCAAGAAATTAAAGAGGACACAAAAGAATGGGAAAATATTTCATGTTCATTGATTGAAATAATCAATATTGTAAAAGTGCCCATGCTATCTAAAGCAATCTACATTTTAAATGCAATCCCTATTAAAATACCAATGACATTCTTCAATGAAATAGAAAAAAAAAAAAATATCTTATAATTTACATGGAACTGCAAAAGTCCCAGAATGGCCAAAGCTATTTTTAGCAAAAGAACACAACCGGTGGAATCACACTACCTGATTTCAAATTACACTACACAGTGATGGTAAATAAAACGGCACGGTACTGGCATAAGGACAGACACCTAGACCAATGGAAAAGAATAAGGAACCCAGAAACAAACCCATACATCCACAATGAACTCATTTTTACAAAAGTGTCAAGAATATACACTGGGGAAAAGACAGTTTCTTCAGTAAATGGTGCTGGGAAAGCTGTGTTTGCATAAGCAGGTGAATGAAACTAGACCTCTATTTCTTGCCATATACAAAAACCAAATCAAAGTGGATAAAGACTTTAATCTGAGATGTAAAACTATAAAACTACTACAAAAAATTGGGGGAAATTATCCAGGTAATTTGGTTGGACAATGATTTCTTGAGTAATATCTCACAATCACAGCCAACCAAAGCAAAAATGGACAAATGGAATCACCTCAAGTTAAAAACTTGTGCACAGCAAAGGAAACAATCAACAAAGTGAAGAGACGACCCACAGAATGGGAGAAACAACTTGCAAACTATCTATCTCACAAGGGATTAACAACCAGCGTATATAAGGAGCTCAAACAACTCTACAGAAAAAAGCACCCAATAATTTAATCTAAAAATAGACAAAAGATCAGAACAGATATTTTTTAAAAGAAGACATATAAATGGAAAACAGACATATTAAAAAGTGCTCAACATCATTGACCATCAGAGAAATGCAAATCAAAACTACAATGAGATCTCATCTCATTCAAGTTAAAATGTTTTTTATCCAAAAGCAAGGCAATAACTAATGCTAGTGAGGATGTGGAGAAAACAGAAGCCTTGTACACTGTTGGTGGGAATGTAAGTTAGTACAAGCACTAGGGAGAACAGTTTGGAGGTTCTTCAAAAAATTAAAAATAAAACTACCATATGATCCAGCAATCCTACTTCAGCATATGTCCCCACAAGAAAGGAAATTAGTGTGTGGAAGAGCTATCTGCACTTTCATGTTTACTGCCATGCTATTCACAATAGCCAAGATCTGGAACAATAGCCAAGATCTGGAAGCATCAATTAATAATGAACAAAGAAAATGTGCTACATATACACAAGGAAGTACTGCTCAGCCATAAAAAAGAAAGAAAGAAAGAAAGAAAGAAAGAAAGAAAGAAAGAAAGAAAGAAAGAAAGAAAGAAAGAAAGAAAGAAAGAAAGAAAGAAAGAAAGAAA
>NW_012119266.1:332824-334403 GCF_000951035.1 Colobus angolensis palliatus
AAAGAAAGAAAGAAAGAAAGAAAGAAAGAAAGAAAGAAAGAAAGAAAGAAAGAAAGAAAGAAAGAAAGAAAGAAAGAAAGAAAGAAAGAAATCTGGTCATTTGAAACAACATGCATGGAACTGGAGAGCATTATGGTAAGTAAAATAAGCCAGGTACAGAGAGACAAACTTTGCAGGTTCTCACTTATTTCTGGGAGCTGAAGATTAAAAACAATTGAACTCACCAAGATAGAGAGTAGAAGGATGGTTACCAGAGGCTGGAAAGGGTAGGGGGTTGATGAGGGTAAGTGAGATTATTTAATGGGTACCAAAAATGGTCAGAAAAAATGAATAAGACCTAGCATTTGCTAGCACAACATGGTGACTATGGTAAAAAAAAAAATTAATTGCATATTTTATAACTAAAAGAATATTATTGGATTTTTTCCTTTTTTATTATATTTTAAGTTCCAGGGTAAATGTGCACAGCGTGAAGGTTTGTTACATATGTATACATGTGCCATGTTGGTATGCTGCACCCATTAACTCGTCCTTTACATTAGGTATATCTCCTAATAATAATAATAAAAGAAAAGTCCACCCTCAGTGCAAAAAAATCTTTTAAAAAACTTAAATGGGCTAAATGCCTCTGTTTAAAGACATAGACTGTCAAATTGGATAAAGTGTCAAGACACATTGGTGTGCTGTATTCAGGAGACTCATCACACATGCAAAGACACATAGTTTTAAATAAAAGGTTGTAGAAATATTCACTAAGCAAGTAGAGAGCAAATAAAAGCAGGGGTTGCAATCCTAGTCTCTGATAAAACAGACTTTAAGCCAACAAAGATAAAAAAATACAAAGAAGGGCATTGCATAATGGTAGAGGGATCAATGTAACAAAAAGTGCTAACTATCCTAAATATATATGCACCTAATACAGTAGCACCCAGATTAATAAAACAAGTTTTTACAGACCTACAATGAGATATACACTCCCACACATTAACAGTGGGAGACTTCCAACATCCCACTATTGATATTAGGCAGATCAATGAGGCAGAAAATTAAAAAGGATACTCAGGACTTGAACTCAACTCTAGAATAAGTGGAACTAATAGACATCTACAGAACTCTCCACCCCAAATCAACAGAACATATATTCTTCTCAGCACTGCACAGCATTTATACTAAAACTGACTGCAAAATTTGAAGTAAAACACTGCTCAGTAAATGGAAAAGAAAGGAAATCATAACAAACAGTCTCTCAGACCACAGTGCAATCAAATTAGAGCTCAGGATTAAGAAACTCACTCGAAACTGCACAACTACATGTAAACAAAACAGCCTGCTCCTGAATGACTGCTGGGTAAATTAAGGCAGAAATAATGAAGTTCTTTGAAACCGATTAGAAGAAAGAGACAAGGTATCAGAATTTCTGGGACACAGTTAAAGCAGTGTTAAGAGGGAAATTTATAGGGCTAAATGCCCACATCAGAAAGTGGGAAAGATCTAATATCAACACCCTAACATCACAATTAAAAGAACTAGAGAAGCAAGAGCAAACACATTCAAAAGCTAGCAGAAGGCAAGAAATAAC
>NW_012119266.1:338650-338942 GCF_000951035.1 Colobus angolensis palliatus
AAGGGTATTCAGTTAGGAAAAGAGGAAGACAAATTTTCTCTGTTTGCAGATGACATGATTGCATATTTACAAAACCCCATCATCTCAGGTCAAAATCTCCTTAAGCTGATAAGCAAATTCAGCAAAGCCTCAGGAGACAAAGTCAATGTGAAAAATCACAATCATTTTTATACACCAATAACACATAAACAGAGAGCCAAATCATGAGTGAACTCCCATTCACAATTGCTTCAAAGAGAATAAAATACCTAGGAATCTAACTTACAAGGGATGTGAAGGACCTCTTCAAGGA
>NW_012119266.1:339372-351347 GCF_000951035.1 Colobus angolensis palliatus
TAAAACCATAAAAACCCTAGAAGAAAACCTAGGCAATACCATTCAGAACACAGGCATTGGCAAAGACTTCATGGCTAAAACATGAAAAGCAATGGCAACAAAACCCAAAATTGACAAATGGGATCTAATTAAACTAAAGAGCTTCTGCAGAGCAAAGGAAACTATCATCAGACTGAACAGGCAACCTACAGAATGGGAGAAAATCTTTGCAATCTACCCATCTGACAAATGGCTAAGCTTCAGAATCTACAAATAACTTAAACAAATTTACAAGAAAAAAAACAAAGAAACCCATCAACAAATGGGAAAAGAAGATGAACAGACACCTCACAAAAGAAGACATTTATGCAGACAACAGAAAAAATGCTCATTATCACTGGTCATCAGAGAAATGCATATCAAAACCACAATGAGACTCCATCTCACACCAATTGGAATGGCAATCATTAAAAAGTCAGGAAACAGCAGATGTTAGAGAGGATGTGGAGAAATAGGAATGCTTTTACACTGTTGGTGGGACTATAAACTAGTTCAACCACTGTGGAAGACAGTGTGCCAATTCCTCAAGGATCTAGAACTAGAAATACCATTTGGCCCAGCAATCCCATTACTGGGTATATACCCAAAGGATTATAAATCATGCTACTATAAAGACACATGCACATGTATGTTTGTTGTGGCACTATTCACAATAGCAAACACTTGGAACCAACCCAAATGTCCAGCAGTGATAGACAGGATTAAGAAAATGTGGCACATATACACCATGGAATACTATGCAGACATGAAAAAGGATGAATTCATGTCCTTTGTAGGGAGATGGATGAAGCAGGAAACCATCATTCTAAGCAAGCTATCGCAAGGACAGAAAACGAAGCACCACATGTTCTCACTCATAGGTGGGATTTGAACAATGAGAACACATGGACACAGAGTGGGGAACATGACACACTGGGGACTGTTGTGGGGTGGGGGGAACAATGAGCAGATTTCTTTTTTTTTTTTTTTTTTTTTTTTTGGTATCATCCTGATACCAAAGCCTGGCAGAGACACAACTGAAAAAGAAAATTTCAGGCCAGTATTCCTCATGAACATCCGTGCAAAAATCCTGAATAAAATACAGGCAAACTGAATTCACCAGAATAGCAAAAACTTATTCACCACGATCAGGTCTGCTTCATCCCTGGGTTGTAAGGCTGGCTTAACATATGTAAATCAATAAATGTAATTCATCACATAAACAGAACCAATCTCAAAAACCACATGATTATCTCAATAGATGCAGAAAAGGTCTTCTATAAAATTCAACACCCCTTCATGTTAAACCTCTCAATAAGCTAGGTATTGATGGAACATAGCTTAAAATAATTAGAGATATTTATGACAAACCCATAGCCAATATACTGAATGGACAAGGGCTGAAAGCATTCCCTTTGAAAACCAGCACAAGACAAGGATGCCCTCTCTCATCACTCCTATTCAACATAGTATTGGAAGTTCTGACAAGAGCAATCAGCCAAGAGAAAGAAATAGAATATATTTAAATAGGAAGAGTGGAAGTCAAATCATCTCTGTTTCCAGATGACATGATTGTATATTTAGAAAACCCCATCATCTCAGCCCAAAGACTCCTTAAGCTGATAACCAACTACAGCAAAGTCTCAGGATACAAAATCAATATGCAAAAATTACAAGTATTCCTATACAAAAGTAATAGACAAGCAGAGAGCCAAATCATGAGTGAACTCTCATTCACAATTACTACAAAGAAAATAAAACACCTAGGAATACAACTTACAAGTGACATGAATGATCTCTTCAAGGAGAACTACAAACCACTTCTCGAGGAAATAAGAGGGGACATGAACAAATGGAAAAAAAAAATCCATTATCATGATTAGGAAGAATCAATATCGTGAAAATGGCCATACTGCCCAAACTAATTTATAGATTAAATGCTATCCCCATCAAGCTACCATTGACTTTCTTCACAGAATTAGAAAAAAAAAGCTACTTTAAATTTTATATGGAACCAAAAAAGAGCCCATATAACCAAGACAATCCTAAGCATAAAGAACAAAGCTGGAGGCATCATGCGACCTGATTTCAAACTATACCACAAGGCTACAGTAACCAGAACAGCATGGTACTGGTATCAAATGAAGTATGTAGACCAATGGAACAGAACAGAGGCCTCAGAAATAACACCACACATCTGCAACCATCTGATTTTGAGAAATCTGATAAAACCAAGCAATAGGGAAAGGATTCCCTATTTAATAAATGGTGTTGAGAAAACTGGCTAGCCATATGCAGAAAACTGAAACTGGACCCCTTCCTTACACCTTATACAAAAATTAACTCAAGATGGATTAAGGATTTAAACATAAAACCCAAAACTATAAAAGTCCTAGAAGAAAACATAGGCAATACCATTCAGGACATAGGCATGGGCAAAGGCTTCTTGACTAAAACACCAAAAGCAACGGCAACAAAAGCCAAAATTGACAAATGGGATCTAATTAAACTAAAGACCTTCTGCACAGCAAAAGAAATTATCATCAGAGTGAACAGGCAACCTACAGAATGGGAAAATATGTTTGCAATCTATCCATCTGACAAAGTCTAATATACATAGACTACAGTAAACTTAAATTTACAAGAACAAAAAGCAACCCCATCAAAAAGTGGGCAAAGGGTATGAACAGACACTTCTTGAAAGATGACATTTATTCGGCCAACAAACATACAAAACAACCGTGACCCACTCCAATGTTAAAATGGGAATAAAGAGGTTCAGAGAGGGGAAGGGACTTGCTCAAAACCCAATATTCAGTAAAATAATTGAATTCCATTTTTCTACGAATGTTGCCTCAACTCTTTTTATATACACATTCTTGTTTTGTTTTTGTCTTTTAATTTTTCATTTCCATAGGTTTTAGGGGAATATATTATATTTGGTTACATGAGTAAGTTCTTTAGTGTTGATTTGTGAGATTTTGGTGCACCCATCTCCTGAGTAGTATACAATGAAACCAAACTGTAGTATTTTATCTTTCACCCCCTTCCCACCCTTTCCCCTGAGTCCCCAAAGTTCATTGTATCATTTTTATCCCTTTGCATCTTCATAGCTTAACTCTCATTTATGAATGAAAACATATGATGTTTGGTTTTCCATTCCTGAGTGACTTAGAATAATAGTCTCCAATTCCATCCGTGTTGTTGCAAATGCCATTAATTCATTCCTTTATATGTTTGAGTACTATTCCATTATAAATTTAAATATAATGGAACACCACTCAGTCGTAAAAAGGCTTTATCCACTCATTGAATGATTGACTGGCGTTTGTGTTCATTTCACATTTTTGCAATAGTAAATTGTGCTGTTATAATCATGCATGAACAGGTATCTGTTTCATATTATAACTTATTTTCCTCTGGGTATATAGCCAGTAGTGGGATTGCTGCATCAAATGATAGTTCTACTTTTAGTTCTCTGAAGAATCTCCATACTGTTTCCTTTAATAGTTGTACTAGTTTACATTCCCACCAGCAGTGTGGAAGTGTTTTTGTTCACTGTATCCATGCCAATATCTATTATTTTTTGGTTTTCTGATTATGGCCATTCTTGCAGGAGTAAGATGGTATCTATCGCATTGCAGTTTTGATTTACATTTTCCTAATCCTTAGTGATGTTGAGCTTCTTTTTTTCATATGTTTGTTGGTCATTTGTATATCTTCTTTTGGGAATTGTCTATTTGTGTCCTTAGCCAACTTTTTGATGGGATTTTTTTTTTTCTTGCTAATTTGTCTAAGTTCATTGGACATTCTGGATGTTAGTCCTTTGTCAGATGTATTGATTGTGAAGACTTTCTCCCACTCTGTGGGTTGTCTGTTTACTCTGCTGACTGTTCCTTTTGCTGTACAAAAGCTCTTTAGTTTAATTAAGTCTCAGTTATTTATCTTTGTTTTTAATGCGTTTGCTTTTGGGTTCTTGGTCATGAAATCCTTGCCTAAGCCAATGTCTAGAAGGGTTTTTCTGATATTATATTCTAGAATTTTCATAGTTTCAGGTCTTAGATTTAAGTCCTTGATCCAACTTGTGTTGATTTTTGTGTAAGGTGAGAGATGAGGATCCAGTTTCATTCTCCTACATGTGGCTTTCCAATTATCCCAGCACCATTTGTTGAAGCGGGTGTCCTTTCCCCACTTTATGTTTGTGTTTGCTTTGTTGAAGATCAGTTGGCTGTAACTGTTTGGGTTTATTTCTGGGTTCTCTATTCTGTTCCATTGGTCTTTGTGTCTATTTTTATATCAGTACCGCACTGTTTTGGTTACTATGACATTAGAGTATAGTTTGAAATCAGGTAACGTGATGCCTCCAGATTTGTTCTTTTACTTAGCCTTTCTTTGGCTATGTGGGCTCTTTTTTGGTTCCATATTACTTTTAGGATTGTTTTTTCTAGTTCTGTGAGGAATTATTATGGCATTTTGATGGGAATTTCTTTGAATCTGTAGATTGTTTTTGGTAGTATGTCATTTTTGCAATACTGATTCTACCCATCCATGAGCATGGGATGTGTTTTCATTTATTTGTATTGTCTATGATTATTTTCACCAGTGTTTTGAAGTTTTCCTTGTAGAGGTCTTTCACCTCCTTGGTTAGGTATATTCCTAAGTATTGTACTGTATTGTATGGTATTGTATTGTATTGTATCATATCATATTGTATTATTTGCAGCTATTGTAACAGGAGTTGAGTTACTGATTCAATTATCAGTTTGGTCACTGTTGGTGTATAGGATAGCTACTGATAGTGGAATGAAATTGAAATCCACTCCAAAAATAACCTTCAAAACCATGCAAATACATGGAAATTAAATAACCTGCTCCTGAATAATCACTGGGTCAACAATGAAATCAAGATGAAAATTTAAAAATTCTTTGAGCTGAATGACAATAGTGACACAACCTATCAAAACCTCTGGGACAGAGCAAAGGCAGTGCTAAGAGGAAAGCTCATAACCCTAAATGCCTATATCAAAAAGTTTGAAAGAGCACAAACAGACAATCTAAGGTCACACCTAAAGGAACTAGAGAAACAAGAACAAACCAATCTCAGCTGCAGCAGAAGAAAGGAAATAACCAAGATCAGAGCAGAAGTAAATGAAATTGAAACAAAAAAATACAAAAGAAATGCTAGTCAACAGAATCCAACAACATATCAAAAAGATAATTTGTCATGACCAAGTGGGTTTCATACCAAGGAAACAGGAATGGTTTGACATACACAAGTCAATACATGTGATATACCATGTAACAAAATTAAAAGCAAAAATCACATGATCATCTCAAAAGATGCAGAAAAAACATTTGACAAAATCCAGCATCCCTTTATGATTAAAACTCCTAGCAAAACAGGCATATAAGGGGCATACCTCAATGAAATAAAAGCCATCCATGACAATCCCACAGTCAATATAATACTGAATGGGGAAAAGGTGAAAGCATTCCCTCTGAGAACAAGATAAGGATGCCCGCTCTCACCATTTCTGTTCAACATAGTACTGGAAGTCCTAGTTAGAGCAATCAGACAAGAGAAAGAAATAAAGGGCATCCAAATCTGTAAAGAGGAAGTCAAACTGCTGCTGTTTGCTGATCATATGATTGAATACCTAGAAAACCCAAAAGACTCCTCCAAAAAGCTCCTAGAACTGATAGAAGAATTCAGCAAAGTTTCCAAATACAAAATGATATACACATTCTTATATATTGACAGATTCTTTATATTTAGATGTTAATGGAATTCCCTGTTGCCTCAACCCCTTTTGCATACACATTCTTATATACTGACAGATTCTTTACATGTAAATGTTAATGGGATTCCTTGTTAAATCATTCCTTAACTTTAGTAAAAGATTTCCAGATGAGAACCAGAGACTCATAAAGGCAAAGTATCCTGTCCAAAATCTCACAATGAATTAGAGGTAGAGTTGAGACTAACTGCACAGTGTATTTGTAGAGAATGTCAAATGGTGATCTTTGGCCTAAGTGTGCCAAAAGAAAACCAGTGGCTGTCTGAGACCCACCAATATACCAAGCGAATGTCCATTTTTCACTTGATGTTAATGAACTACAGATCTCAGTACTCAACCTGGCTTCTTGCCTCCTTCTGAGTATAGTAGCCAGGAACAGGTGGTTCCCAAGCCACTTTTTCTACCAGGCATGAGTGAAACAGACAAGGCCTGATGACAATAGGAATTATGAGATGACACAAGATTACTACTGCTTCCTGTTTTCTCTAAAGCCAGGGATCCAGGCAAAATAAAAAGGCATTTACAGAGGATCTGACATGTTTGTTTTGGGGCTTTGAGCAAGTCTGACCCTTCACTTTGTGTTCCATTCTATGTGAACTTCTCACTCTGTCTCCATTTCATTTTTTTCTCTCTCTCTCTCTTTCTCTTTCTCTTTCTCTCTCTCTCTCTCTCACACGCACACACACAGACACACGCACACAAACACACAAGCTGTGCTTTCCTGAAGCCTTTATCTTTGCTGATGCTACACCTGCTCTTCCCACAGTCTCAACCTGTACCCATCTTCTCCTGAGAAAATCTGCTCACTCTTCAATGTCAGAATGTCATCTCATAGGTTCCAGCTCCATGAAACCTTCCATGATTCCTTCAGCTGACAGCAACCTCTTCCTCCTGTGATACTTCATAGCTCTTTCCTTGTACAATTATTTAGCCTTAGTCCCTTTATGTTTAAGTTAGCATCTTGTACATTCAAGTATAAATATTTATTGAAAAAAATAATGATCTTATTTGCTAATCACAACAGCTGATATTGTTACCAGAAAGAGGTCCCAATACAGACCCCAAGAAAGGGTTCTTGGATCTCGTTCAAGAAAGAATTAGGGGCAAGTCCATAGAGTAAAGTGAAAGCAAGTCTATTAAGAAGATAAAGGAATAAGAGAATGGCTGCTCCATAGGTGGAGCAGCCCTGAGGCCTGCTGGTTGCCCATTTTTATGGTTATTTCTTGAAGATATGCTAAACAATGGGTGGATTATTCATACCTCACCTTTTTAGATCACATAGGGTAACTTCCTGATGTTGCCAAGGCATTTGTAAAATGTCATGGCGCTGGTGGGAGTGTAGCCGTGAGGATGACCAGAGGCTACTCTCATTGCCATCCTGGTTCTGGTGGGTTTTAGTCAACTTCTTTACTGCAATCTGCTTTATCAGCAAGGTCTTTATGACCCGTATCTTGTGCTGACCTCTTATCTCATCCTGTGACTTAGGATGCCTGACTGTTTGGAAACTCAGCCCAGTAGGTCTCAGCCTTATTTTACCTAGCCCTTATTCAAGATGAAGTTGCTCTGGTTCAAATACCTTTGACAACATGGCAGGTAAAACAAGGGATCAACATTCCCACTTGACAGATAATCAAGTTGAGGTTCTGAGATGTGAAAGGTCACATAGTTGCTACACAGAAGACACTGGACACAAGTCTGGTCTTCTGTTTCTTCCTTTCACTCTACCTGGAATATCAACAGTTCTAAGTTTTCTCTCTTCAATGTAACTTTGCCAAGATGATCCCAAAGCACCAAACACACACTAGATCTCCTAAAATGTTGGAAATATGGCCTGGAACCCAAATAGAAAAACTTCGGTGTGGATTCAGAGACTTACGGAGCTGGGCTGAGCTTTCTCAGGATCATCATTTTCTGCAGCTAATAATCAGCATTGCATAGCCAGAAAAGACTCTCACATGTATCTAGGACAAGTGTGTAAATATAAAAACTGTAAGTTAAGGCTAATTTTTAAAAAGGAAAGCTATGAAAGGCTTTAGGAGGCTGACTCTCCTCCCCTTCTCTTGTGCATGGACTAAAGCCTCTATTGTCCACTCCAAGGGAATAATGCCTTCAAACCTCCACAACAGTTAATATTGTCATGCCCTTAGACCCTTATGCTGCTATTTTACCCCAGGGAATGAGCCAAGTAGCACCAGTTTAATTGTCATGTTTAGAATGAACATCCTCTGATGAAGAATTATTGGCCATCAAGAAGGCTTACAGTCAGAAACTAAACACTATGCAATTGGCTTCCCAGGGTCCTCTTTCTTTTGAGGCTTGTTTGGAGTCAGAGTTGCATATTTCCCCAAAACAAATTTTGCAGCTGTCAGGAGCCAAGACAGCTGTGAAAGACTGAGATGGATTGGGCTCTGCCTCCTGCACCACTCCAAATCTCTGCCAGCACCCGTTTCCAGAACCTTTCCCACTAATGAAAGTACAAAGGGGAAAAAGTCGTGTTTGCCTTTCACAGTGCTGGCAGGACCTGGAAGCTTGGCACTTAAGTACTTCTCCTTGTTTCAAAGTGCACCCTGAGTAGTTCAAAATGGGAATGACTAGAGGTTAAATATGAAGCACTGGGGTAGTTTGCCCTTTCACAGATCCTCATATCTGGCCATAACTTCCCTAAGCTATATCTAAACGGAAATCATCAACACCTGTTCTCACTGCAGTATACGATCTGAGAGAAGAGTTTCAGATTTGCAAGGTCTCAGACATGTCTTTAAAATTTCATAATACTTCTTTTTGTACTTCCCATGCTTGATGGGGCTCAGAATTGACAGTGTACATTTTCAGTAATACAGAGATGAGAAGGGTCAGAGAGGAGGTAAAGTAGCTATGACTGGCTATGTAAATTGCCAAGGGGTGCAGTTCAAATGAAAATGTGAGACCTCTAATATAAAATTATTAAAATTTCATGATAGGGATAATGGATCATGAAACTAATAGTGGGGCTTTGTACGACACCACAGGTCACTTGCCTACAAAGCCATCCCTACTCCCTGCTTAAACAGAGACAAGAACACATTGGTGATTCTCAAATGCAGACTGTCCCTTTACTGAAAGCCTAATGAGTTTAATGCTTATTATACTATAGTCCCTTATGTGCTGATTACATTGTGGAATGCTATAGGGAGAAAAAACAAAAGTCACCAAATGATGCTAGAGAACCATTAGGAGACTTCACTAGTTTAGGTCACAAGTGCCTAGAAACAGAGAAATGATATGTGACCTTTCATCCATTTTTCAAAAGGACGCTATTTCTATGATCCTCATTGACCTCTCCTGACAAAGTCCCAGATTGCCTTTGCCAAAGTTAACAGCCCATCTTGGCTTTTTGCCATGTCTCCTGTATTCACTAGATCAGTGCATGACTGCTGCTCTAAACCCACATGATGGGATCAGAACCTTCATTGGTTAATATTTGTAAAAAAGTACTTTGAAGATTAAATCCTTAGTGGGTAGAGAAAACACTAGATATGGATAGAACAAGAAATTGTGGGGTCTGGGCCTCCTCCCAGAACTGCCACCACCATGCAATGTTATCTTTGACAGATTCGTGGTATCTGGGTGGCTGTACTTTTCTTTTAGTGAAATAGCAAAAGCCAAAAAAAGAGACTATAACATCTGATGGGATTTTGCCCAGCTCCAGTACTGAATTCCTGGGTTGCCTTAGAGGAAAGGTATTGACTGTTTCACCTCTTTGGCCCTCAGTATATTCCCCTGACCCAACTCCACCATTCTGTCATACACATATCTTACTCTGGAAATAATTCTTAGCAGGAAAACATACTATTATGAGGTGCATGCTTAGCAGTGCTCTCATAACCCGGCCTGGGACTGGCATTTTGATTTTGTTTGCACACAGAAACCTGTTTGACTGAAATCTAAAAAAAAAAAAAAACAAAACAAAACAGACACGGGAGAAAAATAAAAATCACAGTAGTTTTATACATACATTTGGTTTCTACGGCCAGATAACTGATTTTGTTACCATTTTCTATCCTGTTATTCTGGTGTTGTGAATACACTAGCTAGAAGTAAAAGTTGTGGGGAAAGGAAAAAGTTGGTTCTGAGTTTATTTTCCCCAGGGTTTCTGAGGGAGCTCTACCCTCTTCCCTGAAACGGAGTTGGGGCAAATCTATGTTTCTAATTCCACATTAGGTGTAACTATGGCCTGTTCAGCATATACCTCTTTGAAACAACACTTTGAGAACAGGGAGTTGCAGCAGTGTAAGACAGTTTGTGGTTGGCTTGGGACTTTAGCCTCAACCCAAATTTGGGACTGAGAATATTTCCAGTCAACTCTATGGCTAGTCTCACCTCCCTGATCAGCCACTTGGGCGGGCTGTAAGCCTGGCTAAACCAGGTCACCTCAACATTTGTGTCAGGGCAAAGGGTGGAGGAAAGAAGGTGTTTCTTCAACTCCTGGCTTTTAGCTGTGCCTGGATGCCTGCATAATGTTAAAATTCAGCTGCCAGCCTTATCTTATCCACAACCAGTTGACTTTATTAAGATAATCTGATTTTAGAAGCCCCTCAGGCATAGCTTGAGGTCCTATATTGATTTAGGCCCTTGGCTCTGAGGCATTTGAGTCCTGAATTGATTTCAAAGAGTCATAGAAACATAGATGGCTACCAAAGGTCTCAAACTGGCCAACTCTCAGTCTATTTCAACATGCCCTACTGAGCCAATCACTCTGTGCCAAGCCAGTACTAAGAACTGGGGGGACAAAGTGGACTGAGTCTACTCCCTGCCCTTCAGAAGCTCAAAGGCTGTTTACGAAATCAGAGAAGTAAACAGATGCTTTCAATATAATGTGATTAATTATAGGCTAGAAATGAGATTGGATGCCTTGAAAGCACTGAGGGGGAGCATCCAACACAACCTAGGGCATCAGGGAAGACTTCCTGTAAAAGAGATCATCAGGTAGGGTTCAAAGTAGTTAGGGGGAAAACGGTAAGAAATAAATGCCAAAGAAGAAGTAGAAAAAGCAAAGGCAGGGAAGGAGGTCTCTTACAGCACTCTATGCTCAGGAAACTATAATGAGTCAGGGTAAGTTAACCTTAGAGTGCAAGGCTTGGAGGGATGGGAGATGAGGCTAGAGATGAAGGTGGATGGGACCTAGCCATAAGAGTCTCAGATGCCACATTAAGAAGCTTAGCTTATATCTAAAGCTAATGGGGAGCGAGTTAGCAATTTTAAGCAGGGACAATCTGTCAGTTGAAAGATCCTTTGGAGAGGCAGCAAGTGCATGAATGAATAAACAAATCCATGTCACAATTTTACTTAAAAACGTGCAATGTTTTCCAGAAGGCTACGGAATAAAGCCAGAATTCATTGGTTTGGTTCTCTACAAGCTGCTGTAACCTAAACTTCTCTTCTCAACTCACTCTCTGCTCTAGCCGCACAAACTTCTTCACTCATTTAAAGCCCTAACCTTAACCCTAACCCTAACTCCAGTCACTTTGACACTAGAGAAGTTTAATTGTTATCCAGTGGGCTGTATTAGAAAGAGCACCAATGAGGGGTGAGGAGTGGACGGTTGAGATAGGGCTTGGGCTTTCAATCTACATCCTGCTGTTGACTTACTGCAGTCATCCTTTCCTATTTCTGGATTTCATTGTCCCAAGCTGTATATTAATCTAACTGATCTTATGAAAGATTACCAATCTCTCTCCCATTTCAGATCCAAGTCTCTAGGATTATGTCAGTCATATGGTCCACATTCCTTGCCCTAGAAGGGTACAGAGGCTATGTCAAGGGAATGTATAAAGCATGTGGGTCTAGAAGAAATACCATGCCTCTGTGGTAGATGAATACTGCAAAAGGTATCTAAGAGACATTTCTGACTTTCTCATCCAGATTGAAAACACAGATCTTTCTCTGTGTCTCTATTTCTCTGTATCTATCTCTGTTTATATATGTGTGTGTGTCTATTTCTCTATTTCTGTCTCTCTCTCTTTATATATGTAATATATATTTATGACATATAAAATAAATATGTCATATTTATTAAATATTTATTTCATATATACACATATATAATATACATACATATATAAATCAGTGTCTCTATATATGTTACATATACTAACATATTAACATATACATTATATATAA
>NW_012119266.1:351442-361495 GCF_000951035.1 Colobus angolensis palliatus
GGTACCTGTGAAGGTTTGTTACATAGGTAAACACGTGTCATGGGGGTTTGTTGTATATATATACACACACATATATTATACTATATACATATATGTTATTATATATAATATGCATATTACATATATATAATGTTTTTTTCTAATTTGGGTATCCAAAGAATGGGGCAATAGGAGGACTACAGTGGCATTTTGGGTTGCATTGGTTTGACTTTGTCTAGCCTCAGTAACTCATGAAAGCCCATATAAAATATTTCACAAAATGAGTCTTGCAAGTAAAACTCCATAGGATACATATTCATTCATGTCCAAAGAGATCTGCTGTCTGATATTCTCCAGTCTAGGAAAGGTAGATATTTTTCTGTGAAATCAAAGTCACAATGGCACAAGTCAGGTAAGTAAAAGTATAGATAGAGAGACGGATCGGTATATGAATTAAAGATATTACCAAGACCTTTTCTAGCTGACTGGCAGCAAAGCGGAAAAGCTTAACAACGTTTACAAAAGTAATGGCTAATAGAATATGTCAGCGAGTACTTAATTTGCATGTTTTTTTTTAATGTGAAAACAGAGCTCGGGTTCTTTTCTGACTCATTTTTCAGTACCTTCAAATTTCTATAACCCTATCCCATTTTCCCTTCCAGGTTGGAAAAAGTTGCATCAGTTGAGCCCAGAGAAATGAGTTGCAGGATTTCAGAGGAGAGTATGAAAATAAATAATAATGACCATTTAAAATGATAGCATTTGCACAATGCTTCACTGTTCCAATCCTCTTCTGCATAAATCATCTTGATTCTTTTAATAACCATGTTGTAGTGTATTTCAGGGCCTTTACACATGCTATTCTCTTTGTTTTGAGAGTTTTTCCTACCTATCTTTGCCTAGTTCTACTAATGCCTCAAATCTTAGCTCTGTAGTCATTTTTTAGAGAACCCTCTAACTTCACTGTCCATAGCAAGCCTCCTTTTCATACACTAAGGGCACTGGTATCTTTCTTTGTTTCTCTTAACATAATTGCAATCTTATTATGAGTGGGTGTGATTACTTAATTAGTACATCTCTATAATATAAAAATTATTGCTGAGAAGTGAGCAGGCATGGCATATAATCAGTTTTTACCAATGCAATATGAAAAAGGTGACATTTGTCACTTACTGGCCACAGCACTTAAAAAGCAGGTGCACCTTTCCTATTCTTTCTTTGTTCTTCTCTTGCCTGGGTATAGAAGCTTATGATGCCATACGACAGTAGTTCTCAAACTTTATTGAGAAAGGTTCATTTATAATGACAGCTTCGTTGTCTGGTGAGAGTCTGTCTCTGCTTCCAAGATGGCACATAGGACACTGCATCCTCTGGGAAGGAGAAATGCTGTGGTCTCATATGGCAGAAGGCAGACAAGCAAGAAAAGGGGATGAACTCTCTCCATCAAGCCCTTTTATAAGGGTACCTAATTTAATGCATAAGGACAAAGCCCTCAATCACCTTCCAAAGGGCACAGCTCCCAGTGTCTTTGCATTGGAGATTAAGTTTCAATGTAAATTTTAGAGGGGACAAAAACATTCAAGCCATAATATCCACCCTATGAAATAAGTATTGATTCTCTACAATGCAGCCATAAAATTGGAACAAGATTATGTCCTTTACAGGGGCATCGATGGAGCTGGAAGCCATTATCCTCAGCTAACTAATGCAGGAACAGAAAACCAAACACTGCATGTTCTCACTTATAAATGGGAGCGGAACCATGAGAACACATGGACACATGAGGGGAACAACACACGCTGGTACCTGTTGTGGGGGTTGGGGGAGCATCAGGAAGAACAGCTAATGGATGCTGGGCTTAATACCTAGGTGATGGGTTGATCTGTGCAGCACACCACCATGGCACACATTTACCTGTGTAACAAATCCACACATCCTGCATATGTACCCTGGAACTTAAAATAAAAGTTGAAGAAAAAAATAAATAAGTGTTGATTCTGTGTTTTACAAGATATTTGTTGGAGGTCTGCTACCTGCCAGGCACAGTGTAGGTAAGGTATTTCTAGCCTCTTTATAATAATGAGAAAACTGGAAAAAAATATATATATATAGAGAGAGAGAGAGTAAGGTAAAGGGACTTAAGTTCACAGAGCTAAAAATGACTAATCTAGAGTTCCAACTCATGTCTATCATTCTACATCCAAGGTTCTCTCTATTACATGCTGTATAGAGTGAGCAATATCAGCAAGTGAAATATGAACAAAAGTAAGCATTTTATATTTTTTAATTGAAATAAATTTCATTTCCATGCATTTGGGAAAATTCATGGTACATTACTGGGATCACTGGCAATATGATCAGCCAAAATTTATTGAACACCAATTGTTTGCTGGATAGTAAGGATGTATACAAAATATCAATAATATTAGGCATACTCTGCTAAGTGCCAAGTGAGTGGTAGAAGTGTTCCACGTCTTCGGAGAAGGACAAGAGCACTGTGAGTTGGAGTGGATCTGGTATGCTTCACAGAAAATGTAAACTTTGAGCTGAGCCTTGGAAGACAGGTAAGAGTCTAATAAAAGGAGCAGGAAGAGGAAGAAGAGCATTTCAAGGAGAAGAAATAATATGAACAAAAGCGTCCCAAGGTGTTGAAAATCCAGGTCGGGCATCGCTGGTTTTGGACCAATAATCCAATACAGATACAAACTTCTGAACAAAATGTGATAAGTGAAAACACAGCTGGTTTTAAGGATTGAAAAGAGTGATAAACAGGTATGAGAGTGGGAGACAAAGGTCCTGAACTGAGTTTCTGAAAGTGACAGCACTTTATAAACTGCAAAGCACAATACACATAGAAGTGATTTAAAAACTACTGCTGTTGCTGTTATTGCTATCTACCACTGAGTAAGTGGTTCTATTTAATAATCATTGAGTTTCATCATTGAATGGTGGTTATTTCTATAAACAAATCAAAGGCATAACCTCTGTCCAGAAAGACTTTGAAAACAAAATATACAAATGGAAAACTTCCTTTCATTTCAGCTTATTGGAAGTTTAGAAGGGCGTGAGTCAGCAGGTGGGTGACTTGAGGCACTGTAAATCCTTCACACTTAAGGTGAGCTTCTTGAAGGAAATGGGTTTGGGAAAGGTAAATTTTGATCAAGGAAAAATAAAATTTGACAGAATGAGCCAGCAATATTAATGATTGTCTCTCACTTTGGACAGCATTTCGATCTCTTTGGTGACTTGTATGCATTCATTTTCCTCTCATTCTGACTCTGGGAAATGAGGGGAACTGATATTGCAATTCTATATGAATGCAGTCTTGAGGGCTATGGAGCCAAGATGCCTGGGTTCAAATACCAGCTATGTAAGTTCCCAGCTGTGAGAAGTTACACCTCTCTGAACCTCAGAGAGAAAGAATAATCCCTACTTTGCAGAATTCTGATGAGGATTAAATAAAATATGTATATATAGGGCCTAAGGTGTTCCTCAAATATAATTTCTTGTTTGCTTCCCTGACAATATAGAGCATAAGTCTGAGAGTCAGAGAAGATATGAGTCCAAGTGAAGAAAATTAATTTATTCATTCAACAAATTGCAATTGAGTTCCTCCTAAATGTCTAGCTTAGCGAAAGGGGCCAGAGATAAAAGCAATAAACAAAGCATACAAGATCCTTATTTTTTAGAGTGAACAGGCTAGGTCTTTTTGACATATACCTGCTTTGTGCCTGTAATATTTAATTCAACTGATCCTCAGTTTCCTCAATGGAAGAATAGTCATTGCCCAACATACTTTATAGGGAAGTTGTGAAGATCAGATTAGATAACACACAGAAGAATTCTTATGAACAGTACATTACTATATTGATGAAATTATTAGTGACTGTGTTCCTATTTGATCCCAAGGGCAGGGGACCTAAAAGGCATGGGTTGCTAGCTATAGGTACCAGAGAGCATCTTATTACAGAATCCTGACCAGGAGTCTGATAAGATTGAAGGATATGAGAATGTCATCAACAGCATTAGCCCAGTTGCTTGTGGTATCCAGGCACTTTGTACAGCTAGGAAGGTGTACCTCTGTAATGGTGAAGGAGAAAACCTTTGTCTTTTGAGCCTCCAGTCATTACTTCTTGTACTCAACTTTCCTGTTTTCCCTGACCGGAAGCCCACATTTTCATTGCCTTCTAAATGTTCTCCTTGTTCCCCTCTCTAAGTAAATATGCTCTAAGGAAATGATCAGGTCAATTCAACTTATTAATGTGCCAATGACTGCAAAAACTTTATAGGTGACCACTCCTAAGGAAAGGGGCATTGAATTGAAGGCTTAGCCTTACAACAAACAGAAAATTAATGGTAGTATACTGGGGAATATCAATAAAGCTCAAGTCCCTTGGAAATCATACCAGGTGGATGAAGACTGTTGCCACTATAGGATACTTAAAATAGAAAAAACATAAAGTGTCACAGCTAAAAGACTTCTCATATTATGTCCCCTAGAACAGTAGTCATTCACCTATTCTTCTGTAAAGGAAGAAGATGATGAAGTGTTTATCATTATCTCTGGAAATGCTGTTTAGCAGCCTCAAAGCATAGATATTTTATGGATCATTGATAGGGTTAAGAGAGAGCACAGATCTATTGATATACACAGAGAAATTCATCTTTAAATCTCACTAATAAGGTCCTCAGGCTGTAGTAGTTCTCAAAAATGTGTGCTTTCTGACTCTGTAAATGAAATCTATTTATTTGATTGTCTTTTCAGAAACTCCCATTCAAGGAAACTATCCCTCAATTTTTCCAAAAGGAAACCCCTCATTTACATGGTTACTGAGGTCTAAGATGTTCCTATAATGAGATTCCACTCTACGGTGCTAATTAATTGGCGAAAATGTGGACATCTGATCCAAGCTTGTACAATAAGTCCTCACTTGGACTTTTGGACCAAGAGATTTCAGCTTAGTTTGGTTCTTAATTTGAGTTTAGCAATGTTAGCAATGGCCATTTTCTCCCATGTGGACTTAGAATAAAGAAAGTGGTCAGTGGAAAGAAGACAAGACATGCCAAGAGAAGTAGAGACAATGGAGGGAGAGAAAGAGTCCTGAAAGCATTCAGTCCCTATTCCAGTGGCATCTGAGGCCCAGTAGAATTCTTGTTCTGTGAGACATCTTTGTAGGCTTAGTTACAACCAGATCTATAGGCTAAGTTACGACATTTTTCTTTTTGCTTAAGTGAACTCAACTGGGCTTCTCTTGCAACCAGGATTCTTAGTTAATAAAACTCCATATTTCTGAAAACCAAATACAAGTCTTTAATGATCTTTTACATTCACACAATCTTACTATTATACAAGTATTTTCTTCTTTGATTTGTGTTATTCCTTGTTCACATATGATTTTCTAATGGCAGAAGTTGTAGGCCAGGTGCTATTTCCATCATTAAGAAACCTGTAGAAACTGAGGCACAAAGCAACTCAAATATTTATCAGGGATCAATATCAGAGCTAAAACACATATTAAGGTATTATGATTTTGGATTGTTCATGACTTTTGTTGTCTCAGTCCTGTGTGGAACATCTTGACTTTGAGCTAGTAATGATCATAGATAAAGATGGCAGGTTAAAGAAGTCAAAATGTTTCCTCTAACCAACTAAAGCCAATGCCATAGTATTTGAACATAGCCATTCTGAGCTCAAGGTGGTTGAGACATTCATGCAATATGGCATACAGTAGTTCAGAGAGCACAAGCTGTGGGGTCAGAAGATATCTGAACCTTGATCTGGGCACAGTGGCATGTGCCTGTAGCCCCAGCTACTTGGGAGGCTGAGGCAAGAAAATTGCTTGAGCCTAAAAGTTTGAGTCCAGGCTGGGCAATATAGCAAAACCCCATCTCTTAGAAAAAGCGAAAATAAAGAATAAAGAAGTTGGTTGAATCTTATCTTTACCACACATTTTCAAACTGTGTGGAATTGAGCAAGCCATTTAAACTTTACGAGCCTCAGTTTCCTCATCTATGAAATGAGATTAAAAATACCTTCTTGGAGTGGCAGCAGTAGCTGCAGTTCCAAGTGTCCAGGCTCTGGGCTAAGGCAGTGATGGCACCATCTTTTGCCCAGGCAGATAGGGTGGCCAGGATTGGGATTTGGAGGATGCAGTGGACTATGGGAACAGCCTGGAGTCTGAGGAATTGGAGTTTGAGGAGTTGCTACTAAAGCCAGAGCCTGAACCAGACCCCAAAAGAGGAAGCCTTGGTCCTGGATCAGGAGCCTCTGGCAGTCAGGATGAGAAAGAGGAGCCAGGACTATTCATGGATGATCTGGGGTATGGTAGCATTGAAGACCTGGAGTTCAAATAAGGAAGACAGAGGAAGAAGCTGAAAAGCTTTGGGAGCCACAGAATGAAGTAGACAAGCAGATGAATATAAGTCTACCTCTAGACAGTGCTAGCCCAGTGATCATCCACTGAGGAGAAGATGAAGGCTGATGTCGCTTCCATCTATGTTGGCAATGTGAACTATGATGCAAAAACAGAAGTGCTGGAAGCACACTTTTGTGGTTGTGGTTCAGTCAACAGTGTTACCATACTCTTCGGCTAATTAGAGGCCATTACAAGGGGTTTGTATATACAGAGTTCTGAAACAAAGAGTAAGTGAGGACTTCCTTTGTCTTTCTACATAGAGAAAGAAAAATCAATGATCCCCAAATAAACGAATAGACCAGGAATCAGCACAACAGGCAGGTTTTCCAAGAGCCCTGGTTCCTGGACTACAAACCGCAACAGTTCCAACTCTTAGTTCTACAGTGGTTTTAGCAATAGGCCCTGAAGTTGAGTTGCAGGGGCCAGGCTAAAATAATATAATATTCCCCTTACTGACAATGAAGTGTATATTGGAAAAAAGAGAAAGGAAGGGAAAATGAATTAGAAAGATGAAAAGCAGATGAGAAAACGAAAAACCTCCCCAGCTGAACTCATAAAGTGTATTAGGATTAGATGGAGGAGGGGGGAAACTTTGAAAAGTCTAAACTGCTGTACGTGTACCAGTTGTTCTGATATTTCAACAAAATAGAAGTTTATTCCATGAATGTTGAAAAATGATGACTTCGATTCTTCACTTTATATTATGAACTTCTCGAGAGCTTGTTTAGCACATGGTAGGTGCATTTTGACTAAGAGAAAAGGCCCAGACAGATGACATACAAATATCATTTAGTAGTTAGGATAACATAAGCTCTAGCGAAAAGTTCAGGGGTTCCAATCATGATTTTGTTACTTATTACCTGTATGACTTTCAACAAGTTGCTATATTTTCTGAGCTTCTCTTTCTTCATCTGTAAAATAAAAATAATAATAGTACCATTCTAATAGGATTGTTGTGAGGATTCAGTTCATTCACATGAAGCAGTTAGAAGAATGGCTGAGTTCATGTTCATATTAAGTGAGTTAGTTCATGTGAGCCTCTTAGAAGAATGGCTAGGCACGGTGGCTTAAGCCTATAATCCCAGCACCTTGGGAGGCTGAGGCGGGTGGATCAACTGAGGTCAGGAGTTCGAGACCAGTCTGGCCAACATAGTGAAACTCCATCTCTACTAAAAAGACAAAAATCAGCCGGGCATGGTGGTGCACGCCTGTAGTCCCAGCTACTCGGGAGACTGAGCCAGGATAATCACTTGAACCTGGGAGGCAGAGGCTGCAGTGGGCCGAGATTGTGCCACTGCACTCCAGCAGCCTGGGTAACAGAGCAAAACTCCATGAAAGAAAGAAAGGAAGAAAGGAAGGAAGGAAGGAAGGAAGGAAGGAAGGAAGGAAGGAAGGAAGGAAGGAAGGAAGGAAGGAAGGAAGAGAGGAGAGAAAGAGAGAGAAAGAACGAGAGAAAGAGAGAAAAGAAAGAAAACAAGAAGACAAATGGCTAGCACATAGTCAGTGTATAATAAATGTTAGTTGCTATAATAGTCCATCACTTATATCCTATAATAGATAATAGACCCACAACCTAGTTATTCCTTGATAAGTTCCTTTCATTTCAATCTGAACACACAAACTAAAAGTCCTTGCAATATTGTATTCCTTTTGTGTCCATATCGCTGTCCTGATTTGCCATCTTTGACAGGAACAGCTTTTAACAGCTTTGCATCCAAGTTTTCTGGACACTGCCATAATGCACACAATTACATTTTGGCCAGCATTGAAAAGCAGGTGACTAAGGGATGATAATGCTGAATGGGAGACAAAGGAGCTGTTTCTGATAAGCTACTATTTGATTGTTGTATTTGAATATGCTTTAGTCCCAGATTAAGTTGATTCAGGAAAGAATATAGCCAGAATTGGTATTCTATGAAATTCTATGAGAATGTAATCAGTTTTGGTCTGTTGAAAAATACTGTTTGTTTTTCTCCATGGCTTTGATCATAATAATTCAAACTTTTAGTATGCAAAAGCTTGAATCATCTATCTAAATAAAGTAACAGATTTTCAACTGACAAATACCAAAGCACTGTTTGTGACCCATTAGGTATAGGAATTCCTACTGATAACCCTGTACTTTCCAAAATATGAGAGAATAATGCCCCTTCTTTTTATTTAACTTGCATTTTTACTTGGCCAGAAATTAAGGAAACTTCTGACGTTCACAAGTTGATTCATGATATTCTAAGTAGTTATCTGCCCTGGATCAGGGTGAAACTAAGGGGGCTAGGGGCATTTCCTCAGGGGCTTCTGAGATATGTCATACTTCTCTGTTAGGCATGTAGAGGAAGGCATTAGCAAGGAATTGTAGGATTCCACCTATAACACATCGACAGTGCTATTACCATGTGACTTCACTGTCACCCATTCCCAGAGGCAGCTGCCAGGAAATTAGTACAAAGAATTTGTCCTCAAGTCAAGATAGAGCCAGTTCAACCCTAACCAAAGTTTTCAGTTAGCAGCAAATAATTTGTATCTCTGGGGAGCAGGGATCACTTGCTGAGTGTGGCTAATTTCTTAAAACCCTGGTGTGGAAGAAAGAATTCTGACAAAGGAGAATGCGTGTCCCATATTTCTCTGCGTCTGAATAGCTAAACGACCTTGGGTGAGTCACTTAAGCTTTCAGAGGTTCAGGTTTCTCTTCTGTGCAACAGAGCTAATAGTGCATGCTGTGCTTAACTCCAAAAGTCTCTATGAAAATCGACTGAGGTACTACATGCAAATGTTCTTTGTCTACCACAATGTACCCTACAAAAGTCAGGTGGTATCACTGCTGCCAGAGAGTGAAGGTGAAAAGACAGCGTGAAAGCACTCCTCCTCATTTGTATTATTTCACCAGAAAAATAATATGGATATGATAGCAATCATTTAGTACCTTTGAATTCTACAGCGAGGTTCTGTTACTGTGAAAGATAGCAGTCGCCTCAATTGCATCTTTGCCCTTATGCTGATTTCCCCAGAATACTCCATTCTTAAAGGCCCGAAGGTGACATATGTTCTTTGATTCGTCGTCATTTTCCCTTTTGGCAGCTACTGAGTCCCACCTCAGTACCTGGTGGAGCCTAAATGAATATGAGCCTAGATTCCCAGTATTTTGCCATCTACAAATATACGTTTTGCAGGAAAGAATATTGCCAAGGACATTTCTAGAGTAGACTGGGATAGGGCTTTTTTCCTGGGGAAGAGTGAAATGTGGGTGGGGAGGAAGAGGGACCTTGCTAAACTAATTTTCAACTGTTGACCTCTGCTTCACATGTTTTGAAATCTTTTAAATGTGGAGTTTAAACTTTGATTCCCAAATGTTATCCCTGGCACCTGAACTTGGGGTCAAATATCCTTAGGCATTTGAAAAGCAAATAGCACTACACAGATGAAACTAGTAATTAACTGTTGCCTAATGCCCGAGAAGCAATATGACAGTCAGTTTTGTGTCAAATAGACCAGGCTTCAACCTTCAACTCTGTCTCAATATCGTTACCTTTAAAATGGGGAAAATAACAAACAATAATATTTCACGGCTGGGCGCGGTGGGTCAAGCCTGTAATCCCAGCACTTTGGGAGGCCAAGACGGGTGGATCACGAGGTCAGGAGATCAAGACCATCCTGGCTAACA
>NW_012119266.1:361799-369161 GCF_000951035.1 Colobus angolensis palliatus
AGTTAAAATAATCTTTATTATGCATTTTCTTTGCATTCCTCATATTACTAAGGTTTTCACAACAAATCATCAAGAAAGGAGTTATTATCTCCATTTTAGAAAAAAAGTAAAATAAGGTTTAAAGTGGTTAAGTGATTAAGACAGAGGTCACATGGCATATAAATAAGAATGGAAATTATTTTTATTTTTCATCAAATGTAACTGTACAACTCTGTTACAAAATGCCTTGCTGTAACAAAGGTTCAATAACGTCCCTGCTTACCTAATGTCTGGTTCTCATATTATGGATGAACAGAGCACCACACTATAGCATCAGAGAGGTAGTTGAAGTACATTGGTAAGAGATCAGTCGCTTTCTAGTAGAACACCTAGGTTCATCATACTGGCCCTGCCTCTGATTAGCTGGCTAACCTTGGGCAAATTATTTCTGAGCCTCAATTAGCCCCTCTATAAAGTAGGAATAAAACTGCTTGGTTTCTTATGCAAAAATATGTAATTATCAATGTTCTGCAATGCCAGTATATCACAGTGGGTTCCCAGTAAGTTATCATTAGGAGTAAAACGGCAGAAGTATAGACAAACCCCTCTCTTTCTTATACTACTTTTGTAACATATTTACATTTAATTTTTTATTTTTTTAGATAGAGTCTTGCTCTGTCACCCAGGCTGGAGAGCAGTGGCATGATCTCTGCTCAGTGCAACCACGGCCTCCCGAGTTCAAGTGATTCTCCTGCCTCTGTTTCCTGAGTAGCTGGGATTACAGGTGTGCACCACCACGCCCAGCTAATTTTTGTATTTTTAGTAGAGACGGGGTTTCACCATGTTGGTCAGGCTGGTCTCGAACTCTTGACCTCATGATCCACCTGCCTTGGCCTCCCAAAGTGCTGGGATTACAGGCGTGAGCCAACGAGCCCTGCCGCATTTGTATATAATATTGTATACCTATATTTGTATACCTATAAATCTAATATTGTATACCTATATTTTGGTTAAACAAAACATGTAGAGTTCTTAGTCCCAGTGTCTAGCAGAGTGCCTGGCATACAGTGAAAATTTCCACTCATTTGTTAACAAATTTAAAAAATGAAGGAATGGCAATGCACAAGGTGGGAGATACTGCCTGGTGGAGGGGAAAGATTTATTTCTGTATCTATAGATCTCTATGTATAAAATTAGAATACATATCTGGTTGTGATAAGTATTTTAAAAGAGATAGAAATAAAGTACTGTATAATTTAATTACGATTAATCAATCTAGAAAAGAATTCCCAATATTGAATCCCAAAGAATTCAACATTTGGGCTATTGTTTGAAAGATAAGCTGAATTTGGTCATGAAGGAAGTGAGGGCGGATAAAATTTCAGTAAAAGGTAACAGCAAGGTCCAAAGATAGTCAGGTCTTCAGTAGTGTGGAGTATATTCAGAGGGAGCCCAAGATGTCTGATGTGGCTAAAACGATTGGTGGTTGGTAGGAGGAAGAGGTGTGAGAAGAGACTGTAAAGAAAAATTGAAACTTGATTGTGATGAACTTTAAAGGCTAGGCTATGGGACTTAGACATGAATCTGCAGGCCAGTGGTTGCAGACTGGCAGCCCACAAACTGATTCTTATCAACAGACATGTGTTGTTTGGCCTGCAGAGGTTTGGCCTGCATGATTTTAAACCATCTGAATTAGTAGCCATCATTTTCAAAAATCAAGAGATGCCACATTAAAATATGAAATACTGCTGTTGTTGAAGAAAATGAAACATCTGGAACACTGAGGCCACATTCCTGACTGACAGCAATCAGTTGGAGCTGCGTAGTGGCTGCCCACTTTACATGGGGTATCTGCTCCCTAGTCGATTACAGCTGCCACCACTCCCATTTATCTCTCTAATACCAAACTCTTTTCACTCATTTTTTTGTTACTTAAGAGACATTTGGGTTTGAAACCCCAGATGCAGGTAATTGAAGGTTATAGAGCAGAGGACAGATGCTATCAGAATTGTCTTTTAAGAAAGAACTCTCTGTTCTCATTTTGTTGAAGATGGCCTGGAAGAGGGCAGCCAGGGGAGAAGTTAGGGCTGGAGCTATGAGAAAGGATAAGATGAGATGAAGGCTTCAACATTGAGGACAGAAAGAATATTGAGATGAGAAAGCAGTCCTTTATAAGCATCTATATAAGCAAAGGAAATAGCAGATGTCCACAAATCAGCAGAGGCAAGAACTCTGAAAGTTTATTCATAAGCCCCTCTTTTTATCTCCAGCCTAGTCCAAATGTAATTATTTAAATTGTTCTTCACTCTCCTTCCTGGATCATGAATGAGCCCCTTAAAGGCAGGGTCCACAGTGTCCCATTCATCAGTGAATTCCACGTGCCTAGCACAGAGCCTGGCAAATAGTAAATGCTTAACAAATATTCGTTCAGTGCATGAATTGGAGTGATTCTCTACTTTGCTCATAAGTTGAAGAAAGGTTTATTACATTCCTAAATATGCTGAAATCACAGGACATTTGGCAAACCCCTAAAACCAAACTCCCAGTTTGGAAGCAGAATTTTAATTCTGTGGAAATAAAATCCATTCATTTATTCAAAAAATATTTATTAAACAATAACCATGTCCCACACCCGGCTGAGTCCTAAGGAATCAATGATGAACAAAAACCAATATGATTCCTGCTCTTAGGAAATATACAGTTCAGTGAGGAAAACAGATTGTCAGAAGTCCTCCAGCAGAGAAATACTGGGTGCTATTAAAATATATTAAAAGGTGAGTGAGTGAGGGACTTGAGCTAGCCTAAGTGGTTCAGGAAGTCTTCCCCAATGTGCTGATATGCATAGGCATTAACTAGATAAATAGAAGGATGAACCAACATTGCAGGTAGAGGGAACAGAATATGCAAAGGCAGGAAGGATTATGGGGTCATTGGAGGAACTGAATAAAGGCCAGTGTGAGTGACTCTCAGAAAACAGGAGAAAAGGTGTATGAGATGAGATCAGAGAGGCAGATCATGTGGGGTATGGTTAATGTTCTGGACTTTTCTATTAAGAGCAATGGGGAGCCAGTGACAGGAGTAAGCAGGGAAATAATATGACCAGATTAAACTTTCTAAAAAGCTCTCTATACAAATATATATTGAGAGTTAATTATTGACAAAGATTCAAAGGCAACAAAGTGGAGAGAGAATAGTATTTTCAAAAAAATGATGCCAAAACAATAGGCCACCTATATAAAAAGTTTGGTATCTGTCTACAAAACTTAACTCAAAATGGATCACAGACCTAAATGCAAAACTGACAGCTATACAACTTTTAGAAGAAAACACAGATGAGAATCTGTGTGGTCTTGAGTTTGAAAATGATTTATTAGATCTGACACCATAATCTATAAGTGAACAAAGTGATGAGCTGGACTTCGTCAGAATTTAAAATGTTTGTGCTTCAAAAGACACTGGTATGATAATGAAGACAAACTACAGATAAGATATTGTTAAATCATATTTCCGAAAATGAATTGTGTTCAGAATACGTAACTTAAAACCCCCGTAATAAATTACAAGTAGCCCAATTTAAAAAAAAAAAAGAGAGAGAAAAAATTTGCACTCTTCATCAAAGAAAGTATACAATTGTAAAATAAGCACATGAAAAATGTTCTACATCTTTATTCATGGGATAAATGAAAATTAAATGGGAAAGACGCCTCTAATTAGAATACTAAAATTAAAAAGACTGACCATACCAAGTATTGGTGAGATGGAAATGTAAAATGGTACAATGACTTACAAAGATGATTTGGAAGTTTCTTACACAAGTAGGTATATACCTACCCCATGACTCACCCATTCTGTGGCTAAGTATTTACCTGAAATGAAAGATGAAATGAAAGAATACATCCATACAAAGACGTTTATACAAATATTTATAGCAGCTTTATTTGTAGTAGCCCCAAACTGAAAAGAACCCAAATGTTCATAAAAAGTGTGGATAAACAGAGTGTGATACAGCAATGCAATAGAATACTACTTAGCAATAAAGAAGAATGAACTAGTGATATACATAACAGCTTAAATATATATCAAATGCATTGTGCTCAGTGAAAGATGCAAGTCAAAAAAAAAAAAAAAAAAGAGTACCTGCTGTACAGTTCCATTGATACAAAACTCTGGAAAGTGAAAAACAGTCTATACTGACCGAAAGCAGATCACTGGTTGCCTGAGGAGGAGTACGGGAGAGGTGGAGGGAAAATGTACAAAGTGGCACAATAGAAACTTTTGGAATCATAGATATGTTCACTATCATGATTGAATGATGGTTTCATGAGTGCATGTGTGTATCAAAAATGATCAATTTATGCAACTTTAAATATGTGCAGCTTATTGTATATATCAATTATACCTCAGTACGGCTATTAAAAAAAAAACCCTCTGACTGCACAATGCAGAACTGATTCTAGGAAAGAGTGGAAGGAGGGTGACTGTTTACAGTGCTCCAGGTGGAAGAGAACGTTGCCTTCTGGAAGTGAACTAGGTTGGCAACAGCAGAGATGAAATAAGTGGGCAGATGTGTGAGATACTTAGGAAATAAAACCCGATGGTCACCATTTTTCAAAGGTCAGCTCATCCTGGCTTTCCAGAGCAAAGATCTAGGGAAGACTTCATTAATAAATCCCTCTTGAAGTTGCAGAGGACGCTTATAACAGAAACTTACTCTCAACCTGACTAATCTGAGAGAACACCTCTAGTTCCATTTGATTACTAAAAAACTGCAAAGAACAGGAGGAGAAAGAAGAAGAAAGCTGGTACAAACTGTGAACTTATATAATATTATTCAATAATTGTCTCTTGTTCTTAAAAGCAATGGGAAGAAAATGAGATTTGAGCTGGAAGATCACAGTTCAAAATCCAAATAAAGTATGTGGCCCTAATATGCTTACAGTAGTTAATTTTTCCTGATAATGATATAATTGTTGACAGCGCCTTCTTTAAAAATAAAAATAACATAGTAATCCTTCAGATTTGTTGAATGCTTTCCTGTTTACAAGTTTGTACTATACACATTATGTCTTTTAAATGATACACTAGCCTTCTGAAGGTAGCTTATATTGGCAACACTTTTCAGATGTGGAAACTGTGAAGACAACGTTGGTGATGTGGAAACAACATAAACTTTGGAGTCTTTCAGACCCGGATTTGAATGTCAGACTGCTTTTTATTCAGAGTAATTTCAGAGCATTATTTCTCACCTTAATTTTTTTCAGGTCCCTTAGTGTCTGTATGTCGTCCTCACTCCTGTTCATTGTTCGTTCAGTGATTTTTGCACCTTCCTTCACTGTTAATCTGTAGACAAATAGTTCTCCTGACTTTGAGACTTATGTTAATTCCATTCTACCATCCTGCCAGCCCACTCAATTCCTATTGAGCAATGCTAGTTGAAAGTTGTGGTGAGATTAAATGTTGCAATGAGTATTCAAATAAGGTTGAAGTATCTATACATTCTACTTACATATGGTTGAGGTATATTCAAGGAAGGCTGTAGCCATTAAAATCTCAGGGAACAATTTTTTACCTCCTAAGGTGAAAGGATCTTCAGGCCTTTGTGTTCTGGAAGGTTCATTTATAGCCATTTCCCAAATAACAATGAGACTGATGGGTCTAGAGTGTAGCTCAAATGGCAATGGGCTGGAAGACTAGTTTAGGTTTCACTAATGTGGAACATAGAACAAAATTATGTCCTTGTTTCAGCCTGTTCATCTGTGAAGTAGAGTCTATCATATCCAGTCTTCCTTGCCCTTAGGTTTGAGTTACCTCCTTTGGTCAAGGTAAGTAAATGCCTATGATGTTTTACTGTGCACAGGATAAAGCTACAACAAAGCTACAACCCGTCTTTTCTCTGTAGAAGACTGCAAAAAGCGAAAGAGACCCAGGCAAAAATCTCGGAATGATTTTTGGAACAGACAGCCTCCCCAGAATCAGAAGTCAAAGGAATTTAAAACATAGGGAGGCCCAGGGTCTCTACTGACATAAAGGAAAGCTGTTTTCGTTATAGGTTTACTTTTACATTTTCTATTCCCACCTGCCTCTCCACCTTCACACAGGGCTTATGGGACCTCCTCCACAAAAGAGCAGTTGCAATAACCCACATCATCCTCCACGACTGGCTGTCCATCAAGAGGCGAAAAGCAGCCCTATATAGGTTCTATCCTTGGATAGTTCCGGTTGGAAAGTTTAAAATTTGCAAAGGCAACTTGGAAAAGGAAGCGGCTGCATACAACATAAACCTTTGCAAAGCTCTGCACAAAATTGAGGGCCTATGTGTACATGGCAAGTGTTTTTAGTGTTTGTGTGTTTACCTGCTTGTCTGGGTGGTTTTGCCTTTGCAAGTCTGGATGAGAAATGCATGGTTAAAGGCAATTCCAGACAGGAAGAAAGGCAGAGAAGAGGGTAGAAATGACCTCTGATTCTTGGGGCTGAGGGTTCCTAGAGCAAATGGCACAATGCCATGAGGCCCGATCTATCCCTATGACGGAATCTAAGGTTTCAGCAAGTATCTGCTGGCTTGGTCATGGCTTGCTCCTCAGTTTGTAGGAGACTCTCCCGTCTGCGCGCTCTTATCAGTCCTGAAAAGAACCCCTGGCAGCCATGAGGAGCAGGTACTCCTATCGTCCTTTTCCTCCCTCCTCCTCCTCTCCACCCCGTTGGTTTTTTAGATTGGGCTTTGGAACCAAATTTGGTGAGTGTTGGCCTCCAGGAAATCTGGATCCCTGGCGCTTAAAGCTTGGTTTAGCAAAGCAGGAGCTATTCAGGAAGCAGGGGTCCTCCAGGGCTACAGCTAGCCTGTCCTGCCCTCGCCCACGCTGCGCCAGCACTTGTTTCTCCAAAGCCACTAGGCAGGCATTAGCGCGCGATGAGGGGAGGGGAGAAAAAGGAAAGGGGAGGGGAGGGAAAAGGAGGTGGGAAGGCAAGGAGGCCGGCCCGGCGGGGGCGGGACCCGACTCGCAAACTGTTGCATTTGCTCTCCACCTCCCAGCGCCCCCTCCGAGATCCCGGGGAGCCAGCTTGCTGGGAGAGCGGGACGGTCCGGAGCAAGCCCAGAGGCAGAAGAGGCGACAGAGGGAAAAACGGCCCAGCTAGCCGCTCCAGTGCTGTACAGGAGCCGAAGGGACGCACCACGCCAGCCCCAGCCCGGCTCCAGCGACAGCCAACGCCTCTTGCAGCGCGGCGACTTCGAAGCCGCCGCCCCGGAGCTGCCCTTTCCTCTCCGGTGAAGTTTTTAAAAGCTGCTAAAGACTCAGAGGAAGCAAGGAAAGTGCCTGGTAGGACTGACGGCTGCCTTTGTCCTCCTCCTCTCCACCCCGCCTCCCCCCCTCTGCTTCTCCCCCC
>NW_012119266.1:369336-387472 GCF_000951035.1 Colobus angolensis palliatus
CCCCCTCGGCCCAGCGCTGCCAGCCCGAGTTTGCAGAGAGGTAACTCCCTTTGGCTGCGAGCGGGCGAGCTAGCTGCACATTGCAAAGAAGGCTCTTAGGAGCCAGGCGACTGGGGAGCGGCTTCAACACTGCAGCCACGACCTGCCTGGTTAGGTTGCAAGCAGAAAGAACCCTCCGTTTCCCCCCACTCTCTCTCTACTTCCTCCTGCTTTCCCCACCCCGAGTGCGGAGCCAGAGATCAAAAGATGAAAAGACAGCCAGGGCTTCAGTAGCCAAAAAACAAAACAAACAAAACCAACAAAAAAAACGAAATAAAAGAAAAAGATAATAACTCAGTTCTTATTTGCACCTACTTCAGTGGACACTGAATTTGGAAGGTGGAAGATTTTGTTTTTTCTTTTAAGATTTGGGCATCTTTTGAATCTACCCTTCAAGTATTAAGAGACAGACTGTGAGCCTAGCAGGGCAGATCTTGTCCACCGTGTGTCTTCTTCTGCACGAGACTTTGAGGCTGTCAGAGCGCTTTTTGCGTGGTTGCTCCCGCAAGTTTCCTTCTCTGGAGCTTCCCGCAGGTGGGCAGCTAGCTGCAGCGACTACCGCATCATCACAGTCTGTTGAACTCTTCTGAGCAAGAGAAGGGGAGGCGGGGTAAGGGAAGTAGGTGGAAGATTCAGCCAAGCTCAAGGATGGAGGTGCAGTTAGGGCTGGGGAGGGTCTACCCTCGGCCGCCGTCCAAGACCTACCGAGGAGCTTTCCAGAATCTGTTCCAGAGCGTGCGCGAAGTGATCCAGAACCCGGGCCCCAGGCACCCAGAGGCCGCGAGCGCAGCACCTCCCGGCGCCAGTTTGCTGCAGCAGCAGCAGCAGCAGCAGCAGCAACAAGAAACTAGCCCCCGGCAGCGGCAGCAGCAGCAGGGTGAGGATGGTTCTCCCCAAGCCCATCGTAGAGGCCCCACAGGCTACCTGGTCCTGGATGAGGAACAGCAACCTTCACAGCCTCAGTCAGCCCCGGAGTGCCACCCCGAGAGAGGTTGCGTCCCAGAGCCTGGTGCCGCCGTGGCCGCCGGCAAGGGGCTGCCGCAGCAGCTGCCAGCACCTCCGGACGAGGATGACTCAGCTGCCCCATCCACGTTGTCCCTGCTGGGCCCCACTTTCCCCGGCTTAAGCAGCTGCTCCGCCGACCTTAAAGACATCCTGAGCGAGGCCAGCACCATGCAACTCCTTCAGCAACAGCAGCAGGAAGCAGTATCCGAAGGCAGCAGCAACGGGAGAGCGAGGGAGGCCTCGGGGGCTCCCACTTCCTCCAAGGACAATTACTTAGGGGGCACTTCGACCATTTCTGACAGCGCCAAGGAGTTGTGTAAGGCAGTGTCGGTGTCCATGGGCTTGGGTGTGGAGGCGTTGGAGCATCTGAATCCAGGGGAACAGCTTCGGGGGGATTGCATGTACGCCCCAGTTTTGGGAGTTCCACCCGCTGTGCGTCCCACTCCGTGTGCCCCATTGGCCGAATGCAAAGGTTCTCTGCTAGACGACAGAGCAGGCAAGAGCACTGAAGATACTGCTGAGTATTCCCCTTTCAAGGGAGGTTACACCAAAGGGCTAGAAGGCGAGAGCCTAGGCTGCTCTGGCAGCGCTGCAGCAGGGAGCTCCGGGACACTTGAACTGCCGTCCACCCTGTCTCTCTACAAGTCCGGAGCACTGGACGAGGCAACTGCGTACCAGAGTCGCGACTACTACAACTTTCCACTGGCTCTGGCCGGGCCGCCGCCCCCTCCGCCGCCTCCCCATCCCCACGCTCGCATCAAGCTGGAGAACCCGCTGGACTACGGCAGCGCCTGGGCGGCTGCGGCGGCGCAGTGCCGCTATGGGGATCTGGCGAGCCTGCATGGCGCGGGTGCAGCGGGACCCGGCTCTGGGTCACCCTCAGCCGCTGCTTCCTCATCCTGGCACACTCTCTTCACAGCCGAAGAAGGCCAGTTGTATGGACCGTGTGGTGGTGGGGGCGGCGGCGGTGGCGGCGGCGGCGGCGGCGCAGGCGAGGCGGGAGCTGTAGCCCCCTACGGCTACACTCGTCCACTTCAGGGGCTGGCGGGCCAGGAAGGCGACTTCACCGCACCTGATGTGTGGTACCCTGGCGGCATGGTGAGCAGAGTGCCCTATCCCAGTCCCACTTGTGTCAAAAGCGAGATGGGCCCCTGGATGGATAGCTACTCCGGACCTTACGGGGACATGCGGTAAGTTTCTCCTTCCAGAAATGTCGCCTTTCGGCCCAGGGCACAGAGTCGCTCTGCGTTCTGGGGTGTCTAGTGGCTCCTACCTGCGCGAACACTCAGACTGCCCCTGGGAGAGCTCAGCAGGGTAAACCTAGAGCTCTCCCGTGGACTCCCGGCCTGCCAGAGGTTTAACCTGAGCTCTCCTAATTCCTGCTGCGTGTTCTGGGTGCTGATTCCTGCCCTCCCAGATTCTTCAACTCCCCCAAAGGCCCCAAATTCTCGCTACCTCCTGGTACTCGAGTCCCAAACTTAAATCCGATTGCACGGGCCACCTTCAGAGACAAAGCTTGTAAGCCCTCCACTCTTCCTTTCCTCGTGTCCTCAAAGTCTGAGAACCTCAATCAGAAATTTGGGCAATTTCTTCTCTTCGGGTCTATTAGGACTTCCCTTTCAGCCTGTGCAGATTAGAGTCAAGAACACTGGCTCAAGAGCTTCTCAGCGGGTCTCCTCCAAAGAGGTAAAATGAAATTCTCGGTTAGGGAAAGAAAGTGGTCTCTGGGTGCTGAGGTCTGCTATGTGAAGGAGTGAACTTCTTTCCCCGGAAGCAACTGGGGACTTGCTCCAGAGCTGGAGGTCAGTAGAGATAATCCGAACCGTCATGTTTAGAGTGGGCAGAGGGGCAACTTTCTTGGTAAAGACTCCACAGGATTTGCATTCACAGTTTCTCAACATTGGTTGACTATGTTCAAAGTAGTTGCTTGGGTCGGTTTTCTCTTATAAAGTGTTTATTTTCTCTGTGGATTATAACAGATCCACAACCCCCAACTTCAGGTTTGCATCAGCTCTATAAAGAGGAGAATATTCTTTTAATGTACAATTTAATTAGGCTTGAGTCTGACTTACAAAAGTGTTGGAAAACATATTTTTGTGAAACATTTCCTGCTATTTCAGTGTGCCCCAAAATCTCCACTGGGGAGGGAGGAGTGAGGTTTTTTTATTATATTCCTTCATTTTTAGGACATGTTGGCATTTTAGAATACATGCTGTTAGCTCTAACAAACTGAGTAAGAACTCTTAGTGACCTATGAGCCATACTCTTACCCCAAAGTTTTAATTAGCATATGAGAAAAGTGGGAGGCAATTGCATCGTGCTTATTAAAAATTATGCCTCACCACAATTGTTGAGCTTCTTGGAGACCATGCTGAAGATTTTCTCCCCCAGCAAATTAAGATACTAGTTTATCTGGTGAGGGAGGACATACTGAATTGGGGAATTCACTCCTCAGGTAGGCCAGGTGCTGATGTCCCTGTGGACTTATGTCTTATTCTTTGTTTCTATGGCTATTTTCTTTTATCTGTGACTTCTCCAAAATTTCTTTGTTAGCCTTAACATCTTCGTTTGGGGACTTAAATCCAGCAATTTGCCTTCTTTCACTGATGCTTTCCTTGTTACAAGGTAGAGATAGCACGCTAGTAGTGAAGAAAGAAAGAGGAGGGTAGGATTTCATATTATTTCGTGGGCTGTTGAAGAAACAGCTTCTTACCAGGCTTTACATTCCATTAGGTTTTTAATGTTTGGCTTACAAGATTTTCAAAGGGTTCATTTGATATCGTCAAAGTATTTTCCAGTTAATTTAGACTCTTTATTTTTGTAATGGGTTTATCCTATGGGACAAAAAAAGTATTCTTCATTTTATAAGAATAAATTTTCTTGGTAGGGTTAATTTTTTTTCTAAGCCTGTCACTAGACAGTGGAGCCCCTCTTCTACTGTAAACTTTTCTTGGGGGAAAATGTCTAAGGTGCATTTTGACCTGCCACGATACTAAACCCAGACTCTGGAACCTTCCATCTTCTGCATGCCTCCCCCACAGCTTACTTACTTAGCAGGGAAGAAACTGATGGTTCCACATATTTGTTAAAAAATGTGTGCCTTCAAAGACAAAACCAAAATTTTTAGGGAATAACTATAGAGAGCAAAAGTTATTCCCATCAGGTAAACAATGAGCTTGGTGATTTTATTTCAGGTCTTAATGAAAAAAGCTTCTTTATGAGGAAGACTACCATATCTTGGTTCCTCCTTGACAGTCTGCTTAAATTAATGACATAAACTAATGAGAATTTAGCAGCTCCTGCAGAAAGTACAAGATTTTTTTTTTCTGGTTTGTGATTGCTGTACTGATTATGAGGAGTCTAGTTAAAAGGAAAACTGTTGTTCCTGTCTCGTAAGCTGACGAAGACTCCATTTCTAGGATATAGAAAATCCTTAAGTCAGTTTATTGAAAATTAATCAATTTAACCAGAATGCAATCAATTCCAATCCAAAAGTTGATATTTTCTTACTTTCTCTTTTTTTCCCCTCATTTTGTAGGGGTACAATTTGATGAAAGGCAAGAGATTTCTTAAGCCAAATCAAGAATGTCTTCCCTCTCTGTATTGCATACATTATGTGCCAATTTTGAGCTAAAAATCTCAAAATTGTGCAGGCTTCCAATGACCTGTTGGGTTCCTCCCTTTTCCATTCATGTGTATGTTTATGCACATTAGTTAATTTTGTGAAGGGATTTTTTTAAACCTTAGTAACATCTGCACTCACTCTGTGTTCTTACACATTTACAATGTTTCTGCTGAGAGTATGGGAGAGGCAAAGGTGGTCTCTTTTACTTAATTTAGCATGTGGTTTAAACAGAAGGAAAAATAAAAAGTGATGGGACTTGTGTGCAACCCTGATGATATTTTATGGAGCTGTCTGTCTTCTCTCTGAGATCAAACAGGACTACAACTTTGTTAATTGACCACTGGCTCCCTTGGCAGAAGTAGGGCTCCTTATATTCCAGCAGGCAGCACAATAATATGACAAAAATTTATTCTTGGGAGTTAGGTTCTAAGAGAGTCTGCATGCCAGAATTAGAGTTTGGGGTTTAGAGAAATTATCCAGATGCAAAAAGAACATTTTAATTTTTCTCTTGGTAATTTGTTCTAGTCTCCATAGTAGGTAGTACTTTAGCAGTGCTTTAATATTGACAAGTCTTGCTCCCTTTCTCTATTAGATTTTTCAAAATAAGGCATTTTATTAATTCCTCTTTCCTCCTCCTCTCTCCTCTCAGTTATCAAGCATTTTTATGACTATCTTAAAAGGGACAGTTTGTCTTGTAAAGCAGAATTTTCCTTTGAAACCAAGACAGACTATTTCTCCCCATAGGCTTCAAGAACCAATATTTTGGCAAGAAGCATCTTTTCCTTGTGGTCAGCAAATAGGTCGTGAGTTCTGTCTGGATCCCAACAATCAACACCTGAGGACCAAATAGCCACACTGGGTGGCACCCCATCTGGAAGTATACACAGGATGTAGCCCTCTTTCTTGTCCACAGCTCAAGTCAGCCAAAGATTAACACTGGTGAGAGATATTTTTGAAGAAGTTTACAGGCTTCCAATTGCAGGGTCGTTTTGGGGTGCTTTCTTGCCTGTGCTAATTTTATCTCATCAGGCTTCCATTCTTTGAGCTGTAAACTTTGAAATAATATATTAGATTTGCTGGTACGTTTAATTTTCTTTGTTAAGTGTTTTTCATTCCAATAGTAATTTTTCATCTGGTGTACATATATGCATTTAAAACAAAAAATTCTTTGGTCTCCTTTCACGTACATGCACTGTGGCTTGTACATGTGCAAGCCACTTGGTGGGATTATGTGAATTGGAGTTAGAAATGTGGACAATTTTATTATGATTATTTTTAATGGTGATATCAAGATCAGCAGTTTCATTCAGAACCTTGCATAAGCAGGGAGCAGAATGTGGACTGGGTGTGGCAAAGCAAGGGCTTATTTTATAGCCAAACCTGAAATCACAACTCTGAAATATAAAAAAAGCAAACAAAAAAATCAAGTTTTGTGAGCTTGGTCAGAGAAGGAAAAGGAAATCTCTCCCCACCCCCCACCTCCACCATTTTCTCTTTGTCTGCAGCTTCCTCAAGTGCTGCCTGTCCCCGATTTTCTTTTATTCCACTCCTTTCATGTTTTTGACATTGAAATCCAGACTCTTCTTTCCACTTCTCAGGGCATTTTTCTCATTACACCTGTGGCATGCTCCTAAAGAATTTCTTTAAAAAAAAAAAAAAAAGCTGTAAAGTAACCGATTAGATCAACCCCAGCATCTCTCCCTTAAGACTAGATGACATGAGGGGATTGCAAAATGAATAGCTGGGTTTTTTTACCTTCAGGTTAAAGCCTGGTTCAACAGTTGCTGAGGGAGTTAACTAGATGGCTTGAGGACTTGGCAATTTCATAAAGTATTTTCTCTTATGCTGTCTCTGTCTCTGTCTTGATCTCTGTCTCTCTCTGTGTACTGTAATGTTGGCCACCTTCTCTCAGAACCTGAGAGACAGCTCTGAGACCCTTCCCAGGTCGGTTCGGTTCAGACCTCGGTAGCACGATCACATGCATATGAGGGTGCGTGCTGTAAGTGTCCAGCTGGGCTAATCTGCTTAAGCTACGTAAAAATTAATCATTTGAAAACAAAGAAAGATATTAAAGAAATTATTCTACCTCCGACTTCCCATATCAGCATTCCATCAAGTTCTGGGATGTTAAATTCAGAGAAAGTTAACCTCATCTTAAACACAAAGTTGACTTTTAAACAAAATTGCTTATAAAGTTCTGTACAGTTACCAGCATTGGTTGCCCTTTGTCATACGGAAGAGAATTATGAAATCTCATATTTACATAGCATTCTTCAAAAAAAAGACACAATGTTTTCCAGTTTATTCACTGCATTCATGTAAGTTTGAGTAGGCCAGGAGGGGTGCTTAGTGATTACCCTTTTGCTAGGTAAAGAAGTAGAAAGTTAGATTTTCTATGATGTTCGTTTACCACGTAGGGGAATCTCTTTAGAGCAACACTGCCAGGCTTTTTCTACTTGAAATTTCCCACCTGACAAATACTTTAGATTGTTACTCCTAAGGACTTCTCTCGGTAGCTGCTACATAGAGACGATAGTCCATGAATTATTGCTTGCACACTCATGGGTGATGCCACCCACTCTCTCTCCTGGCAGTTCTTGCTGCCAACCTGCAGACCACACCAGGACTGAAGGCAGCTCATCTAGATAAGTTTATAGCATTAAAGTGCTGGGTCACTTGAGAATGTTGTCAATTTAGGTTACTTAGTACCTAAGTGTTATTTTTTAAACAATAGCTTTATTGAGACGTAATTTACAATCCATACAATTCACTCATCTAAAGTGTAGTACAGTTCCATGCTTTTCAGTATATTCAGAGTTGTGCAACCATTATTGCAATCAATTTTAGAACATTTTAATCACCCCCAAAGGAAATCCTGTGCACTTTTGTGTTCACTCCCCTATGTTCCCTCAGTCCTTAGCAACCAAATAATCTACTTCTATCTATGGATGTACTTATTCTAACATTTTGTATGAATGAAATCATGTAATATGTGGTCTTTTGTGACTAGCTTCTTTCACATAGAATATGTTTTCAAGATCATCCATGCTGAAGCACGTATCAGTACTTCGCTATTTTTTATAGCCTAATAATGTTCCACTGTATGGCTATACCACATTTTATCTATCCGTTTATCAGGTGATGAGCATTAGGGTTGTTTCCACCTTTTGACTATTATGAATAATACTGCTGTGAACTTTCATGTACAAGTTTATTGTGGACATTTTCAATTCTTTTGGATACATACATAGGATTGAAATCTCTGAGTCATATGGTACTTCTGTGTTTATCCTTTTGAAGAACTGTCAAACTGTTTTCGAAAGTGTCTGCACTGTTTTACAATCCCATCAGCAATGTATGAGGGGTCCATTTCTTCCACATCCTTGCAAACACTTGTTATTCTCTGTCTTTTTTATTACAGCTATATTAGTGGGTGTGAAGTGGTACCTCATTGTGGTTTTTATTTCTATTTCCCTAATAATGAATAATGTTCAGTATCTATTCATGTTCTTATTGGCCATTTGTATATCTTCTTTTCTGAGAAATATCTATTTGGATCCTTTGCCCATTTTTTAGTTGGGTTTTTTATTATTGAGTTTTAAGAGTTTTAAAAAGATATTCTGGATACATGTCCTTGAATAGATTGTGATTTGTGGATATTTTTTCACATTCTGTGGGTTGTCTTTTATACTTTCCTTTTTTTTCTTTTTGTGTTCTTAATGGTGTCTAAATTGAAGCACAAAAAAAGTTTTTAAGTTTGATGAAGTCCAATTCATCTATTGTTTTTTCTGTTTTGGCTTATGACTTTGGCATCATATCTAAGAAGGCTTTGCCTAATCCAAGATTACAAAGATTTACACATATGTTTCCTTCTAAGAGTTTTATAATTTTCGCTGTTTACACTTAGGTCTTTCATCAGTTTTGATGTAGTGTTTATATATGATTGAGGTAGGGGTCCGACTTCATTCTTTTACACATAGATATTCAGTTCTCACAATATTCTTGTTGAATTTTTCCTCACTTAACTGTCTTGGCACCCTTTGTGTAAAATCAGTTGACTGTAAATGTGAGGGTTTATTTGTGGACTCTCAACTATATTCAGTTGATCTATATGTTTATTCCTATGCCAGTACCACATTATCATGATTATTGCAGGTTTTTAGTGAGTTTTAAAATTAGGAATTTTGAGCTCTTCGACTTTGGTCTTGTTTTTCAAGGTTGTTTTGGCTCTTGTGGGTCCCTTGAATTTTCATATGAATTGAGGTAAGCTTGTCAATTTCTATAAAGAAGTCAGCTGGGATTCTCACAGGAACTCTATTACATCTGTAAATCAATTTGGGGAGCATTGCCATCTCAACAACGTTAAGTTTTTTCATCCATAAATATGAGATGTCTTCCCATTTATTTAGGTCTTCCTTTTGTCAACAATTTTTTATTGTTTTCAGATGATAAGTTGTGCAGTTCTTTTTAAAATTTAGTTCTAAGTGATTTATTTTTTGATACTATTATAAATTGAACTGTTTTGTTGATTTTCTTTTCAGATTATTCACTGTCAATGTATGAAAATATAATTGTTTTGTGTATTGATCTTGCATCCTGCAACTTTGTTGAAAATACCTGAGTTTTGAATACTTCTGGGACTTATGGGGAAGAGGGCTTCTGCTGCTTCACTGAAAGTTAAAGCTTATTTCATTTCATCCTGTATGAAGGCTGCATACAGGCCTTCTGTATGAAGGGGACACAGTTGTCATTTTTACTCAACTATAAATTTGAACTGGTAGTCCCATCCCCTTTCAGGATGAATAGGAGAGTGTTTTTAAATGTTCATCTCTTTAGAGAACAGCAGGAAAGAAGCCTAATAAGGTTTGGGTCGTTTATAATCCTTTTTTAGAATTTGGATTTGGGAACTATTAGCAAGGGAGTGAGTAATAATAATAATTTCTATATAGAAAACTAACATGTAGAGGTGACAAATGAAATCATTAGCTATATTTGGCTTATGTTTAGGTTTTTATAAGCAGCTAAAATCATAAGTTTGTGTTTTTATCTCTTGTCCTTTGGACAAAGTAAATTCCAGTACTCCTTCTGATGTGCATTTCTAGATGGGGAAAGGATTCCTTTACTCTCATATAATTTAAGCTTCTTTTTAGAGATGTCCTCCATAGCCATGAAGCAAAGATAAAATTCATCTATGTAGAGATTGAACTTTGTCTTCATTAACACTCTAAGCTAAAGGTCATAGCTAATCAGCTACAACTGTCATGTCCTGATAATTGTGAGTTAACTGCAGGCCACCCAGCAAAACGTTTAGTTGTAATCTAATAGCTGTCTGTAGAGATTACCCTAATAAAGGAAATTTTTAAAAAAAGAATCTGGCTGGGCATGGTGGCTCACTCCTGTAATCCCAGCACTTTGGGAGGCCGAGGTGGGCAGATCATCTGAGGTCAGGAGTTCAAAACCAGCCTGGCCAACATGGTGAAACCCCATGTCTACTAAAAATACAAAAATTATCCAGGCGTTTTGGTGGGCACCCATAATCCCAGCTACTTGGGAGGCTGAGGCAGGAGGATCACTTGAGCCTAGGGGGCAGACGTTGCAGTGAGCCGAGATCATGCCACTGCACTCCAGGATCCGTCAAAAAAAAAAAAAAAAAAAAGACTATCAATCAACCACTTTTCATTAAGCACCTGCTATGTGTCCAGCATGTACTAGGAAGAGACAAGGTAAAAGGAGACACAATTCAGACAGAATCTTCTTGAGGTAATTGCTTACAAGGAGCTTATAGCCACTAAAAACAAAAACAAACAAAAACAAATAACCAAAACCCAAACAGAAATGCAGCACCATCGTGCCATGATGCCTGTATGAGATCCTGGATTGTATGGTGTGGATTTTTTTAAATGTAGATATTTAAAAAAAAAAAAAAAGAGAGGGAGAGAAATGAATCAATAGAGGCTGAAGTGTTCAACAATGTTACCTGTGGCTGCTTTTAATCCTTCGTGGAAGTAAGTAGGAGCATGTCTAAACTCAAGCAATAGGTTAAAGATCCTGATGTATATTTTAAATAACAGAAGTTGGTACCTCTGGAAAGAATGAACTGGAGGCATGGGTTGAAATCTATTTCTGCTTATTCAATAGTGCACCCCAGTCAAGTTAGTTGCCAATTTCTTCTTCAGTTTCTTTGGCTATATCATCGCACTTGTTGGGTACATGTTTTTGATGTCTTTATCTGAACAAGTCCGCAATAATATGAGTGATAAATTAGAATTGAAGGTGATTAATGGCTCTGAATTTGATATAAGATGCCCAGTGTGGTGGTCAGATCAAGAGTTGTTTTTCTGCCTTCTAAGTTTCTATTGATCCTGATGGATTGCACAAATAGAACAATTCGGGGAGTGAGGGAGCACATGACGATCTTATAAGAGCTTTGCTGTAATAGACAACGTAACATTCTGAAACGGCCTACCACCTAACATGGGCTCTGTTCTCTACAGGTTGAGTGGGTTCCTTGCTTGTGGAACTGTAGTCCCGCTATCTGGCCGCTAGGGGGACTGCAAGTGCCCCGTGGCAGGATTTCCCTGGGAATGGTGAGCCTCCATTGACGGTTTCGACACACAGCCAAGGCCCTATCGCAGGATAACTTCAACCAGAACTGCCTAGCACCAGACAATAAATAAGCTACTATGGCACTTACTGTTTCATTTGGATGTTCTTTCTCGAAATGTCAAACATTTTAAAGTAATATTTTGACTTTTTAATACTTCTCTTTGCATATGGAGCAGGACACAGTGACATTGAATATATTCAAGTAGCACTGTCCAGTTTATAGAGAAGTTTCATATTCCATTATTGCATTTCATTCTTGTTTCTACCCTGTACAAGTAACTAGAGTTTGGAGTATTATAATAGTATTCATACTATTACAATACTTTTATTCCCATTATAAAAATTATGCTAAGAGTGGTTAAGTTACATGTTTACAATCAAACAGCATCAAAGTGACAGATCTGGGATTTCAGTCTCGTTCTTTCTTCTCCAGATCATGTGTTCCCTGCTTTTATCTCACAGCTCTTTTTACCTTATAGATAGGAAACATGAGAGTCAGAGAGGCAAAAGAACCACAAGTGGTGTCAATACTAGAAATTTATGAAGTTCTTAAGGCTTCTAGGTTTGTTACCCATCCACCAGACTGATGGATTTGGTTGTGTGAGAGTTCTGGGTGCCAATAACCTTGCCATTCTACTTTACAGACTGCATATATTCAATAAATGCCTATTAAGCATCTACTATGTGCCAAATTCTGTACTAGGCACCAATGATGTAGCAGCGAACAGAACACACAAAAATATCTGAATGGAGCTGACAGTTTAATGAGAGGAGACATGTAGTATACATCTGAGCATGAAAAGTGTCATGCAGAATAACTTCACAGAGTATAGGGTATAGAGATTCATGGTGAGAGGGAATATTTTATATCTGCTGGCCAGGGAAAACCTTACTGGAAAGGTAAATTTTGAGCAGTGACCTGAAGGAAATTAGGAAATGAGCTGTTATTTGGACATCTGGAGTTAGAATATTCCAGGCCCAGGGAACCACAGGCACAAAGGGCCTGAGGCAGGAGAGCATGCTTGCTGTGATGGAGGACAAAGAGGCTCATACGGCTGGTTTAAATAAGTGAAGAATGGTAGACAATGAGATCAGAGTTAATGAGGTTGCATGGTAGGTCTTCCTTAAGACTTTGGATTTTACTCCTAAGCAGGGTGTATTGGAAGGTTCTGAGCAGAGTAACATGACCTGACTTACACTTTAACAGGCTCCCTCCTCTTCATAACATCTGTCACTCTGATATATTATACGTTTGTTTGTTTACTTACTGTATGTGTGGAGAAGAGACTGTGGGAGCAAGGAGGGAAGCAGGGAGACAAGGCTACTGCAGTGATCTGGGTGAGAGGTGACCATGTCTCAGACTAAGGTGGTATTGGTGGAGAAGATAGGAAGTGGCTGAATTCTGGATGAGTTTTGATGGTAGAGCCAACAGCATTTACTGACAGATTGGATATTCACTGTGAAAAAAAATAGAGGAGATGAGGATGATTGCCAAATTTTTGGTCTGAGTAACTGGAAAAATGAGATTGACATTTACTAAAATTGTGAAGACTATATGTAGAGCAGGTGCATGGGCAGGATAGAAATCAAGAGTTTGATTTTTGACTTATAAAGTTTGAATTATCTGATGAGCATCCTGATGGCTTCTTCTCAGTTTTCATTCAGTTCCCTCAGCTTTGCTGTTCTTCAAGAAGATTAAAAAGGACCTTAGAGATCACCTAGGCTCTAGGTACCCTCTCCCTTCTTTCCTTTTACTTTATAGAGGTCTATAGAAGGGTAGGGACTTATCCAAGGTGAAACCGTGAGCTAGTGACAGAACTAGGGCACAAACCCAGTTCTCTTCGATTCTGATTCAGTAGATTTTTTTTTTTTAGTGTGATTCTGAGGACTCATTTGGGCAAGAGTGAGTTTTTTGTTTTTGTTTTTTGTTTGTTTGTTTTGTTTGCGCAAACCTAAAACCAGGTGATTAAACTAAATAGTGAATAAAACTGGAAAACTATACAAATTGGTTGCTCTCCCCAATCAAACTGAAATATTATTATTAGGTTTTTACTGAACTACACACCAAAATATTTTTTTTTCCTGTAAAAACACAGTAAGTGGATTTTTAAAGGCAATTGAGCTTTTATCAAAGCTAGAATCTACAGGGCACCTGGACAAAAATGGCCTAAAATCCTAGGAAATTAGAGTTCATGGAACCTGGGAGAGCATCCTGTCCAACTAGCTCATTTTATTGGTAGGGTGCCTGAGGCACCGAGATGGAAAGGGACTTGGCTAAGCTCACCCAGCAAGCTAGTGCCTGACCTAGTCAGAGCCTGTTTTAAGTATTAGTTGTATGTTGTTTTCTTGAAAAAAGTCTATATTGGAAAAATGAAAATTCTTTGATCCATACTAAGAACAAAGAATTATATATAATCATATATAATAATAATGATAGCACTTACTGAATGTTTGCTGTGTAAACTTCCGCACCTTGCATGAACTGATTCATTTAATTCGCATGTCAACTTTAGGAAGCAGGCCTAGAGACGTTAAAGAACTTGTCCAAGGGTCACACAGCTAGGAAGTAGCAGAACTTGTGTGCACTCCCAGGAAGTCTGGCTTCTAACCACAAGGTTCTAACTACTGTGCAATATCAGCAGCTTCTCAGATTACCCTTCACCTTCACCATCCCAAAAGACTGGCGACATAGGTGATTTCATTATGCACTGCCCCTATTCTAGTCCAGTGATCCTCACCAAATAGCTGGGTGGCCTAGAAGTTAAAGTAGGGGCAGGGTGATGGAAAGGGGTGGTTAGTTATCAAGAAGTTGATAACTTATGATAGAGATTGAAAAACAGAACTACAGGAATTATTGAAAAGGGCCTAGAGATCCCAAGGAGGTTGATCTCAGACTGCTACAAACCTGGGCAATTCGATGCCTGCTTAAATAGAAGAGTTAAGATAAGAAAAATAAAATTGCCAGTTTTCACAATCAGGCATTGTTTTATCTCTTTTACATGTATTAATTCATTTAATCCTCAAAATAATCCATGAGGTAGCTACAATTATCATTTCTATGTTATAGATGAAGAAAGAGGCACAGAGCAATTAAGTAACCTGCCCAAGATTAGAGAACAAGTAAGTGAAAGTGCCAATATTAGAATCTAGGTGATACAGCTCCACAGCTTATGTTATTTTCCAGTACATTTATGGAACGAGGTAATTTTCATATAACAGAAAGTGTTTAAAGTGCAAAAACATTGTGCCTGAACTTCAAACATTGAACAACTCATATCCTTAATATACACCAGCTTCTTTTAAGGACTCTTAAAAGTAAGGATACTTACCTAATGTCATATGTTGAGCAAGTAGCAGAACCGGAACTTGAATTTGAGACTCCAGACTGCCAGACCTCTTTCCATTCTATCACTTGGGCTCCCTTCTAACATTGACTTGTCTCTCTCCATTCCTCCCCCGTATTGCTCTGCCCTTCACCTTTTAATTACCTGTCTCCATCAACAAGATTGGACAGAGAATTGGGAGAGTGAGCAGAGTCCATTTCCTTCCAGAGACTGGACAAAAGGAACAAAATGTTGGGAAAAAAGTCAGCATGTGGATTTTGTGGGATTTACACTAAATAAGAACGGACGCTTGCCAGGACTGACAAGATGCTACCTCAATCCCTCTAGGCCCCAATGTGTTACGCAGGATCCCATAGGAAGTCATGAATGTGGTTGTCAGATAACCTTTTTGTTACTGTGGAAATGGAAGCAGGATATTGCAAAAATCTGTCTCTCCAGGTTTTATTTTAAAGAAGGTACAGTCTTGCTAAATGATAACTGTTTGGACATTTATTTGAAAATGGGCAGTGCAGGAGAGAAATAATTTTTCCAAGATTGTCACATTGGGCCATCTCTCTGAAGCATTGTCCAACCTCTAATTAGATGAGGAGACTGCATAAACCAAGAGTTGAGAGTAAAGATGGAAACACTTGATGTTTGGTGTTTGGGTGCAGAAAGGATTCCAAAACATGTTCTGGGTCTCTTTACTCTGCTCATCCCTCCTTCCCTTTCATCTCTGTTTAAAAACCATGGTTAGCAAATGTGTAGTCTGTTTGCAATTGTTCATCTGAAAAATTTGTTTGATCAGCCTTTTGAATAAAAAAGATTAAAATAGACTGAGATATTTTAGTCACCAACTATCTAATAATAGACCAAAAATTTTAACCATGCTCATGCTTTCATATGGTATGTGGTTTGCTTTAGACACTTTCTGGGCTTCACTGAGGTGGTAGATTTACTCAAAGTATGGCAAGTCAGATGTGGAATTGAGCAGGGTGGACTCTTCTCTACACTTCCAGATTCAGAGTTCCCCATCAGAGATGATCTCATAGTGTTTGGAAAAACCAAGCTGAAGGCTTTGGGAATTAGGGTGGTGAAGGGATATGTTGTTTCCCAAAGCCTTCTCAGTCATTCCTTCTTCCCCAGTTCAGATTCTTAACACCTCTTTCTGGGATTAGTGCAGTGATCCCACATCCTTTCTCTCTAGCTCTCTCTGCTACTCTCTAATTCCTATTGTATTTGTACCACCAGATCTTTCCAAAGTTTAGCTCCAATCTTTTCTGTATACTGCTTTAAATGTCTATTAGTGTTTAAGCTCCATAAGGGCAGGAGTCCTGTCTTATTTTTTCCCTATTCTTCATGCTTAATAAAAAGGAAGCTTTGTATGACTAAAATTTCAGCTTCTCCCCATTGGCTTATGGGTTAAAGTCCAAATTATTTAAATCTGGTGTTCAAGTCCTTTTATGATCTGCTTATTTTTCCAGCCTGAATTCCTGGAGTTCCCTTACAAAACTCTTAAAACCCAGCCAAATGGATCTAGTCACTGTCACTTTAAACCATCCTCACTCTCTTGTTTTGTGAACATGTTACTTTTCTTATTATCCCTTTGACCTTCAAGGCTATCCCAATTTCAATACTATCCATTCTTCTGTGACAGCCCCCTACAAAATGAATATTATCAACCCCCCAACCCAAGGAGAAGTGATCTATATGATATAACATGGTTGGAAGAATGTTGGCTTCACTTCTTTATCTGTAAACCAGGGGCTAGAAATCTCTAGTTTATAAGATTTTGTGGAGAGGGGATCACATATGATTATGGATGTTAGGCTCAAGTCAAGAGTGCGTAAGACCTTTTGGATTTATCCCTTTCTTGTTTCTCCATCAATATGGTACTTAGTCCCTTAAGTACTTGTGGTACTTGTGTTAATGTCTGATAGCATCCTTCTAAATATACTTCTAAACATCTGTCTCTTTTTAGGGCAAAGGTTGGATATATCTGCAAAGATTCTCTTTGGATATAAGATATCCACAGCACATATCTTAACGGTGGTGTACATAGTAGATATTCCATAAGTATTTCTTTATTAAATGATTCAGAGTCAATAGTAGTAAGTGACTGCCGAAGACAACTGGGCAGTAAGTTCCATTAATGGATGGATTGTAAGTTCCATTAACAGAAATACAGTCAGCACTCCACATCCATAGGTTCCATATCCACAGATTTAAGCAACTGCAGATGGAAAATATATTTTAGAGACACAGTAAAAATAACAATTCAACAGTTAAAAAAAAATAAAAGTTATGTAAAACAACTATTTACATAACACATTGTATTTGCTATTACAAGTAATCTAGATATAAATGAAATATATGGGGGATGTGTATAGGTTAAATACAAATGTGACACCATTTTATATGTTTTAGGTAAGGAACATGAATATTTTTGGATTTTGGTATTCCTGGGAGTCGGGGAATGGAACCAAGCCCCTTCAAATACCAAGGGACTATTATATGGGATACAGAATAAAGGAATTGATTGTCTTGCTCTGTTAAATTCTAGTCAGACACATTTGCAATGTGTTGTTCAGCCCCAATATTCATGGAGCATCTCCTTTTGTACAGCATGGAGGAACTATGAGAGAGACATGGAGCAGTGAACATAACTACTGTTTCAATGTGCCTGAAGGATTATCATGGAATAAAGAAGTTAGATGTTTTTCTGTAGCACCCCAAAGGGCAAAAGCAATGAGGACAGATTACAATTCAGTAAAAGAAAGAGGTTTTTTTGTTTTGTTTTGTTTTGTTTTGTTTTGTTTGTTTGTTTTTAGATGGAGTCTTCACTCTTGTCGCCCAGGCTGGAGTGCAATGGCGCAACCTTGGCTTACTGCAACCTCTGCCTCCCTGGTTCAAGTGATTCTCCTGCCTCATCCTCTGGAGTAGCTGGGATTACAGGTGCACACCACCAATCTCGGCTCACTGCAACCTCCACCTCCCAGGTTCAAGTGATTCTCCTGCCTCAGCCTCCTGAGTAGCTGGGACTACAGGCGCCTGCCACCACTCCTGGGTAATTTTTGTATTTTTAGTAGAGAGAGTGTTTGGCCATATTGGCCAGGCTGGTCTCGAACTCCTGACCTCAGGTGATCGGCCCGCCTCAGCCTCCCAAAGTGCTGGGATTACAGGCGTGACCCACCACACCCAGCCTCCCAAACACTTCTAATATTAAACATTGAAATAAATGTGAGTTACACTTATATTTAACAAAGATGAAAACAAACAAGATAATTGCTGGGTGCAGTGGCTCACATCTGTAATGCCAGCACTTTGAGAGGTTGAAGCAGGAGGATCGTTTGAGCCCAGGAGTTCGAGACCAGCCTGGGTGATGTAGGGAGAACCCATTCCTACAAGAAAGAAAAAGAAAAATATTAACCAGGCATGGTGGCACATGCCTGTGGTCCCAGCTACTTGGGAAGCTGAGGTAGAAGGATTGCTTGGGCCCAGGAGGTCAAGGCTGCAGTGAGCTATGACTGCATCACTG
>NW_012119266.1:387522-399264 GCF_000951035.1 Colobus angolensis palliatus
TTTTTTTCAGTAGAGATGGGGATTTCACCATGTTGGCCAAGCTGGTCTGAAACTCCTGACTGCAGGTGATTCGCCTGCCTCGGCCTCCCAAAGTGTTGGGATTACAGGCGTGAACCAACGTTACCAGCCTGAAAGATATTTTCTTAGAATAGCTTCTTTCACCCTTCATCCTTCATCAGAAGTTGTTAACATGGACCAAATGAGTTTTGTTTGGTCTATATGGGGTGTGTGTGTGTGTGTGTGTGTGTGTGTGTGTGTTTGTGTGTGTGTGTGTATTGAATTACTTGCTAACATTTTACTTCAAAATTCAGATTTCCACCGTAGGGAATGAAGATCTGACAATACAGAACTTTCATTCTTACATGGTAATGACCAGCTGCAGGTGAAAAGCAGCTGATCCTCTGGGTGGGCCATGCACTTTGCAGTTTGCCCAGGCACCAGTGACCCGCTTTATTCATTTAAGTTACCTGCTTGACTCTTCTAGTCATTCGAGTATGTCATCCCTGTCAGATCAGAGACCTAAGCAAATCTTGAGTCCCTTGCTTACTCCAAGGGCTTTCACTCCTCGTATAGGAGGGGCTAAAGAAATGTACAAGCAGCACCACAATAGGATCAGACCTGACTTTCAATTCTAGCACAGCCACGTAACATAGTTGGATGACCTCAGGTCAGTAACATAACCCCTCTGAGCCTCTAGATCTTCGTTATCTGTAGAACACTCTCCTTACAGAATTATTGTAAGAATGAAATAAAACAACTAGGATAAAGGGCATTACACTTAGTAGGTGCTGAAATATTGGTTTCCTTCTTCTTATTCATCACACCATTTCTGTCTGTCTATTGGCCGAATTACATAAGTAGTAAATTCACATTCACTGAAGACATTCAAGAAGAGTCTGGACCCTTTGGGAACCATGTATAGGGCAAAGGTTTGGACTCATATATTATTTTTACAGTCACTTTCTAACAATTTAAAAGCCTATGGATGACTCCAAAATGCCCATTTGGATGATTTGAGGCATACTATGTGTAGTTAAGTATGTAGTAATTTTAAATACATAACAGAAAGACTGAAGGGCCTTTGGGAAACAAGCTGGGGTAAGAGTTAAAGTGTAATATGTTGACTGATGTTCAGGAATAGGCTTTGGCATCTGATAGATTTTGTTTTAAATACTGCCCCTGGGTCTTACTAGCTTCCAGTTCTGGGCCACTTCACCTCTCTTGAGTTTTAGTTTCTTTATTTCTAAAATGAAGATACTAATGCTTCCTTTGTTGGGTTTTTGTGAAGATAAGTGAGATAATAAATGTAAAACATCTAGCCCAGGGCCTGGTGCATAGTAAAAGCTTCATAAATTGTACCTATTATTATTAGTAGTATTAGTAGTCCAGACAAACAGAGCTTGGGAAAATGCTAGACTCTGGCTCACATACATGGACTTTTCCCCAGGCCACTGCTGCCTGGCTTCCCCTTCCACAAAGCTTTGAGTCTCCAAAATGCTTTGGCTGGAATGTAAGCGTGAGGTCATTGCAGATAACAGGGGAGCATGATTTGCTTCGGTAATGCAAGTTATTAAGTTACTTCCCTCAGCACAGCTAAAATCTCTTATTGGTTGATGTTTGCTTCAAAGTGTGAGACTGAGCTAGTCTGAGGAGAGAGGGAGAGTAAGAAGATTCCTCTTCTTGGCCAGAGGTCATGGTCTTCCACAAGGAACAGAATGATTCAACGCAAATTATGGGACCTCTTTGAGTTTGGGGCCCCTACATTTAAACCAGTCACTCCATTGCACATATTGGTACCCTTCCCCCAACAAAATTACTGGGCAGGAATTTTCTTGACTCCTTCCATGGCCTGGAATGATCTCCCTTCTCATCCTTGTGATCCACACAGCTGGCAAATGGCAGGCAGCAGAACAAAAACAAGCCTCTTAGCATAGAGAGAGAGAGAGAGAGAGAGAGAGAGAGAGAGAGAGAGAGAGAGAGAGAGTCACAGCAGTACTGAATTTGCTTGGGAACCTAATGTTAACAAAGGATCTTCCTCTCAACACCCTAAACAGATTAAAACATTTTTTTTTAACAGCAAGTTGTGTCTCAGAGCAGCTCTTGGCTTGGGTATATTTAAAGATCTGCTGAGTCATTTAAGAGCAGGCTGGCAGATCCTAAGAGGCAAGGACTATACCCCAGTCTATGGGGGAGTAAGTTGAGAGGTGAAATCTATTTGGCTTTCTCCCATGGAAACAAACAAGGTGATCCACTTCCATCTCCCACAACTCTGGAGAGCATCTACTAAGGCTTCTTATTCTATCAACTTTGAACTCCTCAGTGTATAATAGAGTAAGAGTGAGAGGGAAGGAGCAGTTGTACCATTGTGTCTGCTGTCTGAAATTGTAATGCCCCTGCTATTGGTAGCTGAGAGTAGCATGGAAGTGTCAGGTTGATGGGTTCATTTCATTCTTTTCTTTTCAGTTTCTGTCACATGCATTGTTACCATGGCATATGACAGTTGCTAGAAAGTGAAATAATTTTTTTCTACTTTATTCTTCATTGCACTTCTAAATTTATTAATGGAGAAATTAGCAGTTAGCAACTGTTCACTATAGATACACAGTGGGGTTTCCTTAGAGCCAATTTTCCCCCTAGTTTTCAACTTGTAAATCTGATAGATTTTGTCCTAAAAGTTGGCAAAACCTGGAGCTTCTCTTTGGTCCTGGCCTTTTTGAACCCTGTTCCACAGAACCCAATCTCCTTTCTTGTTTGAGACAATTATCCTTCTCTTTGCCCACTGCCATTTTCCTTCATCTACTTTTCCCATCTCTAGCACCTCAGACTGTCTTCCCACAGTGGCACAGACTCCCACTCCACTTTCACTGTGCCATCTTCTAGCTATCAAAACCATCCTCACAGACCCTTACTTTGCTGAAACCACTTCTAGGAAGGGAAATCACGGTGGATCCATGAAGGATACTTTCTGGATGACTTTAAAAGATTGGTATTAAGATATTTTATTAGTGGTGGCAGCACTGACTTATTCAGGCAGCCATGCCCAGGATCTATAAGAAATCAGGTAAGCTAAAAGTTGCTTGAGCTGGCAGGAGGCCTAGCTCTCTGTTTTCCTTTCCCTCATGCATTTTGTTTATCGATGGTTTTCAGAGGACTTAGAGACTGGCTTTGTTATAGTTAGTTGGTAAGAGAAATGGTGGAGGACTGGAAAATGGGAGTGGAACCATTGAGCATGTTTGAGACTAAGTTATTACAATTCCTAGGATGTATAAATCGCTTGAAAGTCTACTAAGTACTTTCAGACACATTATCTTTTTTACTCTTCAAAATCAACTTGGAGGTAGGCACAACAGGGATCAAATCCTTAGTTCACCGATGAGTAAAACGAGACTGTAGGAAATTAAAGGACATTCCAAGGTAACTCAGACAATAAGCAACAGAACCAGGATTTGATTAATTTTTTGGGGGGTGGGGGGGACAGAGTCTCACTCAGGCTGGAGCGCAGTGGCAAGGTCTCGTCTCACTGCAACCTCTGCCTCCTGAGTTCAAGTGATTCTCATGCCTCAGCCTCCTGAGTAGCTGAGATTACAGACATACGCCACAACGCCTGGCAAATTTTTGTCTTTTTAGTAGAGATGGGGTTTTGTCATGTTGCCCAGGCTGGTCCTGAATTCTTGGTCTCAAGTGATCCACCCCCATTGGCCTTCCAAAGTGCGTGGAACCACTGCTCCCAGCCCTGGACCATTAATTTTTGATGGTAGGTTCACGTTTTTTCAAGTTCACAGCTCAGATTTGCTATATAATTAATGAATGAATGAGTATATATGTCATTTGGGAACATTATTTCCAACTTCCCGGTTGAAGATTTGTTTTATCAGTTGTGGAACTTTTTTTCATTTTTAGCATTATCAGTTTAGTTAAATGAACATTTCATTCATGACTTCACTAATTAATTATTTTATTCATCAATACATTTCCTGAGTACCAACTTTCTATCAAATGCTGTGCTGGATTCTGAGGCTACAAAGAGAAATACGACACCATCTCATGACTCTAAAATATCACAGACTGGGGACTGACATCTCAGTAGTAAACATATGAATAGCAACTTATGAAATGCCATTAGAAAAATCTCAAGTTATATTCCTCAGTGCGTATGGCCATCCTAAAAATGAGAAGTCTTTTATTTTGGGTACACGAAAATGAAGCCTTGTGAGAAATTGCATTTTAATCTAATCTTGTCTTGCTAAGAACAGAAGTGAAATGTTTCAGCCTCTGTGTGTGTATTTGTGTGTGTGAAGGTTGAGTGTGTGATGATGGATGGAGCTGTGAGATTGATAAGTAGGATCTATGGGGGGCCTTAGATGGTCCTGGTGAGTCCCAACTTTCTGGTTATGTATTTGGGTGCAGTATGGGTGTGACAAAGATTGTTGTTTAAGAGTTGATTTTAGATTTTTTCCAAGTAAATGGTCAGCAGACTTGGAGCATCATCATTCCACTTGCTTTGAAAACCTACCACTTAAGGCTCCTTCTTGTCATAGGTTAACTCTTTCTGGTCAAGTATTACTCTTTTTGAGCATTTACCTGTCAGCGACAGGTGCAATGTTAGATGTTGTCTCTCTGTTTTCTTGTTTAATCTTTACTTTGATCCTAGGTAGCTCTTATTAGTTCCACTTTATAGGTAAGAAACTGAATTTCAGAGACTTTAATGACTTGTTCAAGATCACATAGTAAGTAACTTGGTAGTTTGGGACTTGAATTTTGATTGTTCAATTTTTTTTTGTTTCCTGGCCTCACTGCTCTTTTCACTATTCCACACCACTTCAGTTTTATTTTTCACAGAGGCCATTGAATGTACCCTCCATCAGCCAAAGCCTCTTGCCTCCCTTCAATGTAACTCTTCTCTAGTGTGTTCCTAATAATCTTCTGAAAAGGTTTTACAGCCTTTCTGGGTACTGGGACCCAGAGTCTTAATCCAGGACCTTAAGTGCCTTAGTTAACTGTAATATGGATAATCAAAGTCACAGCTAATTCAGGAAAAATGAGTTTGGGATGTGAATTTCCTGGGCAACATGTCATCTCTTTTTTACTCCCTTAGCTTCATAAACTTACCCACAATGTTCCCTGAGGACTAACAGTAATGGAGGGTGATGAGGAAAGGCTTTCCTCCCTTCCTGGTTTCCAAGAGTCCTTTAGCCAAATGCCACACCTCCTCCTGTTTCCCGAGTCTCCGTGCAGAGATGGAGGTGGGAGATAGACCTGGGTTCCTTTCAGCCCTGAGTTCATGCCAGAGTTTTTTTTCCCCTCTAGCTGGACTGAAGTAGGAAGAGAGGTTCAATGTCCACCAAGAAGACCATGAGTGAAGAAGACTAAAGTACTTGAAAGAACAGCAGACCTATGCTTAAAATACCAGGGTTTGTGTCCAGACTGTGGGTTACTATCTGTATAATATTGGGCAAGTCAACAATTCTGAGTCAGAGTTTCCTTACCAGCAGATTGGAAGATAAATTCTAATTATATGGATGAAACATTAAGTCTAGAAGTATTTTGTAAATTCAGAAAGGGCTTATAGATTTAAAGTGTAGCTGTTTTATCACATACTAAATCCTATACTTCAGGGATAAAACCTTCTCCCATTTTTTCTAAAAGCCTGTGCATGTGTGGTGTAAGGGGTGGGTTTTGCCCCTGTACCAGCCACTTAGCAATTGTAGTAACTGGGGGCCGAGGGCAGTGGCCTGCTTCTGCACTGAGCAAGTGTGAAAAGAGGGTAATGCATTCAGGGGTCAGCAGATGACAGGCAGAGTAGCCCCTCCAAATCTCCCTCCCATACCACAAAGCCCCTTATTTATTCAAACTTATCACTGGAAGCTCATTTCAAGTAGGCACGTCTGTGTCTGGGAGTCTATTTTCCTTCTTTGTATATAGCAGGCATTTGTCAACTTGGTGAAAAGCATTACTCTTCTTTCCATTTCTGAGGACTAATTGTGCTTATTCGCTAGACACGAGTTCAAAACAGTGGGCTGAAAGAGGGCAAGTTTATGCCAAAGAATCAGAAATAGTCATAATTTAGAGAGAATTCTAGAGGTCAGTTCCCTTTCATATGGATTGGGCAACTGAAACCCAGATAGAAAAGTGGATTAGACCAACTTCACAAGCACAAACATGTTACTGGCACATTCAGATTGGAAGTCGAGGGCTTCTGCTCCCAGGTCAGAACTAAATGCCCTTTCCAGCTAGGGTGTTCTTTGATCTCAGTGATTTTGACTCTTTCTACTACACTCTGGGGACAGTGGGTTCTGAGATACCAACTCCAATTAAAGTGGGAATAAGTACCAGCTCCTCCCCTTGGTTTTTTTTCTAGAGGCCTGGCATTCAGAGGCAGTGTGATCTCTATATGTAATATTTTCACACTATTGTTCTTATTTAAATCACATTTGAATCTTGGCAATTAACAAGGCAGTAATTGGCATCAGGAAGGTATGTTAGTTTGCTTATCTGCCCCATCCCCCCTCTTCCCAACCCACTGTACATTGCAGAATGTTTTATCAGCTCTGATTTGCCAAGTTGCTCTCTTCTCCAGTAGGTGCTGCGAGCAGAGAGGGATTCCTCGGAGGTCATCTGCTCCATCTTCTTGCCTGTGCAAATGCCTGCCTGAAGCTGCTGGAGGCTGGCTTTGTACTAGACTTTGTACAGGGAACCAGGGAAATGAATGCAGAGTGCTCCTGACATTGCCTATCACTTTTTCCCATGATACTCTGGCTTCACAGGTGGGAGGTTCTTCAGCTGAAAATTTAGAACTAATTTTCTAGGGTAGTGAGTGTTGTAAGGTTTGGACTGTGACCTAATATTATGCAGCCATGACATTATCTATTAGGCATCTAGACCAGCTTGCTTGAATATCTTAGCATGTTGACTAATTTAGGGCAGACTACAGTGTGTGGGGGGGATTGTGTGTGTGTGTGTGTGTATGGGGTTGAGCAATTCATTATTATTAACATGCAAAAAGCACTTATTTCGCTATGACAAGGTTGCCTTTTTCATGCATATTGGCCTACCTGCAAGACCCCTAGAGACAGTAAGCAACATACATGGTGTCTTCCAGTTTTCAGCCTTTGTGCAAGGAACAACTGTGGGTTTCTGCACGTGTGTTGTGGTTTGATGTTTGTGTGTGATTGTGTACCAGGGTATGTGTGTCTGTTATTGTGAGTTCACTTCTGAGCAGTTGTGACACACAGAGATCCAGAAACAGTGTCTTACTCTGTGTGCTTTGCTAGTGGGAAGGTGTCTTCTCTTTTGTGCTCGTATCTCTGTGTAATCAAGTGTCTTGCTAAGTCAATGTGCCTCTGTCTCTTTTTACCAGTTCTTCTGTCTTTGTGTCTCTGTGCCTTCTTGCATTTCTTTCCCCTGAGTTTGCACATGTCTCCGTCTATGTGGATATTCTCTCACTCCAGGCCACTGTGTCACTGTGTCTGTATTTACACCTGTTTCTTTCTGTCGGTGTGTGGATTCTTTCTGTCAGTGTGTGGATTTCTATGTCTGTTTTCATCGTAATTTGTGTGTCTAAGCAAGACTGTTTTGGGGTGACTATTTCCGTTTATGTCATAGCCCCGATTGTCCCCATCTCCATGTGTCTCTGTGTGTATATGTTCTAATGTATCTGCCTACTTATCTTAGTTCGTATTTCTCTTGCAGTTCTGGAACTTTGCAGTTTTTGGCTTATGTTTTTGTATATATCGACTAGAATTGGCCTCCTTATGTTTTTTTGTGCATGTTTAGTTTTTTGTATATATCCACTAGAATTTGCCTCCTTATCATTTTTGTGCATATATGAGTGAGCATATCCAACTCTGTCTTTGAGAAGCAGATCTGTCTATGTTTGCAGTCAATTGTGTTGGCTGTCCCTGTGTTTGTCCCTGTGTGTGCATTTCATTGTATGTGCACCCATTCATGTATCTTTCTGCTTCTATATGACCTGATACTTCTGTGTAGCTGTCTATGTATATTGGCTTCTATCTGTGTCTGTGTTGTTGGCTACATGTCTGTGCATATGCACCCACCGAGTTCATAAAAAGCTCACCTGCTCTCTAAGGAATCTACCAGATTGTTTTGTGAAATAATTCACATCTCGTTTTTTACTTGCTTGGTTATCTTCTGGCTTACCAGCTGCTTTCGTACTTAAAAGTGTGTTGGTACATAGGCGTGCATAATTTATTCATGTAGGATGTCAAAAGAGTCAGTTAAAAATTATACACAGTGTATCTTTATTAACAGGATAGTTGTGTGTAGAGAATCCTTGAGAAATGAGTGGTTAGATGATAAATCTTTTCATATTAATTTCATGATTTCAGTGAAGTAAATTTGAAAGGTACAGGCTGCATAAGAACTATGTGCTTTTTAAAACTCAGTATATTGGTGGTGGAGAAAGCATTTATTTGTACTGCAAAGTCTTATTTGTGATGTTCATTACTGGGTTAGAAGGTATTACTTTTCTGATTTTGCTTGGCTTTTTGTTTTGAAGAGTTACTACAAATGGCATCTTAGAGACAAGGAGCTCTGAAGGTGACTTAGAACACATGGAGTACAGACAAAAAGGAGAATGCAAAATAACAGAGAGATGGACATATTCCTCATTTGAATGGAGTCAGCCAGGGGCTCAGGATGGAGTGCATAGGAAATGGAGAGGTGACGGTCATAGACAGAAGCTTAGCAGGACCAGATCTTTCCTTGTCCTGGGCTGCTGTGACCATATAAGGAAGGCAGTAAGGGGAGGGATAGGGATGAGGAAGAGACCAGCTCTCCCCTTTCTTTCTGATGGAAGGTTACCACCTCTATTTAAAACTTCTGTTCTTTTAGTTCTCTTTCTTTGTTTGATTATATTATTTTCTGGTCTTGTTCTGCCACAGCAAGAAGGAAATTCCACATGTGGCTCACTCATTTATTATACTTGTTTCTTTGCACGATATTATAGAGAGCTTGTTAAGTGTCACTGCAAACATCACACACACTGATCCACTGATATGGGCAGGGGGGTCTTTATGCCAGTTCTGCTCCCTTCCCAGTGTATTTGTGGTGCTTAATGGGGACAACCATGATTTTTCTGATGTCAGTCTGTGATGTCAGTTGTCCAGTGTGTATGCAGACTGCTTAAAAGTACATACAGTTCCTTCAAAATTATGGTAGTCCCTGAGAAGGAAGTGCTCACTAATAAAAGACTAGGTTCAGTAGAAACATGTAAGTTGTCTAGGTGTTGGAAATTAATATAGTACTCTGCTAAGGGAATATATATCTAGAAGTTAACTGGATTATGCTCAATAAAAAGAGTACAAAAGTTTCATAAATATTTTGAACTAATCCTCCTATAAGATTAGAAGAGGGACATTTCAGATATTCAAATAATTTTTTTAATTGACAAACACCTTAGACATATTATTTACATACAATTGACATAATAATTAAATCATTGTGTCTGTTTTATGATAAAACAGGCTCTTTTGGCTTAGTTTGAATTATTGAATGTAAAATAATGAAAATTTAAAAAAAACAAAGAGGAGAAATCTATCCTATTTTATAATTCAGACCGTTAAATTGAATTTTTCTTTTGTTGTATTGATTTAAATGTAGAGAAGTCTGTGGTGCCGGATTCCAGTCAGAAGATAAACATTTGTATGTGGGCTCTACATTGCAGCCAACCTTGATAATTTCAAACCTTGATTTTCTCATCTGTGTAATGGTAATAATAAAGACTGTCTCAGTAGCTACCAAATGATTGCATATGATAAACTTCTCACTTATTTAAGGGAAAAAATAAGAAAAAGAAGGACAATAGGGTGGATTTTCCGTATAGTAAAATTTATTCAGTTAGGGTAATATTCTGAGATTGTCTTCTGAAGCAAACCCTGCAAACCCTTGCCATTCTGTTTTATTTAGGAAAGAGTTAATCAGTTCTGATTCTGCGTTTTCTGGGGAAGGAGGCTGAGTATGGATTGAAGAGGAGTCACTACTTTTCTGAGATGATACATCTGTGCTAAAAATTAGTAATGCTTTGCACATGCAACATACAGTGTTCAATTTTGTTAGTCAATAAATATTTAAGTGGCAGCTGTTATGACCTCCTTATATAACTTATATAAGGTGTAGTGACTTCCTTATATAATGTCCTTTAATTATTGAAAAAGAAATCTACATCAGAATATCAGGTAAAATCTTATTACATCAAATATTATAACAAAGATACTTTTTATATTCTCTAAAAAAAAGTGGAGATCTCAGATGTTGGTTCATTTATCAATATAATATTAGATTTGAAAATTCCAGTATACAAAGGGAAAAAGACAGCTTCTTAAAGTTTATAGTGATTTTCTATGGACTTTCAATTCAGGTTTTTTTTCTGGTTTACTGGTATGATAGAAGCTAAATTTAGAGTTGTAAGTAGTAGATCATTAGACCGCAGAGTAAGCCTTGAGATTACTTCTTTTCAGGTAGGAAACTCTACTGTGTATTTGGCTAATTCAACATATCATGGGTAGTCAAAAATAGTTACATATCCAAGTCAGCATTTTTTAAGTTGTTCATTTGTGCTTAAAGATTGGTCCTTTCCAGGACCAATCCAGCTTTATTAAAAAGTTGTTATGTACATCTAAAGTGTTCTGACATTTTAATGCTCACAATAGCCGAATGATGTGAGTAGGAATCTTCGTCTTCATTTTATAGATGAAGAGACACAAAGAAATAAACTAACTGGGCCAAGATCCTACCACTAGAATGTGACAGATGACAATTTGAGCCCAGCACATAGTTATTTCCCTATAATATTCGTTTCATGATTGTATAGATATCTGCTGACCAACCTTAATCTCTGCTCCCTGAGATTAACCATTCTACAAAGCAGAAACTGGAGGTCGTTCAAATGAAAGCTCTACACTTTTAGAGGGCCATTAACAATGCTCAAGTTAAAGAAAAGTAATCAAAGACAACTGAAATACTGGTACCTTCAGACAGTACTTATGGATTTTTTTTATTTTTTGTATTATATTCTAGGGTACATGTGCACAATATGCAAGTTTGTTACATATGCCATGTTGGTGTGCTGCACCCACTAACTCGTCATTTACAATAGATATGTCTCCTAATGCTATCCCTCCCCCTTCCCCCCACCCCAAAACAGGCCCTGGTGTGTCATGTTCCCCTTCCTGTGTCCAAGTGTTCTCATTGTTCAATTCCCACCTGTGAGTGAGAACAGGCGGTGTTTGGTTTTTTGTCCTTGCGATAGTTTGCTGAGAATGATGGTTTCCAGCTGCATCCATATCCCTACAAAGGACATGAACTCATCCTTTTTTATGGCTGCATAGTATTCCATGGCGTATATGTGCCACATTTTCTTAATTGAGTCTATCATTGATGTACATTTGGGTTGGTTCCAAGTCTTTGCTATTGTGAATACTGCCACAGTAAGCATACGTATGCATGTGTCTTTATAGCAGCATGATTTATAATCCTTTGGGTATATACCCAGTAATGGGATGGCTGGGTCAGATGGGATTTCTAGTTCTAGATCCTTGAGGAATTGCCACACTGTCTTCCACAATGGTTGAACTAGTTTACACTCCGACCAACAATGTAAAAGTGTTCCTATTTCTCCACATCCTTTCCAGCACCTGTTGTTTCCTGACTTTTTAATGATCGCCATTCTAACTGGTGTGAGATGGTATCTCATTGTGGTTTTGATTTGCATTTCTCTGATGGCCA
>NW_012119266.1:406740-411004 GCF_000951035.1 Colobus angolensis palliatus
TCTATAAATTACCTCAGGCAGTATGGCCATTCTCACTATATTGATACTTCCTATCCATGAGCATGGAATGTTCTTGTTTGTTTGTGTCCTCTTTTATTTTGTTGAGCAGTGATTTGTAGTTCTCCTTGAAGAGGTCCTTCACATCCATTGTAGGTTGGATTCCTAGGTATTTTATTCTCTTTGAAGCAATTGTGAATGGGAGTTCACTCATGATTTGATAAGAATGCTTGTGATTTTTGCACATTGATTTTGTATCCTGAGACTTTGCTGAAGTTGCTTATCAGCTTAAGGAGATTTTGGGTTGAGACAATGGGGTTTTCTAAATATACAATCATGTCATCTGCAAACAGGGACAATTCGACTTCCTCTTTTCCTAATTGAATACCCTTTAATGAATTATTTAACCTTAGATAATTTGGCTTTGAGTTCGAAAGGTAGAGAAAGATGGAGGAACCAATTCTTCCCTGGGTTGGTACTTATCTATCTTGCTCTTTTGAGGTCTAGGTCAGTCGTCCTATTTGTTCTGAATGGCCCATTCATGTTTATCCATTTAGGGACAGCAGGTTTGGCACAAATGGATTGGTTTTCTGAGGTCTCATGTAGAGGGCTGCACTGACTGACTTCCGAAAGTCCCCCCTAACCCTTGAAATCTCTGGATCATCTGGTCTCAAGCCTTCATTCATGCATACATTTCTATTTCCTTTTTGAGTAACAGCACAACACTGCAGGCTGACCCACTGGATGGATAGAATGGGGCTCTTGCCCTACCACCCTTTGGCAAACAATTTGAGGGTGGCATTTTCACTATCTCATTGATATAGGGTCTCTTGAGGCCCAGAATGGCAAAGGAATTTTCTCACTCTCACACAGCTAGTTATTGTCAGAGTAAATATCAATTTTGAATTTGTAGAACACATGGTTTTACCTCTATCATTTCTGTTTATTATGAAAATTTTAGAAGTAATAATTAATTAGAAGTAGAAATGATGATTAAAATAAATGCGTAACTACTAAAAAGTAGTTCATCGCAGCACCACCTAAATTCATCTCACCATTCTACCAGTAGTACACATTTCGCCATTGGGTTAACATTGCTTTGGATCTTATAGCTGTTGAAGAAGACAAAATTCTTTCCATTCTCTAGATTATATTTTCCCCATTTGTAAAACATAATGGAAGTGTATGGAAAATAGGAGTTGATAATTTTCAAGGCCCCTGCCAGCACATTAGCACATAGGATTCTTGTAAGTGGTGGTTTACTTCACTTCAACTATGGAAGGCCTATGCGACACCACCCATGGAAGGATAGTTTGAAAGAAAATGCTAGTGACTACGTGTGTTTTCTTCCTGACATATTTGCTAGAAGGTGATGAGTTCCAGCTTTTTTTCGGAGATGGATCTGGCTTTCATTCCCCTTCTCCTCCCACCCTGTTAAATTACAGAGGCAGCAACCATTTATACACTTTCCAGAAGTAAGTAAGTAAGACTCTATTCCAGAAACACCCTATTTCAAAATGGAAATACACTCAGTGCCCCAATGACCCATTGGGCGAGTTTGAACGTGTGCATTCTCTGTGTTCCCAGTTTTAGCTTAGGCCTACTCCCTAACCTGTCATATGTCACCCAGAGATGGAGCCTAGGGCAATGAGTGCCATCATATCTGACTTTGTGGCCTCTCAGCTTTCAACGACTAGCTTTGTAGCAGAAGTTTAGCCTCTCATCCCTAGACCTTTGGAAGTAGCGTTGAAATAAAGATAGGTTGAATTGAAGGCTGTGTTTTCTAGATTTCTTTCAATTGCTCCTTAGGCTTTAGAAGACAAATTCTCCTAAAAGACAGGTGCTACAATTAATCCAAGCAAAGGGAAAGATGTCAATAGAGCTGCTCCTTTTTGTAGAGGTGTGGCAACTGCTGGGAAGGAAGAAATTAGCCGGAGGCCATGTGATCACTAATAAAACTCAAAGCGGTGTTTTTTTTACTTCTCAATATGAGGTTGAAACTATAAGCTTAAATTGCTGACTTTCTGGCAGCACCAAACAGTAAGGAAACCACAAAGATAAACCCAAATAATAGAGCCAATTTTTTTGTTGGGGGGGGGAATGACTTCTAACTAGTGATATGAGGAAGTATAAGAAAATGTTTATTTTAATCTAAAAAAATATGGATAGCACATATGATCTTTGCTAAGTGAACTGAATGTATATAGAGGAGACAAGTCTGCTGAGGGTATGAGAATTGGGCCGAGATTTAACACATTTTCAAAGCTCCATGAAGAAACCTACTGAACAGTGGGAGTGGGGCAGGTTGGGGATAGTGAAGTATTTGTAATTTATTTTTAAAAAGGAGAGGGAGAGAGAAAAGGAAAAACTGGGCCACCCATCCTTTGAAAAGAAACCTTGAAAGAGGTCCAAATATCCTTAGAAATCCTTGACTTCTTAAAAGTGATAAGAGTTTGTTTTTTCCCCCTGACAATTATAGAGGTCAGAGAGTTTTCTTTTCTATTGCAAAACATTGAGAGTGTGTAGAAATAATTGTAGGTAGCTTAGCCTTGGCTGTAGTCAGAACTTTTGTACTATGACTTTAGGATCTGTATAGAATTGTATGATATGAGGATACACCAAAAACTCTATGGGCTATCAAAATGGGATAGCATTAAAAGAAATAGTGCTTTTGTTTAGAAGAAGAAATGAAATGCTTGTGTCCAGGTGCTTAAACGAAGGCAGTGCAGACTGTCAGAAACTATACTTTAAGAGCTATACTCAGATACTGAGAAGGGCTGATGGCTGAAGGAGGAACAATTTAAAAGAATAGCCATCTCTCCCCTCCCTGTAAATTAGACATAAAAGAATATCCCATTCATCTCAGAAATGTAATACAACATTTTAGCTTGCTAGTAACTTTACATGCTATTTCCTTTACCTCTTATATTTGAGGTGTCTATTTGGAGTGGGCTGTGTTTCTAGCTATTCTGTTTATCTGGTTTGTTTTTGTTTGCATAGGAAACTGGTGTACATTGTATTTGGGTAAATATCACCTCAATTTTCAAATAAAGCTTTATTTAAGTTTCACATGAAAAAGACAAATGAGGCAAAGAAGAGAAAAATTGCATTGTCAGAATCAGAATTATAAGAAAAAAAATCAAACAAACATATTTGAAATGTCCAGAAAACCTGAGAGTTTTTATGTATATTATACAAGAGAGATATTCTGTCATCTGGTTGCCAAACTATGGAGGGTGGGAGACTTAGAATTTTTGTCCAAAAGTATTGTTTCATTAGAAGGATACATGGGTGTGCTTCCATGTCAGCAACATGACTGCAGACCGGGAAGTCCTCACGGAGAGCTGGAATATGGGTATTTTGGACTCTCTGGTAAGATGAGGCTTTTACTTCACTTCTTCAGTGGTACTACTGTAAATTTTCATTTTCCTATGGAATACCCTATTTGGTTCCATTGTATATAGTTGACAACTAGAATTCGTTCGCTGTTGCTTGAACCCAACTGTAACTTCTTGGCACTATACATATCTTCTGATGCGCCTGTGGAAGAGCTACCATAATGACTGTGTACATGGACAAAAACAAAAATTAAAAAAAAAAAGAGAGAGAGAGAGAATTAAATCATGAGCTTGTGCCTTGGGAGCTACAGTTTAAACATTTGCTGGTTTTCTCACTTAATGAAAAATTTATTTGAAAATAACAGCACAGAAAGGAAGAAAGACAGGCCGGCAAGTATCCTCCTCCTAATATACTTATCCACTTTTTGATACCTTGATCTCAGCCTCAGAGGTCATATTTTTAGTAAAATGGCCACCAGAAGTAAAGGATTTTATTTTCCAAACTTTGGTGTTTGGAGCTGGTGTGCTGAGAGCTGGTAGAGAAAGTGCTACTCAAGTAGCTGTACCAAAGGAAGATGGTTGCTGGTGGATATGGCAGAGTACCTTTTATGTGGTTATCTCTTCCTTGTAACTCTTGGCTGCATAACCCTTATTTTCTTTTCTATTTTTGTTCTCTCTCGGAAAAAATTTGGTGGTAAATTTTCATATGAACCATATTGTCTTTTTAAATAGTTTTATTAATATAAAATGTACATCTACTAAAAAATACAAAAAACTAGCCAGGCGAGGTGGCGGGCGCCTGTAGTCCCAGCTACTCGGGAGGCTGAGACAGGAGAATGGCGTTACCTGGGAGGCAGAGCTTGCAGTGAGCTGAGATCCGGCCACTGCACTCCAGCCCGGGAGACAGAGTGAGACTCCGTCTCAAAAAA
>NW_012119266.1:411119-460363 GCF_000951035.1 Colobus angolensis palliatus
GCAACAATTATCAAAATCAATTTTGGAACATTTTCATTGCCCCAAAAGGAAACCCTCTGCCCATTAGCAGTTACTCCCCATTTCCCCCACTCCCAGTCCCCTTCAACCCTAGGCAAGTACAAATCTACTTTCTGTCTCTATAGATTTAGCTGTTCTGGACATTTCATGTAAACGGAATCATGCAACATGTCACCCTTTGTATCTGGCTTCTTTCACTTAGCATGATGTTTCCAAGGTTCAGCCACATTGTAGCATCTGCCAATACTTCATTCCTTATTTATGACTGAATAATATTCCATTGTATTAATGTATCATATTTGTTTTTTCCAATCATCAGTTGATGGACATTTGGGTTGTTTTCATCCTTTGTTTTTTTCTTCGCTATTTTAAATAATGCTGCTATGAACGTTCATGTACAAGTTTTTTTAATGAACATCTGTTTTTATTTCTCCTTGGTATACACCTAGGAGTGGAATTGCTGGTTAATATGGTAGCGTAACATTTAACCTTTTGAGGAACTGCCAGATTTTTCCAAAGCAGTACAATCATTTTACATTTTGACCAGAAGTATATGGGAGTTTTAGTTTCTCCACATCCTCAACAACACTCATTATTGTCATTGTCCTTTTCAGCTCTTTTGATAATAGTAATCTCAGTGGGTGTGAATTGGGACCCCATTATGCTTTTAATCTGCATTTCCTTGAAGACTAAGGATATTGATCATCTCCTCATGTGCTTATTGGCCGTTTGTATATTTTTTGATCTTTTGCTCATTTCCAAATTGTGTTGTCTTTTCATTATTGAGTTGTAAGATTTTAAAATATATTTTGGATATGTTTGTCATTTTAGGGATGATACTTCACAGTTACATGATGTTTTCTAGCAAGCATTTGTGTTGTTCTACTGGTGTTACATATCTTAGCTGCATTAGCCACTTCGTTGGGTATGAATGCCAGCAGAATCTAAGTGACCTTGGCTTTACTGCTGAGAATGCAACCCAAGAACAGAAATTTGTCAGAAATTTAACACTTAAGCCCCCCACTTCCCAAACTCATCTGGGACAAGGAGAATCTGTATTTAAAGCTCTATATTTTGTGTTGTTGTGTTTGTTTGTTTTTTTTTTACTTTAGCTTGGTTGGGTTTAGGATCTTTTTTTTTGTTTTGCCTTAGGCATGCCTAAGCGGAGGCAAGGGAGGAAAGGGATGTGAAACTGATAGAAAAGTGAGTAAGCTTTATTCAGATCAGCATATTCATCTTAATATGGTTCAATTGGCTGAAGAAATATCTCAACTAAAACTCTGGAATACTTTGAAGTACCAACAATATGTACCTAATGTACATTTTATTTATGTTTGGTCTCTATGTACTTGTGTGTGAAACAATGAGCACAAATAATTCCCTTCCTCTTTTTTAAGCAATTTATATTGGTGATTTAAAAATAAAATAAATGCAAGTGGGAAGTCATGAAACCCCATGTAAAAAGAATAAGAGCATGTATTAAAATCCCACAGACTTTAGTTTCAAATAGTGGTTTTGCTGTTTCTTAGCTGTGTGTCACTGTGCAAGTTACTTTGCTTCTCTGAGTCTTTATTTCTTTATTGGTGATGTATGTAAAAACCCACCTTCTCGAATTATTGTGAGGACAAAATGAAGTAATTAACATAAAGTTCCTGGTGTATAATAAGTGCTCATATTTTGTATTTGAGCACAGGGCAACTGAGTTTTTGAAACTGCACATTAATGTTGCAGTCAAATCCAGCATGAAATTAGAGAGTGCATAGACAGAATGGGCTGGGAAAATGAAAGGACTTTGAACATTTATATTCTGCTTTATTTAGGCATCAGTGCTTAATAATTATTGATAGTTTCTTCTGGTTATCTGACATTTTGAAGAGACTATTACCTAGCAGAAATTTCTTGTAATAATAATCTCTTACACTTATATACTATTTTGTGCCTTTAGAAGTACTTAATACTCTTTATTTCACTATTCATAAACATTCTCTGAAGCAAGCATACAGTCAGTATCAATTCCATTTTTCAGATGAGACTGAAAGACATAGAGTTACTTGTCTCAATTCACATAGTAAAGTGACAGTTTGAACCAGAGCCCAGGTCTTCTCTCTCAGTGTAGCTCTTTTTCTCCTTCATTATATCAAGCATAGCGGCAACGTATTATTTTACTAGCTTTTTATCTTGAATATCCTTTTAGTGACCTGCCTTTGGTGTTAGTGTGCCTATAACATTGTCGTTGAATATCTTAATACATTTAGTGGTCTTAGCAAGCAGTTTTGTCTTCAGAAGGACACTGAAATCTGTGGAAAGGACTGCAGAAGATTGGGTGGGCAGACACCTATCACTTTCTGGGCTGGTAGACGTTCTATTGAAGCTATTTGCAAGGCTAGTTTGTATTATCGAAAAGCACTACTTCAGAAGAGGGTTGTGATGTCAAAATAGGCACTTTGAGTGAAGAAAGGGCTGTAAGCATGGGTGGAAAATGTGGTAGATGATTGTCTTGAGTTATTTTCTTTAATGTCAAGCAGGCAGTCCTTGGAATGCTATTTCAAAAAGTGTTGTATAATGTTGAAGACACACTTACAGATTTCCAACACGAAGCTCATAAATCTGCAATTCCCTGTCTTCCTAGGCACATGAAGGAAAATTTATGAGCTTCAGGTTTCTATGCAGCTATTAAAGCATATTTGATCTGCTTTGAGCTCAAGCTCCCTCTCGTTTGCTCTCTTCGTTTGTTCCTCTTACATGAACAAACTGCCTTTCTTTTTCTTTAAAAGTAGTAAGTAGGTTTGTTTTCCTCCAGGTGTCATGAATGCAAACATTGTAATTTCTCATCTGTTTTAGTTCAGCCTTTTGCAAAACAAAATGGCAGCACCCAGGAGGTTGAAAGAGTTAAATTGTTTCCTTCTCTGAGTAGTACCATAAGTTGTTAGTCTGCTACTCTTTCTCCCAGTTGGCACATGACGCTAACATCCAATCGCTAGTGATGTGGCCATTTTTTGTTTTATTTTGGCCTTTCCTCAGCCACCACTCATCAGTTCTCATACATATTTGTCAGACCCTGCTTCCCCAACTCCACAGTTCTTAGTTCATCTTAAGCAAATCGCTGTCTTTTCTCTAAAGATCCTCAAGGAAAAAAAAAAGCATCTCCAGGGGGAATTTACTGCCTCATAGCCCTGACAGAGATTCCTGACCAAACCTTAACCAAAAAATTTCTTCCCTCCATTTGTCTTTTATTGTTTTTACAGGGGAGATAAGTAACATAATAACAATTATATTGCACATAATAATTACTTTTACAAATAATAATATCTGTTGTCAAAAATATACAGAGCTTTGGATTTCCTTAGTATGGCCCTTCATTAAGTTGTGGTTTAAGAATAGCTATGATTATTACTTTTGTGATAATTACGTTCCATAATATGGAAACTTATAAAATTATCTTTAAAGTGTTACTCTTATTCTGGCCACAGGATGGAAAGTTGTTCCCTAGTTATTCATTTATAACCTGAATATACCTTTTACTGAATCTAAAGGTATCATCTTTGCTTGGCAATTCCCATGACTTGTCTTTCAGACTCTTCAGATCTCAACTTAAAAGCTCTCTCTTCAAAGAAGTCTTCCGTGACCACTCTGGTTTTGTCTTCTCTTTTTACCTCTACTCCTTTTCCCATTACTTGCTGTCATAGCATTCTGTTTGTTTCCGTTGAAGTGCCTATTCCAATTTGTCATTATGAATGAGTGTTTTTGTTCTGTTGCTTGTTATCCATTTTCCCCACTAGATTGTCAACTGTGTGAGGGCAGAGATCAAGATATTTTGTTCACTCCTATATGCATTCCCAGCACTATCAGACTTTTTGGCACATAGAAGATACTCAGTAAATATTTGTTGAATGAATAAGTCATAAGGAAGAGTTTATATTTTAACTCTTAGTTGAATAATCTAAGCCAAGAATTATCAACCTGGGTTGCACATGAGAATCACTAATGAAGCTTTAAAACAGTGACAAGGCTATCCCAATCTATTCATTAATTATCTCCAGGTCTAAACTTTAGCATATATATACCTTTTTAAAAGCTCATAAGTGATTCTTATGTATAGCCAGTGCTATCTGTATCTTCTCCTGTCCTTTCCCCTCCTCTCCTTACTCCTTTCTCATAGTTTTAGGATAAGCATGGCCCCACAACAAATCTTTAATTCGCATGGCAATTTCTAGGGTTTATCATGGAAAATGAGCCAAATTGCCTTCAAGAAGTTTTTACGTACCTCTTATATAGGATGTGGCATTTTATATGTACCTCTTATAAAATGTGAGCTTTTAAGAGTCATATCTTATTGCAAGAAATTTCAGTGTCGAAAAAAGTATTGAATATTTATAAAGTCACAAATACAAACTTTTATATGATTCTCAAACCTGTGAAGTTATATCATGTTCAGGCCTTCTTTACAGCATGTGGCTCTCAGCCCTGATACTGTCCTTAACCATAAACCTCATCTTTGCCCTCTATAGGGAGAGGATTGTGATTATAATTACTCATTTTAAATGATGTATATTAGTAATGTACCTTATTTGTATATTTGTTGAGCACCTCCTATGTGCCAACCACTATGCTAGAAATTTTGTAATATTCTTCAAAATCTTCAAGATATTAACATATCCCCATTTTACAAATGAGGAAACTGCTCTCAAATAACTTAGTTTACACAGCCAGTAAGCTTCTAAGCCTAGATTGGATGGAGGGTATGTGAGAAAAAAAGCAGCATCCATAAGGTTTTCATTCTCCTACCTTGTATGATAGAGGTACTAGAAATTATTAAAGAAACAATAGAATTTTAGAAGACTTTAGGAAGGGAGAATGTGAAGGGTACAGTTCCCAGTTGCTGGAATGAGTACTGGAGTACAAATACATGGCTTGCCACGGGGTTTGACTACCTGTCTTAACTCCTTTGCCCCTCCCAATCTTGATCTCATTTGTTTGAAAGATCATCTGCCCAACATAAAAATACATTTCTAATTCTGTAATTTAAGTCAGCGGCAAGATCAGATTCAGTTAAAGTTTACTTTCCTGACAACTTTTTAGGATGATATCTATTTTGCAAAACTCTAGTGATAAATGTATGCAAATTTACACATCATACAGTGTCTCTTCTGATTCTGACTAAGATGTTACAGAGCTGTGCAGATGTGATGGGCTCTTTGGAAGAAAGGTTTGATATACTACTAATCTAAGGACTGAATTTTCTCTCTCATCTTTGTTTTTGTCCCTTTTGAATGATGATGAGAGCAGCAGCACATAACATTCTTTTGTGCTAACAGTATCTCTGCATCACATTGATCAGGAGAATTGGCCCTGGGATGGTATCTTCTCTGTTGATTTTCAGGAAAGATTAGGTGATTATTTTCTCCATAGGAAGAGGATGTTTGATGTGTCTTGGCTTTGGCAAAAGGAAGCTTGTCGACTCAACTGTAAGTAGGTAGAATTGCCTTTGACTTCATCTATTTCAGTCGTTGTTCATACTTAGGTCCTCCAGAAGGCCTTTAAGCATTTTTATTGACTTTGTGGTCTATTACACAAAACTGAAGATACTGATTCTTAGTCGTGAGTCTGCTTCAAAACTGCCTAGAGAATCAAAAATAATTGTACCAGTTCCTATTCCTGGACATTGTGATTCATTTGGTCAGGTATGAAGGCCAGGAATCTGTATTTTTAAAATTCACTCAAGTAATTTTTGTATATAGCTATAATTATGAAATTATAACAATAATGAAATAATAATAATGAATAATGAAATAATAATGAAAATCTATGGCTGAACTTGTCCACTCCCCATCCCCTGCAATACTTCCCCAAGGTGGCATTTAAGATGGGCCTAGAAGGTTATATAAGATTTGAATATTAAAACATGGATTGAAAGTGAGGACTTTTTGAGAGGTGACAATGTGCTAGCAGCCCTCGCTGGCTCTTGGCACCTCCTCGACCTCGGCATCTACTCTGGCCGCACTTGAGGAGCACTTCAGCCTGCTGCTGCACTGTGGGAGCCCCTCTCTGGGCTGGCCGAGGCCAGAGCCGACTCCTTCTGCTTGCAGGGAGGTGTGGAGGGAGAAGCGTGCGTGGGAACCCGGGCACGGGGCTCACCGACCAGCGCAAGTTCCTGGTGGGAGCAGGCTCCACTGGCCCTACACTCAGAGCAGCTGACTGGCGCCACTGGCCCTGGGCAGTGAGGGGCTTAGCACCTGGGCCAATAACTGCGAATGGTGCACCGGGTCCCCCAGCAGTGCCGGCATGCCAGTGCCATGCTTGAATTCTTGCAGGGCCTCAGCTGCCTTCCCACAGGGCAGGGCACACGACCTGCAGACCGCCATGCCCAAGCCATCCCCCTGTGGGATCCTGCGTGGCCCGAGCCTCCCCAACGGGCACCACCCCCTGCTCCACAGTGCCTGGTCCCATCTACTGCCCAAGTGCTGAGGAGTGTGAGCACGTAGTGCGGAACTGGTGGGCAGCTCCACCCATGACCGCAGTGTGGGATCCACTAGGTGAAGCCAGCTGAGCTCCTAAGTAGGGTGGGGACTTGGAGAACTTTTATGTCCAGCTGGAGGATTGTAAATGCACCAATCAGCACTCTGTATCTAGCTATTCTGGTGGGGACTTGGAAAACTTTTATGTCTAGCTCAAGGTTTGTAAATGCACCAATAAGCACTCTGTGTCTAGCTCAAGGTTTGTAAATGCACCAATCAGTGCTATGTGTCTAGCTAATCTATGGGGACTTGGAGAACTTTTGTGTCTAGCTAAAGGATTGTAAATGTACCAGTCAGCACTCTGTGTCTGGCTCAAGGTTTGTAAATGCACCAATCAGCACACTATCAAAACGGACCAATCAGCGCCCTGTAAAACAGACCAATCATCTCTCTGTAAAATGGACCAATCAGCAGGACGTGGGCCGGGTCAGATAAGGTAATAAAAGCAGGTTGCCTGAGCCAGCAGCTGCAACCTGCTCAGGTCCCCTTCCACGCTGTGGAAGCTTTGTTCTTTCGCTCTTTGCAGTAAATCTTGCTGCTGCTCAGTCTTTGGGTCCACAATGCCTTCATGAGCTGTAACACTCCCCGCGAAGGTCTGCAACTTCACTCCTGAAGTCAGTGAGACCACGAACCCACTGGGAGGGATGAACAACTCCAAACACGCCACCTTAAGAGCTGTAACACTCACCGCAAAGGTCTGTAGCTTCCCTCCTGAAGCCAGCGAGACCACAAAGCCACCAGAAGGAAGAAACTCTGGGCATGTATGAACATCTGAAGGAACAAACTCTGAACATACCATGTTTAAGAACTGTAACACCTGCCACAAGGGTCTGCAGCTTTATTCTTGAAGTCAGCGAGACCAAGAACCCACCGATTCTGGACACGTTTTCACGTGGAGATAATTTGGAAGAGAAACTTGCAAAAATGTGAGAGCATCGAGAACTTTTATTTCCCAAGGAAAGAAGTGACAGTTTTATTTTTGGTCATTGCAAACAGCAGTGCCATACATGAAAGGAAAGTGGTGGTGCTCATCAACTTAGAACACGTGAGATTCTTCTCTGCATATAAAGAAAAAGTGTCAACTGTAAAGTTGATTTATTTATGAACCGTAGGCTACTATGAAATCTCTGTTCCCAGCTAGAGGCCTGGGAGAGTAAGAGAACTACTTGTTTATTCCATGGAGCCACTTACTGGTTTTTTTCTATTGCACATACCTCAAATGAAGCATTTCAATAGAAGAACGACATTCTATTCACATACTTCATTTTTTTCTAACTTATGTAAAAACTCAAAAACTCCTCAAGAGTGTTTCTTTGCAAGGCAAGAATTTTCAGTTCTGTTGCAAAGATCAGGAGTGATAGAATGAAAATGGTACTAGATTCAACAGCTCTTTGGTATTTGCATGGCCATAACATTGCCATGGGGCTGCAAGACTTGTGAGTGCTTGATATTTTGCTTGTTGATGAATGAGTCTGTGTTGGTGCTGGTGGAGTGATTTGAGAGGTAGTTCTCCACTGTCAATCAAGAGGTTGGTTTTGAAAGCTGATTGCCAGTGGTCATTCTGCTAACCACTCTGGTTCTCCTTTAGATAGAGACCTACTCAGATTAAAGTCTCATGTACTTTGTGGCATAAGCATTGTAGACACCAGATGTATTGAACAACCGCAAAGAAAACTGTTAGGACTCAAGTAGTATGTCAGAGAGTAGTCATTGATGATGTATAATTTTCCACTTCCAAGAAGATGTAAGCGCACTGTTGAGTAGCTACATCCTACATATGTTGGCCAGAATTTAGGAGTACACATGTGATCTATACATTTTGAGGTACTGCCTGACCCCTAGACAATCCTGGTGAAGTTCTTCTGGTGTCAGTTTGGTCTTAATGTTTAGGAAATGCCCACAGATGACTACTGCTTTCTGCTTACTCATATAGTAAACACAAAGCACAGGACTAGTTTGTCATCTGGATCAAGGAGAAATGAGTTAGCAGATATAAAACAAATCAGAAAGGAAGTAGTTCTCACATATTTAACCATAAATAGTTGCTGGATGTTCATAACTCTATAGCATTTGTTACTACTTATTGGGGATCCTGGAAAGAAAATATACTATGTCCACTGTTCACTGAGGCCACCTCCCTACCTAGAAACTCCCTGTCTTCATCACTCACTCTCCACATTCATTGACCTAGAGGAACAGTTCATGGATGAGTGAGAGCTTGAGCTATATCTTAAAGGATGGAGTTGGATTTCAAGGCAAGAGGTACAAGAGAAAGTTCAGAGACAATACTGACTATGGTCTTTGCGAAGAAAAGTGAATTGAATAGGCTCCTGTGGAGATCTTGAGTAAGTACTTCTGGAGATAAGGTTGAGGAAAAGTAGGTTTGAATCTTCATCTGGAGGTAGCCCCTAAATATGTTGACTCTATTGAAAGAGTACTTGACTTGGATTCAGACAGATCTGCATTTGACTCCTGTTTTGTCATTTATAAGAACTTGAGTAACTATTGTTTCTGAATAAGAGTTTATTGAGCCAAGCCCTCAGTAAATGCTTGAATGTGAAAATTAACTGCCCTGTTTTTCTATTGTCAGATGGTCCCCTTCGTTGGATAACTTGGTAACCGTTGATAACCTTTTGTCAGGAATCAGGAGGTAGAAGGGTTGGGAAAATATAAGAAACAAAAAGGCATATTCTTATTTTTATTTTCATATTGTCTTCCAACTCTCCAAGGCTTCTTCGTTTGCAAGGCTGACTTATCTAATACTTGTTGGGTAGAGCAGGTCCTTCTTTGGTTTTCCCCTGTTTGGGGTTAAACTCTGAGTAACGTTATTTTCTACGTCTCAGCCAACTTTGAAGGGCATGAACTCACAGTAGCCTCACTAGGGTCACTTCAGCAGTGAGAAGTTATCTTTCCCATATAAAAGTGTAAGAGTTGATGGCAGCCAGGCACAATGGCTCGTGCCTGTAATCCCAGCATTTTAGGAGGCCGAGACGGGTGGATCACCTGAGGTCAGGAGTTCAAGACCAGCTTGACCAACATGGTGAAAATCCCTGTCTACTAAAAATACTAAAATTAGTTGGGCGTGGTGGCACACACCGGTAATCCCAGCTACTCGGGAGGCTGAGACAGGAGAATTGCTTGAACCTGGAAGGCAGAAGTTGGAGGTTTCAGTGAGCCGAGACTGCGCCACTGAACTCCAGCCTGGGTGACAGAATTAGACTCTGTCAAAAAATAATAATAATAAGAGTTGATAGCAAAATAACTATCTGTAGCATAAACCTCAGTATTCTTTATCATTCAGTATCAACATTATTACCAAAAAAACAATAAGCAATAGGGACTGAGTTTCTGTGGGGTGGAAATGTGAAGTGGATCTTGGCATGATATAACTTGTGATTTGGCTTCCTTTATAAACATTCAACTACCTCAGCTCTATCAATCACTTGGTAGTTCATAGTGAACATTATAACTCAAATGACTAGTCGGGTCTGTTCATTGTCCATTTAAAGGCGTATACCTGAAGTGAGAAGTGTGAGGTAACTTAGCAATAAGTTTGCAGTACAGTGTTTAGTAAGCCTGAAAATTCAAGGCTTCGAGTCATGCCAGATTGCTCCATAACCATAGCCTATCTCTGTCACAAGTAAGAGGGTTTAAAAATCACATACCATTATTGGTCACAATGTTTGGAGAAGGGGAAGAGTTTGTGGATGTATCATGGCAGTGCATGGACAGTGATTAGCCCACAGCACAACCAGTGAGCACTGTTGTACCCAAAGCACGTAAATCACCACATGTACTATTAACGGACACTATAGTTTTATGTCAGTGCTCTCTGCTGCTGAAAATAAAGCCAGTTAAGGGTACCTTTTGTATACTTGCAACATATCTCCACACCTTTTCCTTTGTCTCCTTCTTGCAAGTTCTTTCTTTCAGCTAACTATCCACTGTTCCTACTATGACTCCCAGTGGCTTTTCAAGAGGGTGCTTGTTTTTTAAGAGAAGATCCTTGAAGGACAGAGAAAGCCTGAATCATTCAAAATAATGAATTACTCAGGATGAAATTTCAGTAATTTGCAAGTTTGTGGAGACAGATATTTTGGGGAAGCATAATTTTCTATGTGCCCCTAAAATCATGGCTGGAGATGACAGCCTCTTCCACCTACATGTAAGACCATTTCATTTCCTTCTACTTTTTTCTCCCTCCTTCTCCCCAAAACACAAACATACACATATCCCGTGCTTCAGCCACCCAGAACTTCTTACTATGTATTTTCAATTCTCTGTGGCTTTGCATGTTCTGCTCCTTGTGCCTAGAATGCTCCTTTCCTTTTCTCACCTGGAAACACCCCAATTCAAATGTCACCTTCCTTATTTATACCAACTTTGTCCATAACTCCTTTATCACACTTCTTCTTGTGATTAGTCTGTTCACTTGTCTGCTGTTACACCTCTATGAGAGATGAAAATTCCTTCTCCATTTCTGGAACTCACACCCTTAGCATATAGTAGACAATCTGTAAATGTTTGAAGGTTGAGTGAATTAATGAATGACCTTCAACCTTTCAGGCTTCCAATTTTCTCTCTGAAAAGGACAGCTAAATGAAAACTCATAATTTTAGAAGATGAGGTTAGATGGTTGGTAGGTGCATGCAGAGACCAATTATTATTTAGGCATTATGGAAGTGTATAGTTCTTGTATGTTGAGTGCAGTGTAAGAGTGGCCCCAAATATAGTTAATGCCCACTCCAGACCCAGTTGTTATAGAGTTGGCCCCAGCTGTATTGCTTCTATTTAAGACTGAGATACGAAATGACACTTTCTTATTTTTTTTACCTTATTGAAAGGGTAGGGGCTGGCTGTTATCAATCTCAGTTCACTTGTTGATTGCATTGGTTTGCCAAGTGAGAATATTAGCACCCCTGCACATTTCTATAGTTCTGCCACTTATGAGAGCCTTCCTTCCCATTGTCATATTTAATAATCAGGATAGCCCTATAAAATATGCATTCTTATTTCCCAGATGAGGATACTAAGGCTCAAGTAGGAGAACTTACTTGTTTAGTAAGATCGTACAACTAGGAAGTGGGAGAGGCAAGAGTTGAACCCAGATCTTCCTAGCTCCCAGTACATTGCTCTGTCTACTGGGTCACACTGGAGCAGCCAGGAGGCAGGAAAATCATCTGGGGAATGTGGTGCCAACGTGTGATGTTTGCCTAAATGTGTGCATCCTTGCTGAAAGCCAGCCATGATTCCATGCTGCATAAGTATTCATTAATGTTCATTTCATTTATTTGGCTATCCATATGCTTTCCAGGGCAAAGGCAAGCTAAGACAAGGGCAGACAAGCAGCCTTAAAGTTTGGGTGCTTTCCTTCGAAGTTGGGATGCCTGTTTGAAAATCAAACTTTTTGGTGATAGAAGATGGTTCCAGTACAGATTTTATTCCTTACTGCATCTACATGGACAGACATTTTCCAAAGCATAGCTGAAAATATGTGTAAGTCCCAGAATATTTCCTGATTTAGACGCAGACTTTGAGCATGATAACCACATTTAGCATGTTAGGAAATTCTGTCAGAATGCTTCTGGAAAGGCTACCTTTCCAGAATGAAATGAAAAAAAAAAGGATGGACTTTGAAACTGATTAGATTTGGGTTATACTCACTCACAGTGTGACCCTGGCAAATGATTTAACTTATCCGAGTTTCACTTTTCTTATTCTTTTAAGTGAAATTTTAAAATGCCATCTTGCCTGATTTTTGTGAGAATGAAAATGAGATCCCACACCAGGAATTTAGAACCTACTCAGTAAATATTGCTTCTCTCCTTTCCCCTTCCCGAGTCCTGTCCCCCAAGTCATTCATTAGTTATTCAGAGGCATGCATTCTGAAGTCTGCCTACTGCTCCACGTTGAAATGCACTGCTCTTGCAAAGACTGATTATCTATTTTTCTGTCTTCCAAGGCCCCCTGTGTTCCACTCCACCCTCCCAATTCTGGGGGCTTCCAAAGTGGGCAGGTACAGAATGTTCTGTGGAGCATCAGAGGCTGTTACTCAATATCCTGGCCAGCACTCTCAACTGCTCTTTGCACACACTCCATATGAAGGCAAACTCCAGATCTTGGAGTCCATGTTTGTGTCATGCATTGCACTGCTTCCTGTACCCAAATCCATCTCAAGGGTGAGTAGACCAGGCTCAGACTTGTCTTCAGAGCAGATTTCTCAAGCTGCCCATGTCCCCACACTGCTTGATTAAAAGGAGGTGCTTCAAACTCTTTGGCTTTATATAGACTAGAAGCAGAATGATTGGTGGTGCCTCTATTCTCAAGGTATCCCAAAGCACTTTGTAAGGAAATATGACAAGCACTGAGGCCACGCAGGCTAGTACAACAGCCACCACCCAGCACTTCACAATTAGTCATGCCCAGCCTGAGATCATCAAGCCTGTTTGTGTTGGAAGAGCAAGACAGGGAGGGAATGCTAGCTGGCAATTTCCCCCGGTACCCTTTATGAAAGTGCCCTTGGCTCTGTCAATTTCACCTGAATAACCAGCTCAGGCGAATTTTCCTCTATCAAAAAGCAGAATGTTATAGTGACAAGCTGATGCCTGGCTGATGCCCCAGGACATTGACCAAATAGGCTTGGCCTCACAATTGGTTTTTATTCCCCATATGCTTTCTTCCTTTTTGTTCTTTTTCTATGTTTCTTTCCCCTATTGCCATCTGCAGAGTGTCCTCAGTCAGAAGTCAGCTGTGGGGTGGACAGTTTGTCATTTAAAATCATCCCTATTCTGTCTACCTTTCTTATCCCTCACATAATTGCTTTTAGAGCAAGGACATTTCTGGAAGTGAAACTACAATAACACCCTGGGCTCCTTTCCCTCTAGTAGTACTCAGCACACTTGCAATTACATGTTCAAATTTGTCTTTCTTATTTCTGTTTAGGTTCATGAAGGCAAGGGACATACCTGTGTTGCTTACTTTCTCTTGGCAGGCACATATAGCAAGTCTTCAAAAAATGCTTGTTAACTATAAACTAAGTGTTTAAGAAGCCCATCATTAGTATCTTTGCCCCTGCCTTGTTTGTAAGCAACTGGCCCCTTCTATTTGTAAGTTACCTTGTTTTCATTTCCATATCCCCCAAAGCAAACTTTAGCTCATGGCCTTACAGAGTGTGTATATTAGTATGTTAAAATGAAATCAACTCTCCTCCCCCAAGCCTTCTAATTGACATGAATTTGGGAGTAGACTTGCATTGGGCTTTGTCCTGACAGCCAACCGAGTCCTTTTCTGTTGTATTCACTGTTGGCTTCCATGAGGATGCTATGGAGAAAGTTTGTCATTGACATACATTTTTAGGGCAGACTCAACCTGAGTAGACCTGATTGAGTTTTCCCCATCTGCCTCCCAGAGATCATTGCCTGTGCGTTGCTAAAAAGAAAATTATAGGAGTCCTCTCAAGGTAGAGAGGCCTAAAATTAGACATGGCAGCCATGCCTTTGGTGTGTATGGGGGTGGGATACAGGCAGCCAGTTTCCCCTCTGTTTTCTGCGTTGCTTACACAGCCAAGGACTGGAGCCAAGCCTCAAGGGGAAGAGCTGTATACTGGAGCATGCCAGTATACAGGTTCCTGGCCCTGGCTTAGTTACTATTTTATATATTCCAATAGAGAAGCATAGAAGACATCTAGGTTGCCACTGTCATTTGAAATTGGGTATTTTTAAAAGAGAAACTTGAAGACTCAAAGAAAGCTTTCTTTTGCCTCCCCTTACAGTTGATTTTTGAGCTTCATAAAGCTACCTAGTCCAAAGTACCCACACTCTTATTATTTCTGTCTTTCCTACTGTTTTTTTTTTTTTTTCATCTTCCCAGGTGTTTGATGATCACTAAGAGCTTCAACATTGCTCACCTTGACCAGGTATGAAACCAAGAGTTTTGTTTAAGGCATAAAAGAATGTAGGAACTCAAGGACTAGGTTGAGATGGGGAAGGGGGATGAAGGCTTCTTTTTTCTTGGGTTAAACAGAAATGACTTAGATCTCAGAGTGAAAGCCTTGAATTGTCACATATATAACTGGCAAAGACTAGTTCTTTACTATGATAAGAATTGTTCATCATCTCGCCCCTGAGGATTTGAGGTCAAGGCCTGGCTACACCTTTTAATAATCTCAGTCATGTGACTTAACCTCTTTAAAGTTAACCTTTGGTGAGCACTGTGCCCCCTGCAACCCCAGTAAGGCCCAACAGGGCTCTCCAAGGAGGCAAAATTCTGATGATACATTTCTGTTTAGTGAAAATGGGTAGGGAAAATTATGTCTTAGAATCAATTAACCAAACATAAAATCCTCCAAGGGGCTTGGTAGGATGCCTAGGGAAGAGCAGCGAGATAAAAACTCCAGGCTGGAAGGGCATTGTTGCAGCACTGTCATTCTCCAGTTTCTCTTGGAGGTGTCACCATCCTCTCCTTTGTTTTCACTGCTGACATCATTTGTAAAATAATTTCTTCCCATAAATAAACAAGACGTACAATCCTCTAAATGACTAAAGAACAGTTATCTAGAAGAAACCTCAGTGGAAAGTATTTTCTTCACCTAAGGGATGATTCTCTTTACAGAGGTGGAGTAAAGGATGTGCCAGGAGGCATAATCAAGAGAGATGCATGCTGACTTAAAAGGCATGACATGTGTGAAACTAATATAATGTGTTCAAGAGTGATGCTTTGTTGATGCAGAACCCACTGAATTCCTTACTATTATGTTTGACTGACTATCAGCTTATTCATAAAGAAATTGTGGTTTGAGTGTTCATTGAAATTAGCCATGTTAGGTTTATGTGGGTATGTGAGGATCTATGTCTACCAATTGCAGCTTCTGCTGCAGATTGGAGGCAGAAACCTGGGCTGAACAATAAGTAAGAGTGTCAACTCTACAGATATCTCACATGCTAAGCAAGCACAATATAGGGCAATCCAGGTTTACACAAAGGATTAATTTGGGAACAATTATCCTCATTTTCACTTTCTTAAACGATTTTGAATAAGGTGTCTTTTAAGTAAGAAGCTCCCTGAATGCATTTAAAATATGGTTTGATTATGTACATTTAAGATTTTTCTACCTTTGTAGGAGTATCTCTGTTGTATAAAAACACAAAATTCTGGAACTTTTGAAAGGAAGATGTGCCTCTCTTCATACATTTGTCATTCTTGAAAGATTGTAAAATGAAGTGATTGCATATCACGTCGTGTTCCCTATTGATTTCTTTTCTCATTTTAGGAATATTCCCAGAATAAAAAAAAAAAAAATTAAAAAAAAATCTACTAAGTATGCTAAGACTGAAGATGAATCTATTTAAGTTATGTCAATATCTATGTATAAAGATTTTTGTGATGTTCTTTTTACTGTAGAACTTCAAGCATATCCTAAAGGGAATGGTTAGCTACCTCTGCAAACTGTGGCAATGACTTACTGAGTAATTGCTAGCAACTGATTTTTGGTGCTTCTTGTTTTGATAATATAGCAGTGCGAGTAGGTTTCAGAAAAGCAAAACTAAGAAAATCCAGGGAAATGCCATTTGAGAATTTCTAACTTTAAAAAACAAGTAAAATAGTGTCAAGAAAAAATATTATCTAACTAACCCCAAAGTCTACAATGTAACTCTTTTATTTTGATAATGCTGTTCTAACCCTATCTACTTCAGTCCATTGCCATCCAGCTGGTTTAGGAATCAAACTAACTGTTTCATCACTGTTAACATTACTGTTTTACTCTTCACTTTAGTTCTTAAATGGCATAGTGTCTTAAATTCCCTCAGCCTCTTTCACATTTGATTTCTTTGGAAACTTTTTACCTTTTCATTGAAGCCCATATGATCTTTTCTGAAACAGACCCTTATCTTTACCTTCTTCTTTGGAGTCTTTCTCCTACTTGAATTTCTGAACTTCTTAAAATGGCCGCTTTGGATTGGTGTCAGTAATAAGTTTTCTTTTCTTTCTTTCTTTCATTCTTTTCTTTTCTTTTCTTTTTTTTTTTTTTTGAGAAGGAGTCTTGCTTTGTCATCAGGCTGCAGGCTGTAGTGCCGTGGAGCAATCTTGGCTCACTGCAACCCCCGCTCCCCAGGTTCAAGCGATTCTCCTGCCTCAGCCTCCCAAGTAGCTGGTACTACAGGAGTGCAGCACCATGCCCAGCTAATGTTTGTATTTTTAGTAGAGTTGGGGTTTCACCATGTTGGCCAGGATGGTCTCGATCTCTTGACCTCATGATCTGCCAGCCTTGCCCTCCCAAAGTACTGGGATTACAGGCGCGTGCCACTATGCCTGGCCAGTAATGAGTTTTCTTAAGTGCTTTCTTAATATTCTGATATTTTTTTAAAAATCTGGACTATTTTGTCATACAGGCAACAGAATGTTAAACCATTTCATAAAACAATGACAAATATACATGATTTTTCATCAGTCATAAATGCTTTTCCTTTATAATATTGAACATGTTTTTGCAACTGAAATAAGTGTGATTTTCATTTTTAGAAGGCACATGATAAAGTTAAGGCAGTGGTTAATTAATTTTTTCAGATTAATTTTTCAGAAAAGTGACTGTTTCTGTCTATTCACAACCCCAGGCATCAAAGGACTTTAATCAGAAAGAACTGAAGAATAATTTGGTTATTTTAGTGCCCTTTTTTGAGACAAAGTCTTATTCTGTCACCCAGGCTGGAGTGCAGTAGTATGCTCATGGTTCACTATAGCCTCGATCTCCTGGGTTCAAGTGATCCTCCAACTTCAGTTTCCCAGCTAACTGGGACCACAGGTGGGCACCACACTCTCTGCTAATTTTTTTTTTTTTTCATAGAAATGGGGTCTCACTATGTTGCCCTGGCTGGTCTCAAAATCCGAGGTTCAAGCAATCCTTCCACCTCAGCCTCCTAAATTGCTGTGATTACAGGCATAAGCCACTACACTTGCCCTATTTTAGAGCTTTGTCAAGCTTTGGAAAGGGAACCATTTACAATATAATAGATAAATTATGGATATTTGAGGCAGTTTTTATCATAGTATTTGTAGTAAACCACAGCCCCCCCTTTATAATATTTGTATTTAATAAAAATGAAAATATTACTTTTATCTTTAATAACAAACATAAGTTTTAACAAAGCTAGCATATTTAGATTAGCACTAATAACCAAACGAAAACCTTTATAATGATAGCTGTTTTTTACATGATTACAAAAAATTCACTACACAAATTTTTATCCTAATCAGTGTGAAAAACGGAAAATATTAGCTTACAGGGCCAACTTAGTCTTCAGAGTCCTCTTCCTACCTACTACTGCTAATAAGCCAATGAAAAACTCCCTGATGTGTGTGGTGGCTCAGGCCTATAATCCCAGCACTTTGGGAGGCCAAGGTGGGTGGATTGCTTGGACTCAGGAGTTTAAGACCAGCCTGGGCAACATGGTAAAATCTTGTTTCTACTAAAAATACAAAAAATTAGCTAGGTGTTGTGGTTCGCACCTATAGTCTCAGCTACTCAGGAGGCTGAGGTGGGAGGATCGTTTGAGCCCAGGAAGTCGAGGTTGCGGTGAGCCGAGATCACAGGACTGCACTCCAGCCTAAGCTACAAAGTGAAAGCTTGTCAGAGAGAGAGAGAGAGAGAGAGAGAGAGAGACAGAGAGACAGAGGGAGGGAGAGGGAGAGAGAGAGAGAGAGAGAGACAGAGAGAGAGAGAGAGAGAGAGACAGGCTTCTCCGCTTTTTCAGTTCCTAAATAATTTTCCAATCTAGAATGCAAAAGATTCTGAAGGAAGACAGTTACCATTTCAGATTGGCAGAAGTTGTGACTTTAATCTAGACTTGAATATGTTTTACATCAAAGGGTTGCCTCAACAGTGCTCAAACCTGCCTCTCTGAAAACATGCTGAGCACAAGGTTACTTGAAGTCTTAGCTTGAGTACTTAAGAAAGTGCTATGGAGGGATTGTTGATGAGAGCTATGTCACAGCTAATTCTTCTTTAGTAATTAAAGGTTTAGAAAACTCTTACACTGCATATTGACAAATTTAGCAACAAAATGAGCTTGAGAAAAAATCAAGGCCTACCGTGGAATCTTTGTGTTTTTTTTTTTATTTTTTTTCTCTAAAACAAACAAACAAACAAAACCTTTTTAGAAAGATTATGCGACTGTATTATCTGTAACTACTGCAATGGTGTAAATTCTGCTAGTATAATTTGCTTTTTAAAGCTATCTTTACTTCAGTGTAACTTAGATTAAATTTATTTTAAATTTAAATGATATTTTTCTCTTTGTTTATTATTTTATAGTAAGTTTCCCATAGAATTCACAAAATTCATTAGAAAGATTTTCTTTTTTTTACTTCCTTAGGTCATTAAGTTTCTGATTTGTCAGTGGATTTCACAGAAATCCTGTCTTTCCAAAAATATAAAAAAAAAAAAAAAAGCCAGGTGTGATGGTGCGTGCCTATAGTCCCAGCTACTCAGAAAAAGCCAAGTTGGGAGGACTGCTTGAGTCCAGGAAGTTGTGGCTGTAGTGAGCTATGGTCACACCACTGCACTCCAGCCTGGGCAACAAAGCGAGACCCCATCTCCAATAAATAAATAAACAAATAAGTAAAACGTTTTTCACCTTGAAAAGCTTATAAACATATGAAACACCATTAGGGTCTCTGATATAGTTTGGATGTGTGTCCCCGCCCAAATTTGGTTTTGAATTGTAATCCCCAGTGTTGGAGGTGGGGCCTGTGGAGAGGTGATTGGATCATGAGGGCAGTTTTTTCATGAATGGTTTAGCACCACCCCCTTGGTGCTGTTGTCGTGATAGTAAGTTCTCATGAGATCGGGTTGTATAGCACCTCTCCCCTTGCTCTCTTGTTCCTGCTTTCACCATGTGACATGCCTGCTCCCCCTTCACCTTCTGCCATAATTTTAAGTTGCCCAAGGCCTCCTCAGAAGCCGAGCAGATGCCAGCACCATGCTTTTTGTACAGCTTGCATAACCATGAGCCAATTAAACCTCTTTTTTTATATAAATTACGCAGTCTCAGGTATTCTTTATAGCAAGGCAAGAATGGACTTACACAGTCTCTTTTGTATCAGGGAGAAGGTCTCCTGGGTGACTCCACTTCTTTTCTTTGTTTATGTATCCTTCCAGATGATGTATTTATTTCCTTTGTTTTTCAATTGATATTTACTCTTAAATTTAAACTAATTTATTAATAAAAAGCATTTAAAGTCTCATTTTAGATTATTTTGACTATCTGATTTTTAAAATGGGGTAAAAAAAATCTACCTTGGCCTCCATATGCAATCAAGCAAGAAACACATTTTAAGCATATTATTTGCCTTGTGGATTCTGCCTTCCTCGATGTGTTCAGTCTGTATATATTCATTTCTCCCACACTGTAAGAAGCTAGTCAGATGTATAATTGGATTATCATGCTACATGATCTTAGCACACTCATTGTAAGCTTACATAGACTAGTGAGCACCACTCATTACATGTCATTTCTCTAGAGAAACTAGTTGGGCCGTGGCTGCAGGACTCTCACTTGAAGAGACACCTGTGGTGATGTTTTCTCAGGCAGTTAAGCAATAAAGTGTACCCTGATTTGCACTGAAAATAAAGATTCCTTTAAAGGGAGTAGTTCTAGTTATCTCTCTTTAGATACCATATGCTAAACATTTTTCTATGCGCTAAAACAATAATTAGATTTTATACTCTGCCTTACAGCCTACTTCACACCCATTTCACAGGGAGAGGAACAGAGAGGTAAGTGATTTGCCCCAACTTACATAACTAGGAAGTTATTTACTCAGTGTGGAAACTTGTTCAGATGGTCATTTCATTGAAATGTAAGAAGAGTTTCTGGCACTTCTCTTGAGCAGGAGTCAAAAACTTCTTTTTTGCACTAGCCCAGATAGTAAACAGTTTAGGCTTTCTGGACCATATGGTCTCTGTCAAAACTCCTCTACTTTGTTGTTGTAGTGCAAAAGCAGCTATACACAATCCTGAAATGAATGGGTGTGGCCGTGTTCCAGTACAACCTTACAGAAAAGGCAATAGGCTGGATTTGGCTCTGAGACTGTAGCTTGCTGACCTCAGCTCTTGAACTGAGCTCTTTAACTGACCTCAGCTCACGAACTATGGTCCAAGATCCCGTGGTCCTGTTTGGTACCTCCGTTTGCCCTCCTTTTCACTCTCTGGGAGCATAGCTAAGTTCAAAATTGAATTAGGTACTTGTAGTAAGAGCACACTTATAATCCTGGGATCTTCATGTTGCCAGATATTAACCTCTTGAAGTTTATCACCACAGCCTGGGCACTTTTCTGATTTGCTCACTTCTAGCCCCACGTTTGGGGCCCTTCACAAGCAAACATGCAGATTTTCCAGAGAGCTGTATGCTACTGAATGCAGAAAATTTGGCTCATACTGGCCTATGGACTATCTGCTCACTGCCCTGATAACTATTTTCCAAGGGAGTGGGTGCCCTACCTTTCCTACACAGTTTTTTGCTAGTCTTGCCCTAAAAATTCTAGGTATCCCTTACTTTTAGGATAAATATGTTTCACCAGGAGCAGCTGAAAAATGAAAAATAGAGTTATCAAACTACCACTTTAAAACTGGACAAGGATTTTTGTTGCTGTTGTTGGAGGGGGTGGTAAACATCATTTTAGCAGACCAAATATACTTTTGGTGAAAGGCAGCCTGTTGCAAAGGCCGAACACATGGACAAGATTTTGAAGTCCTGGTTGCCTTTACTACTGACTTAACTACAGTATTTGCGGACTTGGGCAAGTCACTTCCCTTCTGTGAGCCTCAGGTTATTCATCTTTGAAATGAGTATAATACCTGTGATTATAATTACTTCTCTGGGTTCTGCAGAGAACTGAAGGAGATAGTGGATGTAAAAGTACTTTAGTGCCCAGCACTGCTCCTTATGAAAATGAGGAAATAATTGAGATGAGTGAGCCATTGAGACAACCGTACAAAAAGTGCTGAAAACTCACTGCTTAAATAAGCACCTCTTACTGCTTTTGTGGCACTTTGTAGCAATGTGTTTTTATTCTGATTAGAAAGCAATGTTTGGTTTTGTTTGGCTCTTTGCTCAGTAAACCCATAATAAGGGTACCTATTTGCCCTTGGACCATCAGTTCAAATATTATTTTACTAATATGGAATTATTTGACTCCAGAAGCCACAGTTTTCTTAGCTGCTCCCCATCCCCACTCTCACCTCAATTTTTTTTCACTTTATTTTTTTTTCTTCTCAGGGAAAGGTTTGAGGCAAAGAATGCCTTCTTATGATCCAAAACCAAGCATGGTGGTGATTTATTCACCAAGCGATTCCTGAGTACCTGTGTGATGGACATGGTAGAATCTTTGTCCTGATCCATGCCTTCTGATATGCAGCCAGTAGCCACTTGTGGTAATGGAGCAACAGAAACATCACTAGTTCAAGTGGAAATGTGAGATGAGAAGTAGGAGGCGGAGAGAGCTAACCAGAAGAGGGTACCCAAATAAACCAGAAATAGGTATTTGTTAGAGAAGGGGCCTATTGAGTGGGTGGCAGTGGTATGTGTGGCATTACTTGCTCCTGTATTCTCTGCTTTTTACTTAGTTGTGGCTTTGGTGGTATAGTCTCAAATCTCTAAGTTACGCAGGTAATATTGTCGTGTATCATGTTTTGGCAATGTAGACTGAATACTTGCTCGTAAGAGTACAGGACAATGAAGATAGTTTGGTTTTGTTTACTGCATGGAAGTGCAGGATGTTTAGTAAACAGATTCATGGCATAGTGAGTTCACCACTAAAATCAGACTCTGAGAATGGGTTTGATTTAGATGGCTACTTTAGAGTACTGGATTCAGGCCACTTGATTGAGAAAGGCCATTTTGGCTAATTATAAGCCACCAACATTGTGTTTTGAATGTTGAAGCTTATATTTGTCTTCCAGTTACCAGAATGTAAGCTTCTTGAGGAGGAAAAGAGGAGTCCTCTTAATCTCTGAACCTATACCTGTCTTTCTTCTGTGCCTAGAACAGTGCCTGGCACCAAACAAGTGCTCAATCAATGTTGATTCTATGCTACCAACAAAAATGAGTTCATGATGTTTACTATTCGATGAATGAATACAATTTTAGAGTCAATTTTTACTACTTACACTACATGTAGATTTTCTTTTTAGAGATTTCACAATGCTGATTTATTTCAACATAAGCTTGAAGCTAAGTGACAAAGCTGAATGATGATTTGTTTTTTATTTATTTTTAATTCTAAACTTACAATTTTCCATGTCATTGCCAGAAAAATCATTAAATAAATTATGATATGCTCATATGGAATACTTTGCAACCATTAAATCAACCATTAAATACTATGCAACCATTAAATCAGCCATTAAGTATGTTGGTATATGCAAATGTGCATATACCAACATATTATATAGTTGAGTGAGAAAAGTTAATTTCAAATGACTATGTTAATATCTTCTGACTCTTGCAAAAAGAAAACCATACATTTGAATGTACATATATGCATATGTTTATATGTGCATAGAAAAAGCTGTGGGGGGATATACCTCAAGTTGCTATAAGTGGCTCCACCTGGAGAGGGACATGGAAAGGAGCTGGCTAAAAACTGAGTTTTGTTACATTATACACCCCTGCACAGTTTGATTTCTTAAAAACGATGATTATAAATTCCTTTTGTTATTTATAAAAATATTATTTAAAACTTTGGTACTAAAAACAGAGCTCCATCAACAGGTCAATGGATAAAGAAAATGTGGTATGTATATACAGCGTAGTACTATTCAGCCATAAAAAATGAGATCCTGTCATTTTTGCAACAAAATGGATGGAATTGGAAATTACTATATTAAGTGAAATAAGGCAGGCACAGAAAGGCAGACATTGCATGTTCTCATTTAATCTGTGGAATCTAAAAATCAAAACAATTGAACTCATGGATATAGAGAGTAGAATGATGGTAACCAAAGGCTAGGAAGGATAGTTGGGGGGGCAGGGGAGGGTGAGGTGAGGATGTTTAATGGGCACAAAAAAATAGATTGAATAAGACCTACTATGTGATAACACAATAAGGTGACTATAGTTAATAATGATTTAATTGTACATTTTAAAATAACTAAAGGGGTATAATAGGATTGATTGTAACACAAAGAATAAATGCTTGAGGGATGTATACCTCATTCTCTATAATGTGATTAGTACACATTGCATGCTTCTATCAAAACATTTCATATACCCCATAAATATATACACCTATTGTGTACTCACAAAAATTTTAAAAAACTGTGCATTAAAGAAAAACAAAAATAAAACCTGTAGTTCAAGTTATAAACAAAATAAAAGTGATTTGGAGGAAAACTATCTTCAGTTATATTGGATATTTGGGGGACATTTTTGTATGTTAGTTAGCAAAAATCACTTGCAAAAAAGGATTCTTCCTTCCATGATTCAAGGGAGCCTAGCAAAAAATAAATGAAATGAAATAAAATAAAATAATAAAAAGAGAAAAAGAAGATTATTCCATAAATTCTGCTTACTTATTTCTGGCAAACTTGTTGACAGCATATGTGACCTTTTTGGTAAAAAGACATATTTTTATATTTTTAGTTAAGTTTCAAATATAAATTGTTTGTGTTTTTAAAATAAATTAAATGGATGACTTCAGCCAGATCATCATGAAAACACATGAGATATTGGGTTATGCAATGACTAACAGTGTGTACATTTTCTTGATATTTATTCATAAACTGGGAAATAAAAATACTTTTTGACTCATTTACTCCCCAAATAATTTTATGTCTCCCAAGGAGAATTGTAAGTTGTTTTATAGTAAATGCTATGTATTTTGTATCTTAGTGTATGTATGGGATTTCAGCATTAGAAGAGCTCTTAAATGCCGTCTTCATAGTCCAACCTGTCTTCTGATGCTTGCAAGCCCCTTGCAATAGGAAATGCAAAGTAGAGAGTAGACACTCAATAATGTAGTTATTGAATTATTTAGAAAGAGGCATTTTGAGCCCATAATGTATAATAGGTACTTCTAGAATTATTATTTTATTCTTTGCAGAGGTGCAGAAAACTAAGAAAAAGTCTATTTCAGATTCATGTGTTTATTTGATTAATCTCTTCATAGGTTTCATTTTTCAGCTCCTGTCAGAAAATACAGATTCTTATAAGGTTCACCCTTACCCATAAGAATAATAGTATAAAAGGGTTAATGTGAAATACAGTCACTTCACAGACTGTTGCAATTAAATAAGAGCTTGTAGATAATTCAGTCCACCCCACCCCATTTTACAGATGTTGAAATTGAAGCCCCCACCAAAAGTAAAAGACTTGCTCAAAGTCACACAGCAAGTCAGTGGTGAGCCTAATTAGGCCCCCTGCCTTCCATTTTGGTGAGATTCCTGTGCTGATAGTCATACCCATGTCAAATCCTCTTTGGCAGTTATGGCTTGCCCACAGTAATGTGTCCTGAAAAATATGACAATAAATTAAGTTGGAGACAGAACCATAACCTCTTTATAAAAATTTCTGGAAAGCTTACATGACAGTAAGTAATATATAATTAGAAAGGATAATTCTTATTTCACATTTATCTTTTTGTTCCAGAATAATAAACTAAGCTATCTCTACTCAGAGAACTTTTTAGGAACTTTTTGTCTACCTCACTTAGTTAAAATACTAGCTGCGCTAATCACTTACTGTGGTAGGCAGAATTCTAGAATGACCCTGATTACCTTGTCCTTGTATGATTCCTTCCTCTTTAAGTAAGCATAGAAGCTGTGAATATGATATCACTCCCATGATTGGGCTTTGTTATATGGCACAGTTAACTTTAAGAAAGGACAAATCACACAAGCCGTTTGAAAGCAGAGGGTTTGGGATTTTTTTAACTGGTGACAGAAAGCCATGCAGAGATTTGAACACTGAGGGGAATTTGAATTTGATGTGCCAGTACTAACTTGAAGATAGAGGAGGCTGCATGGAAAGTCGCTTTTAGGAGTGATCCCTGGCTGACAGCCATCTAGAAAATGAGGGCCTCAGACCTACGGCCATAAAGAATTCTGTCAACGAACTTGAACTTGGAAGTGGATTCTTTCTCCAGAACTTCCATATAAGAGTCCAGCCTGATTGATACTGTGATTTTGGCCTTGTGCGACCCTGAGCAGAGAATCCAGTTGACTTCTGACTTAAAAAAAAGTCAGATAATAAATGAGTATTCTGTTAAACTGCTAATTTTGTGATAATTTGTTACGCAGCAATAAAAGTTGATATATTTACCATACAAGGTAAGCCATTTATCCTTTCATGATTCAGTTTCTTTTTACCTGACATAATGGAATTAATTTATACTGCTGTGAAATTTTAGTTGAGAAACATGACTTCCAGAGTAATAGAATACATGTATTATTAATTTTAATAGTATTAATAGTAATGATACTGATTCTCCGAGGCCTATACAAATCCTTTGATACACAAATGAATAGTAAAGGAGCATAAATTGTCTCTAGGTAGACTTTCCCACAATGCAATTTTAGGATATAGAGGTCATATGCCTATTATTCTACTATGGCAGAGAAAATAAGGAGCCTGGAAAACTGTTCATTTGCATCACATACATTTTAAGAGCTCACTCTGAACCTGGTACCTTAATAAGCTCTGTAGATAGTATAAAGAGGAAAGGAATCAGACATGGTGTCTGACCTCAAATGTCTCATAATGTAGTAGAAGAGGTAAAATACGGGTCACACTAACTCTACTGCAAAATAGGAAGTGCTCGTTGCCTTGAGATTGACAAAATTTGATAAGAGTTCAGAGGAGATTTTCTGTGAACTGGGCCTTGAAAAATAGGATATGAGTAGGAGAAGATGAAGAAGGAAGGCATTCCAGCTAGAGAGAAGAGCACAAGCAAAAGAATAGATAACCTTGAAAGTCATCATATGGGATAATTCAAGAGTTCAGTATAATGGAAGTATAAGATGCATAAAAATAAGTGTAGTAGGAAACGAGTTTGAAAGTACAGATTGGGGTTAGTCATAGAAGGCATTGAATTTCAGGCTGAGAAGTTTAAACATTAACATTTGTTTTTGAACAAAGAGGTTAACTGATCACATCTGTGATTTAGAAAGAAAATTCTAGCAATAGTGTAGATAAGGGTTGATGGTAAAGTTTGGAGGGTGGTGAGGCAGAGACTGGAGACAGGGAGGGCATTTAGGATAGAAAGATGATGAAGAGATGATTTAGAAGAGTTGTTTTGGAAAAGTAGGAGAGAGAAAATGTTTTAGATGTGTCACAGAGATAAAATGGGCATGGCATGGTGCAAGGAGGTAAAGCCCAAAAGCTTTGTAAGGTGCTGAGATAGATTGAAATCACAGAGTTAGGAAGTTTTAGAGTCAGGATTAGTACCAAGACAGCTTGGCTCTAAATCTCATACTTAACCATTATGGTATAATCCTGAGAGGGTGGGTAACAGCAATAGTCAGAGGAAGGAACCCTTTTATACATGATGGTACAGGAACAGCACTGTCTTCCAACCCCACAGCTGCTCTTTAACAGAAGGTCAGAAACTGGGGAGAAATTGTGTGTGTGTGTGTCTGTGTGTGTCTGTCTGTGTGTCTGTGTGTGTGTGTGTGTGCCATTTCTGGAACTAAGGATGGGAAGTAGATTAGATGAGACCACTGCAGTGGGGTCTGCAAGTTGCTAGCACTCACCCATTCCAAGAGGCCTTAAGGGTGTTGATCTGTTCCCTGGGCATCACCACGTTCTACAAATTTATGTTCCTCTGAGAGAATAGGGTGATTCAATTTCACTGTGCCTGAAGGTTACTTTTGGGGTTCATGTTTGTTTGTTCTAACTCTATGCTGATGATCTGCCAACTGTCTGTCAGTTTCTCTAACCCTTAGCATGTATAAACTGATCTGTTGGAAAATGTGTAGCATTTACAGGATGGTAGGATTTGTAACATGCGATCACAGGGCTGTCTACATAGAGTCCTTGGGAAGGGGAGAGAAGAGTATTTCTGTTACAAATGCAGATTCCTAGGCCCCTCCTCAAACTTACTGAGGTTCAAAGATTGACATTTATAATAAGCACATATCCATTTTCAATAAGCATGAAAGTTTCATACCCTCTTTTGATGCTTGAAATCCTCAAATAAATTAGTCATTGGTGCCAGAGTATCAAATAATTATGGTACAGAATGTGTTTCTCTGAATGACACCTTCTCCCAGAGATTCTGATATATATTCCTCTGCACTCACCCTGTTTGATAATTACCAGTATATGGACCATTTACCTGAAGAATAAGAGTAGGGTTTCCTACTGTTGTTGAAAATTTTCTTGACTCTTAACGACTTGTGTGTGACTGTAACAAGATCACACAGGGTAAACAGTATTAGCTTATTCAACCACTGGCTGAAGAAATTTAGGAAAGTGAACACATTTTTCTTTACATTTCTCTTTGTTCTGTGAGCCTTTTATGCTGGAATAGTTTCACTGCAGGCTGTTATTGTCTGCCTCCAGAGGAGGGAGTTGACCTAGCGATGGTAACTGGAGAGTGTTTTTTTGAAACCTCTTTCCTAGGTTGGTTGCCAATGGCATCTTTGGAACAGTGTCCTTCACTTTAGTCCCTCAGGGACCAGTGTGAGAATGGGAACTTTATGATCTGGAGCTGGTTAAGTGAAGTCCAAAAATAATTAGGAAAGTGTTTCCTTCCCTGGGAATGAGTTCAGTAGGAATCTCAATATATTGTAGAGCATGAAGGACTTAGCCTCAGGCATTTGCAAAGGATTCTTCCAGTTGCCTGTGTTACAGAGGACACAGTTGGAATTTCCTTTTAGTGTTGAGGGGAGATGTGTACATGATTGTGAGATGACTCACCCTTTTTGCTTAGATGGTTCCACTTTCATTGTGGACAGACTCTTTGGAGGGCCAGTTTGGCATGCACGTGTGTGTTCGTTCCATCCTGGAGCATTCTTTATGAGAAAGCCATTTGTTGAGTGGTTTGCCATTTTGTTTTACAGTCACTCTGTGGGCTATGAAATGGTCATCTGGCCGCTTTATTTGTCCCTAAAAAAAGCAGTTTTTCCCTTTCTTATCTTCATGGCTGCCAAGCAGCAGAAAGAGTAACTCAGGGAAGCCATGTGATAGCCTTTTATCTGTCTGTTCAGAAACTGATGATGTGTTGGATTTGATAATTCATCAAATGTGAGGTTTACTGTTTTGCATTTGCCTCAAAATGGGCATGCAATATTTTGTCAGGTAACATAATAGATAATCGGCATTGCTTTATTGAAGTGAATTAATTCAATAAGCCTATAAGTGCCTGACATGTGCCAGGCACTGTGCTAGGCATTCTGTTAACAGATGAGACAAATCTCTGTCTTTTAGGTGTTTTTAGTCGACCAGGGGAGACAAAACACCTTTAAAAAGACAAAACACTTTTTAAATTGCTATTTTAAAAAAAATTCATAGTGTACGTGAGTATAAGGTGCTGAATATGTGATTGATTCTGAGGGAAAAGAGTGATAAGGGCAAGTTCTCAGAGAAACTCAAGCTGAGGGAAGAAAAGCACCCCAGACAGAGGGACTAGCCTAGAGCTATGCTACTACATTGCATTTAAGGGAATGGCACATACTTCACTGTTGCTTCAGCAGAGAGCAGGCCTGTGTTAGGTTACAAAGGGCCTTGGATGACATCCTGTGGGGTTTTAAAATTTTATTTAATTTTTAATTGACAAAATATAATTATATATTTCAGTGGGGTACAATGTGATGTTATGATGTATGTATGCAATGTAGAATGATTAAATCAAGCTAATTTGCATATTTATCACTTCACATACTTATGTTTTGGTTACAACATTTAAAATTTACTCTTGGCCGGGCGCGGTGGCTCAAGCCTGTAATCCCAGCACTTTGGGAGGCCGAGACGGGCGGATCACAAGGTCAGGAGATTGAGACCATCCTGGCTAACACGGTGAAACCCCGTCTCTACTAAAAAATACAAAAAACTAGTCGGGCGAGGTGGCGGGCGCCTGTAGTCCCAGCTACTCGGGAGGCTGAGGCAGGAGAATGGCATAAGCCTGGGAGGCGGAGCTTGCAGTGAGCTGAGATCCGGCCACTGCACTCCAGCCTGGGCGACAGAGCGAGACTCCGTCTCAAAAAAAAAAAAAAAAAATTTACTCTTAACAATTTTGAAATAGACAACACATTATTATCAACTATAGTCACCATGTTGTGCAGATTTCAAAAACTTCTAACAAAATCTTTTTGCCCTTTGAAGATATTGAACTTTGTCTTATAAACATAGTCTTAGAAGGATTTAAAAAATAATTTGCTATTCACTGAGTACTTCTTATGTACACTGTGCATGAAATGAGTATTACGTTTTCTAATATTAGTCTTCTTGATTGAGGCTTGGCAATTATTATTTTGTATGCCTGTAGAAGGATTATAAGCAGAGGTATATCCCAGTAGGATTTGCATTTTAGAATGATGACTGCGAGTAAAATACAGAGAAGTGAAACCAAAGATAGTGGAATCATTCAGGAGTCTGTTGCCTACACTGAACAGTAGTTGAGCAAAAAAAGGATGGGCAGAATGTGTTGCTTCTGGGTACTGCAAATTCATGGCACTTGAATGAACAAGTTTAAGCCTTATATTGGCTCTTTGTGCATATCTTCAACATGTATGACTACAAAGAGACCACACGGTTTTGTTGTGGTTGTTTTTTGTTTTTATTATTTTTTTTTTAATCCGAGATGGAGTTTCACTCTTCTTGCCCAGGCTGGAGTGCAACAGCTCAAATTTGGCTCACTGCAACCTCCGCCTCCTGGGTTCAAGCGATTCTCCTGCCTCAGCCTCCCGAGTAGCTGGAATTAGAATCATGTGCCACCACATCCAGCTAATTTTGTATTTTTAGTAGAGACGGGGTTTCTCCATGGTGGTCGGGCTGGTCTTGAACTCCCAACCTCAGGAGATCCTCCCACCTCAGCCTCCCAAAGTACTGGGATTACAAGTATGAGCCATCACACCCGGCCCACACGGTATTTTTGAAAGAACAGTGAGCTTGGAATTAGAACACTAGTGTCCAGGCCCTGGTGCTACTGCATAAGTAATTATGAATCCACAGCCATCTTGTTGCTCTTCTTCTCTGAGCCTTGGTTTCTTTAGCTATAAAATGGAAAGTTGAAACTTTCTAGCTACTTCTTTGAGTTATGAGTAACAAGTTAGGTAATACACTTGAAAGAGAATGTGCTATACAAATACTGGTTCTTAAGACAGCTGTTGTTAATGTACTGAGTATTATGCTTACCTCACAGGGTTGTTGTGAGCATCAAATGGGATAATGGATTTGAAAGCATTTTGTTTAAAGTGTGATTCAAATGTTAAGAATTAGTAAAAATAGTAAAAGAGAACAATTCATTCTCCATCCAGATGTTCTGTCCCCACTGTGACTTATGTGCTCATTCAGAGTTGTACAGAAAAACCTCCACTTAATTTTCACAGACTGGAGTTCCACATGTAACAGAATCATATGGGACCAAAAAAGCTCTCTATTGACTTCTTCCCTGCCATATTTTGGCTCTAGGACCAACAAGAAACCGATTTTGCAAGAGCTGCCTGCCACCAACTTTGGGCTCACATCTAGTTCTGTTGCCCATGTGCATGCTGAATTTGGGCCCATGGCCCCAGATCTAACATGAAACTCAAGTTTCCTTCTGTTCAAACTGTCCAGGCATAATAGTCTTGAAGTGCGATGCCCAGCAGAGCTGTAGATTTTTCACTGGCCAAAAATCAACATGAAACCAGATGTATCTGTAAATCTAGTTTCATGCCACTTTGTAGTCAATGGAACTACACTAGCAGGCAGACAAGACCAGAGTTTACTATTTCCAGCGGAATTAATAGCCACATGGAAACTTTGCCTTTGGTATCTGTGAGATGGAAGATAAAGGTGAGAAATCAAAGCAGTTCCCACCTCACCCTCTAAATTCCAACATAAAGAGGCCTTGAATATCCTTCTATCTTATTGTATATTCCATTAACAGAAGTATGCTCCTAGATACTTAGTCATTCTACCTCCATTCCCCTTTGTTTTAACTTCAGTGGTGGCAGCTTAAGATGCTCTGGCTTTCAGCTTTCATGGAGCATGTCATGTTTTTAAACTTATTTTTAAGGACAGGTGTGTTGGGAAGATCCTAGTTCCTCATCTCTTTGCTCCTGGCAAGGAAATTTAGAATTGCCTAAAGAAAAGCTGTATTGGCCAACGTAATAGTAAATCAGTATTAGTGAATCTAAAGCGTATTTGAGAACTTTGTAACATGAGTTGAAATTCAGACCTGCAATGAAGTTTTTTTAAAAGATTTAAAATTGAAATAATAAAAAATAATGTTAAAAACAAGTAAAACATATCAGTAGTTAATCACTCTACCAAAATTTGTTTTTATGTTTGCATATTTAACCATTTTTATTTTCTATATTTGTCCATGAACATGTGTTTTTGTATATTGTTTATATTAAACCTGGTTTTAATCATGGCTTATTTCTTTTATGTTTTACTTCTTTTCCTTTGACATGAAATATTGTATTTTTAAAATTTTAACTGCTTCTTGGTATACCATTCCAATATAGGTGGCTACATAGATTGAAGTTAAAACTAATTACAATCAGAGAAAATTAACAATTCATCCCTTCAGTCTCATTAGTCACAAGTTAAATACTCAATAGCCACATGTATCTAGTTGCTGCCGTTTTGAATAGAACAGATATAAGACATTTTTATCAACACAGAAAATTCAATTGGAAAGTATTGCCCTAGAGTAAATGTGCCATACTGTACTAAATCATTTTTCTCTTGTTGAACATCTAAGTTATTTCTTATTTTTTAAATATTTTATATAACTTGATGGTGAATATACCTATGTACATAGCTATTTGCTTTGGCTGAATTATTTCTTAGAATCAATTTCAAAAGTGGAGTTATCAGATCAAAGAGCATGAGAAGATTTTTTGGAACCTGTAGTGTATTGCCATAGTCCTTTCACAAAAGTTTATGTCAACTTAAAGTACTTCTAGCAGCAAATGATTGTACTAATTTCACTGCAATCTCAACAACACTGGACATTATAAGTTCTTATTCTACCCTATTTTCCATTAAAAGATAACTTATGCTTGATTGACTTTGCATTTTATTTTATTATTAATAATGTTGTGGTTTCCTTTTTTCTGATTTTATTTTTAGTTAAGGCATCCTTTAATTTTAACCGGATTTTTTTCTCTAAAAATTATTCCAAGAAAAGACAAAGGTGATATGAAATATATCCTGAGTTTTCATTTTTTCTTGCATGGAATTTGTATATTTGCACCTTTGCCCATTTATATTATGATTTCTTAGTGTCTTCCCTATCAATTTTAATGAAGATTTCATGTATATCAATTTTTCCACAAATATAATCTTTTTAAAAATAGATTTTTTCCACAATATAATTCTAATGTATTCTCCGAAATGTTGGAAAAACTTAAGTAGTCATCAAAGCGTTTGAAGATTTTTTTAAAGGTTGTTTTTATACCAGTTTTAAATGTTAATTTAAGGGTCATAAAAAGGTGAAAATTAAATCATTTTTCAGTAGGGGGCAAGACCATTTAACTCTTGGAAAATACAGGAAACATGTAGATTTCTAGAGGCCAAGAAGGAAGTAGGGATTAATTATTTTGTAACTGCCCCCAACCTTCTAACCTATAATGAAAGAACCACTGAAGGCCCTTAAATATTTTTAGGCTTAATTGGCTGTCCTTGTACTTAGGGCACATCTAAAAATCCTGAGGCAACCACTCAAGAGAACATGCTTTTGTTAATTCACAGGGAGCTGTCCTAAGAGTGTCCAGAATCCTCTGTAGTCTTGGGCCTGGTGCTTGAGAGACCCAAAGGAAAGGTCAATGGAGTTGCAGCTTAGTGTTAGAGCTTTCATGGATCACACTAATTAATTAATGTCATAAAGGTCTGTCTCCTGTTATGGGAAAAAGCAGCAAATAGGAACTTCTGGTAGGGTGCTTAAAGTTGGTTTGATGTTTTTCTTAGTAATTTTAACTAATAAAAGTAATACATGCTTATAGTAGAATGATAAAACTGAACGAAAAGATATGAAAATGTAGAAGTTCTCCTACTTATGACCTCACCCCTTCTTTGCACTCCCAGTTTCACTCCTCAGTGGGTACCATAGTGACTAGTTTCTTGTGTTTGGTTCCTGAGATTTTCTGTGCATATATATTGTTAGATATATGCATATTATGTTTTCAAAATTCCTATCACATGACAACTACTGTTCTATAACTTAATTTCTTCACTTAATTAATAGACCTTATATATGCTTTTCCATATCAATATATATAGATCTATATAAGTTTTCTTAAAGGTTGCACAATTTTCAACTGTATGGCTGTCTTGTAATTTACATTTTGTTTCGCCTACTAATGGATATTTCGTGTTTTCATAACTCTTTTGATATTAAAAGTAGTGCTGCAATTAACATCCTTGAGAGGCAGTATATATGGTTTTTAAGGTGAATGGCTCTGGAGCCGGACTACTTTGGACTGAATATTGGTGCCACCCATTCCTTGCTGTATGACCTTAGGCAAGTTGCTTAATTTATTTGCCTCAGTGTCCTTGTGTGAAAAAAATGGAGGTAATAATGGTCACTATCCAGTAGGGCTTTTATGAGGATTTAATAAGTTAATAATGCACATTAAGAACTTAGTTATTTTTAGATTAAGTAGTGAAGGACTATATAATTGTTAGTATAATTGTATACCTTTATTAGCTACTTTTGCATGTATAGCAATAAGACAAATTCTTAGATGTTTAACAGTTGGACATAAGGAGTGTACACATTTTCAGTACTGGTAGATGTTACCTTTCCCCTGCCAAAAATTGCAAATATTGGATATTAACTTTTTAAATCTTAGTAAATCTGATAAGTATAAATAACAATTTATGATCATTTTAAGTTGCCTATCTTAATTTTGTGTGAAAATGAGTATCTTTTCACATGTTTTTTGGCCATTTATGTTTCTTTCCATGTGAACTAACTGTTCTTGGCCATTGTTTATTTGTTGTTCCTGTTACTATATGGCTTTTCATCTGTTTCTTATTGGTTTATGGAGCTCTTTGTATATAAAAGGATTTAGGCTCTTGTTATATGTGTGACAAATACTTTTTCCAATTTATCTTTCAACTTTGCTTATGTTTTCCTATTCATCAGTCTAAAATTATGTAGTTAAATTCATCATTGTTTTTTCTTATGGCTTTAGAGTTTGGAGATCATGCTTCAAAGGTCTTTCTAGGTGGGGTTGATTTAAATCAGGTACTGGAAGTATTTTTGCCAAAAAGACTCATGAATTATGGATGTTAGAGCTAAAAGGGACCTTAGAGACTTGCTAGTTCAACCTCCTTTTCTTCATACCTTTTTAATTTTTCTCTGCAGATGAAAAGAAGTTTAGTCCCAAAGAAAGAAAGGACACTAAAGGTTCTCCAGTAAGCTAATGGCAAAAATGTAGACTGGAACTTCTAGCTCCTGATGCGTATTTCAGTGATCATTCAATGTAACCAGATGGTTTCACAAAAGGAGCTTTCTACTAAAAAATAAAATACATATTTAAGCAACTCAAATAAATATTTTTTGTTTGTCAGATTAATTTTTACTTAGAGATTCATCAGCATATGTACCATACATGTACAAATCACCTATGTGTTTTGGATATTTGGTTGAAGAAATGTGCAAATATTTTAACCAAAGGAGCATATCCATTTTTGTTTTACTTTCTTATCTTAATGGTTTTAGTTATGAATGTGAAATGTGTACTTACTTTAACAGAAATTAAGTAGATTTTTGGTCTGACATATATGAGAACTGAAAAGCATTGGCTTGGCTGCTAACTGCATTCTCGTCTTTCTTTCCCTGCTTTGGCAAAGTCTGGGATTAAATCTAATACCTTTTAAACTGTTTGGGACTTCAGCCAGAGTGACCTGTCTTGAATTCAGAACTGCGCAGATCATTCCCCATTCTAAGGTCCTCTCATGGCTCCTCATTGCCTGTAGGATGAGATCCAAGTACTTTAGCATAGCTTATGCACTGCAGTCACTTGACCTCTAGCACCTATGCAGTCTTCCAGTCTTATTTACACATTCCTTTGCACATGTTGTTTCCCCGTGTGGGGCAACTTTTTTCTTGCCTGTCTGCCTGCCTAAGCCAACTTAAATAAACATCATTTCTGTAACTTCTGTGAAGCCTTTTCCAATCTCTCCACTCCAAGATGAAGGTGTTTCTATAGGCATGACTTCTGGAATGGCAGATCAAGGATCTGGTGGACCCTCTACTCCGTGAAGCAACCATTTAACTGGTAAAAATGATTTAACTGGTAAAAATGATTTAACTGGTAAAAATGATCAATCAACCATTTAAAATCTTCAGAAAATATCCTAAGGGCACATAGCAAAAAGAGAAATGTTTATTCAAGAAAAGCTATTAAGCCTCAGTAAAAACAGCAAGAGTCTATGGCATTTGAGTCATGACCTGTTCCTATTCCTTCCCTTAGCTCCATTCTTCAGGCAAGTGCAACCAAGAAGACGGAGGCTTCCTCTCTTTCAAAATCTTACTCCATAGTTATAATTTCACCCTACAATGGGGCAGGCCACAAGCATCTCTTTTTTTCCCCCCCAGCCCTATATTACAGAAGCACTGTTCTAGGAAGGCATAGCTGAGAGGATTGGAGATTCCTTCCTCATCCACTTTCTACATATGAGGGCTTTGCCCCAGAGATGGTAAACCAAGAATACAGGGGTCCTGCTTGTGCCAGCCTCAGCTCATCTGTAAGGTAAAACTTCCACACTAGGAAAGGCAAATTAAGAGGACTAGGGAATATACCATTATTCCCAGGGTCCACTTGTAGAACAGGGGAGTTATTCTGGGAGAAGCAGGTCAGTGCCCCACTTGTGGAACAGAGGAGTCACTCTGGGAGAAACAGGTCACCGTCCCTGCTCCCAATTCTATTGCAGTGGCAGAGGTTCTGTCCCAGGGAAAGGCATTAGGATGGAGTACTCTATAGTTCTCCCTGAGGTGACAGACTTTATTTGGAACAGAGCATGAAGAAGTTTATGCCTAAGGGCACTGTCAAAAGTAGTGGACATCTTGGTGGTAAGCAATTAAGAGTGGATTGGTAGCTCCATGATACTAGTAGCAACAAACAAAACAGCAGACCAACATGGAGGATACCAGAGAACCAGACAGAGGAATCACTAAGAAGAGCCCTTGTGGAATTACACTCACTGCTGGGTGTGTGGAAAGTTATGCATGTGTGCTTTACTGTACCCTCTCAAAAGCAACCTAGACAGGATGTGGTGTAGGCTCTAAAGCATTCCTCAAGCCACACATGGATCCATCAGTAAAATATGGAGGGCTTAAGGATAAAAAGGCTTAAGTACAATGTCTGGCCCTACATTTTCTAAATGTTATGCCACCCTGACCAAGGGGCAACTCCTACAAAGCCAGGCATAATAATAAAATCATATTTGTCTCTAGTGGAATAGATAACTATGCCTAAAATTGTGCCCTTTGAAAAGCAACTGGAGAGATAATTTCTGAAGTGTTTGTCCCTACCTGAATGTGGGCAAAATTCTAAACTCCCTGAAGTGTGAAAGTGTTTTCCAAGTCACATGCACATCCAGTAGTGGTAAAGGGTAAAAATCTAACTGACTAAGAGGGCTTCATAGCAACATTAACCAAAAAGTGGTTTATGTAATCTTTGCCTACCTCATAATTCCCTAGGCATTCTAAGCTATTCTGTACTCAGAAGGCTTAAAAGTCAGGTTAGGGAAAGGAGGCCTTTGAGGTTACTGTGCAGAGGCAGTGCTGGGAAAGGAATGAAGTTCAATAAATTTAGGCCATCATAGTTTAAAGAATGGATTATGGAGATAGGAAGGATAAAGGAAACCCAGAGTCAAGAAAAGTAAAGCTTTTCATTGGTGCTATGCCAACCCATATCTGAGCCTGAGGCAAAAGGAAAAATGTGCTCCCCAATATACATTTATACAAAATATCAACTAATTTTATTTGTTGAACTGAATAAAAAAAGTCAACAAAAATTAAAATAAAAAATTCGTGACTATATTCTTAATAAGTGGTTTATGTAAACCCAGATTTGACCAATGGGATGTCAATCTCAACCATAAAAACAAACAAAAAAATGTGAGTAGCAACACCAGAAGTTTCAAAGTGTCAGGGAAACCAGTTTCACAGAAGTGGTTCAGCCAAGTCACTAAACAAACAAATGACTAAGCAAAATACAAAATGAGTCTCAGAAAGGGTCAGGTCAATATCCAGAGTTTTTACAATATAGTATCTAAAATATTGTTTTGAACTAAAAATTTTGAGGCATGCAAAGAATGAGGAAAGTGTGACTCATACATGGTATTATATGAGAAAATCAACAAAAAACTATCCATGAGGAAACAAAGATGTTGAACTTAACTAGGCAAAAACTTTAAAAAATCAGCTATTTAAACATATTCAAAGAACTGGAGGAACTATGTCTAAAATACTAAAATAAAGTATAATAACAATTTCTCATCAAGTAGAGAATGCCAATAAAGAGATAGAAGTTATAAAAAAAGAAGAAAATGGAAAATTTGGAGTTGAAAAGTATAACTGAAATGAAAAATTCACTAGAAAAGGTCACAAGAAGATATAACTTGGCAGAAGAAACAATCAGCAATTTAGAACATAGATCAATATAGATTATTCATTTTGAAAGATAGAAAGAAAAAAGGAATGAACCAAACTGAAGATTCCCAAAGAAATGTAGGACATCTTAAAGGCACATCATTAGGAGAAGAAAAGAAGAAAAAGAAAAGAGCAGAAAGAATATTTTTTAAAAATGGATAAAATCTTCCCAAGTTTAATGAAAAACATGAATCTACACATCAAAGAAGATTTTTTTTTTTATTTCAAGCAGGAAAATGTAAAGATATTGATACTTAGATACATCATAGTCAAAATATTGGAGCTGAATTTGATGGGTGCTGACGAGTTGATGAGTGCAGCACACCAATATGGCACAAGTATACATATGTAACAAACCTGCACATTATGCACATGTACCCTAGAACTTAAAGTATAATAAAAAAAAATTGGAGCCAAATATAAAGAGAAGATTTTGAAATTAGCAAGAGAAAAATGAAACGGAACCACAATAAGATTGACAACTGATTCTCATCAGAAATAACAGAGAGCAGAAGGCAGTGCAATGCCATATTCTAAACATTGAAAGAATGAAAAACTGTCAGCCAAGAATCATATATTCAACAAAACTATCTTTAAAGGTAAAAATGAAATGAAGACATTCCTAGGTAAACAAAGGCTGAGAAAATTTTTTGTTAGCTGACATGCCTTGAAAGAAATACTAAAAGCTTCTTAGACAGTAGCTTGAATCTGCATGAAAAAACAATTCCAATAAAGGGAAATTTGTAAATAATAAAAATGTATCATTACATATTCTTTTCCACTTAACTTATTTAAAATCAATTTCTTAAAGCACTATCTGTAAAAATGTATTGTTATTTGACAATAAAATGTAAAAGAGGGGAGTGGGAATTAAGCTAAACTGGAGTAAGGAAATGGTATCATATGGTAAATTGAATTTACAGAAAGAAATGAAAAAAATTAAGTGGCAAATATGAAGATTAACATTAAAAACTTCTATAAATTAATTGTGTTCTCCTTCTCTTAGCTTCTGGAAAAGACATAAGACTATTCAAAATGACAATAGTTATAAATGCGTTGTTTTATTGGTAACAAATATAGACAAATTACGTACAACAATTATTATTATACAAGGAGAGAGAATGGAGCTATAGAGGAGTAAAGTTTTTATAACCTACTGGAACTAAGTCAGTATTAATCTGATGTCGATTCTGTTAATTTAAGATATATGTTAGAAGCCCCAAAGTAATCACTGAGAAAATGATGCAAAAATACAGTTTTAAAAAGTTAAAAACATAGTTTAGCTTATGTATGCCTAGTATTCCATTTTTTTTTTTTTTATACTTTAAGTTCTGGGGTATATGTGCAGAACGTGCAGGTTTGTTACATAAGTATACATGTGCCATGGTGGTTTGCAGAACCCATCAACACGTCATCTGCTTCAGGTATTTCTCCTAATGCTATCCCTCCCACAGTCCCCCACCCCCCTTGACAGGCCCTAGTGTGTGTCGTTCCCCTCCCTGTGTCCATGTGTTCTCATTGTTCAACTCCCACTTACAAGTGAGAACATGTGGTGTTTCGTTTTCTGTTCTGTGTTAGTTTGCTGAGAATGATGGTTTCCAGCTTCATCCATGTCCCTGCAGAGGACATGAACTCATCCTTTTTTATGGCTGCATAGTATTCCATGGTGTATATGTGCCACATTTTCTTTCTGCTTGTTCCCAGGAGAAAGTGGCTGAAGCTTCCAGAGAGAAGCTGAGAGTAGTTTAATTCTTTTTGCCATAAACACGGCAACCCAGTTTTCTGCAAGCTGTGTTAGTTTGCTCTCTCCTTGGTTCATCCATTCATTTATTCATAGCTTCCATAAATGTTTAACAAATACTAATTAGGGGCCAAGCCATGTGCTAGGCGCAGGGGATAAAACTGTGAACAAAACAAGCCCCAGCTACTCTAAAGGAACTGATAGACAAATGGACCAGCAAACACGCTGGTCCTGTTTTGAAGGCAAAGAGCCTGGTGCTCCTGATCTCATGAGCACAAAGCATTTAGCCTAAGTCTCATCCTCCTGAGGCCTCAGAAACAAGGCCTTATTTTAATAAGTGCAAGTCAGTCATTTGAAGACTAAATCATAGAATCCTAGAAAACTAGTACCAGGAGCAAAACAAAAGAATGGGATGAGCCTGAAACATATATTCAGAAGTTGTGGTGTGTAGGTGTATAAGCCAAGCTCTTTTCTTCACTTGCTTGCTAAGTCACTTAGCTTTTCTGCCTTTTTCTTTGCTCTGTCTGGAAATGGAGTTAATGAAATATATCTACATGATAGAGATATTGAGATGATTAAATAAAATGCTGCTGTCACCCAGTATGCCCTTACCCTGCTGTACTTAGAAGTATCTGAAATTCATTTTCTAAACTTTTTGTATGAGTGCTTCATGCATGCCCACCACCACGGAAGCTACCTTAAGACAATGAGGGCCTTTTCTTAACTTGTTTGTACTATATCCTCAGTCTAATGGTGTCTGGCTTATGGTAGGCACCGAATACAATTTTATTGAGAGAATGTATTATAATGAATGTGAAGGCATTTTTAAATTTATGAAGTGTTGTGAATATTGTTGTTAATTTTAAGCTGTTCAGTTAAAGAACCCCAATCCAACTCTCTTGAGTTTTATAGATATCATAGAAGATATATCTTCTCTTGACACAGAAGCTTTCCTTGAAGCTTCCCTTGACTCATCTATTTGCCTCACAGAGTGATTGTGCAGATCCCACAAGATAAATTTATGTGAATGTGCTTTATGTGCTTGAAGTGCTCCACAAATATGGGTTTTATAAGATGAGAAAATAGAGTCAGGGAGAAAGGTGACTGATCCAAGGTCATGCAGTGAGTTAGTATCAGAATTTATGATGGAATTTCAGGCTCCCAACTCCCATTCCAGTATACTAAGGCAGATTCCAGAGAAGAAACAGTGGAGAGCAGGCACTGATGAGGGACAAAGAAAAGCAGGCTCCGTCTGGCTGCAACTTGTCTCTTCATGGCAAAGAGAAACTAGGACAGTACTATGCCAGAGACCACATGATAACTTTGCAGAATGGAAAGAGCTTGTTTACCAAATTGAACACTTTATCTGTGTTTATCTAACAATGACAGTTCCACCAGCTCCTTACCAGCTCACTTTTGCCTAGTTTAACAATATACCAACTATGACACATTTTCCTTCTCAGTTTTTATTCTAGATTACATTTTGTTCAACCTTATCTTAATGTGTAGTATAGAAAGAGTAAGGTAAGAATATAACAAGTGGTTATTTTCCATTTCTACTGAGGACAGAGAAATTATCTAAGGGATTTGTATTAGATATGAAAAAGTTCATGGCCACGACATGACAGATACTGTGATAGAATGGATATTGTTAAGTCTTTGGTAGTTTTTGAAGGGAAAAAAGAGAAATTTTTTATTTGTCTGATATAGTTTAGCAATGTCTTAATTTAGGATTCAAAAGTTGTTCAGGGTCCATCTTGGCCTTCAAATTAAGATGCCTGTTGAGAGATAATGTTGTTGTTTTCAAACTCCGTTCCGTGACTTAAGAATGAGAGGAGGAGGAAGAAAAGAGGAGAAAATTGGAGGGAAAAGTGCCCAGGCAGTGTCAAGGCTAGACACTGGAAATTTATCAATGAAAGCCACATAGTGGATGGGAATCAGATATGTGCATCAATTATTTGTGTTCTAATCCATATAGAAGTACCGTCTAATGCACCAAGATATTAGATACTTTGAAAGAAGACCATACAAGTGGAGATGTGTTCCTATTCTATCTAGGGATAGAGTCAGGAAGGGCTTCATTGAATAAGTGGTAGTCTCTTGGGCTGAGACCTGAGTTATGAGATGATGTGGCAAAGGAGACAGATGGTTGGGGGCAAGGTGGGGTCATTGAAGTTGGAGGCAGTGACAATATAAGCAAAGCTACAGGGGCATGAAACAGCAAGGTTAAATTAGGGAATTGCAACAGGGTGGTACTGCTGGAAGGTCACATGGAAAAGATTATGAGAGTATTGAGATAAGAAGCTAGAAATAAGCTTTGAATGCCATCCTAGTGCTTTGAATTTGTATCCTGTAAGCCAAGTGGTTTTCACTTGGTCATTTAATAAAATTGCAGATTCTCAGGTCTCACCTGTAACTTCAGATTCAGAAGAGTCTGTACTAACTGAAGGTGGAATCAGTTTCCATATTGCTAATTAGCTCCTCAGAGGATTCTAATATATCAGTGAGTTACAACCACTGCTGTAAGCCATAGGTAGTTATTGAAAGCTGCTAGGGAGAGGAGCCACAGAAGCAGATGTTTTAGATAGGATTCCTCTGGGGTTCTATGTAATTTATGGACTGGACTGGAGAGGATCAGACAGGAAACAGAAAGACTTGAATAAGGCAGTTGCATTTATTTTGGAGGCAAAGATTCTCTCTCTGTCTCTCACTCTGTCTCTGTGTGTGTGTGTGTGTGTGTGTGTGTGTGTGTGTGTGTAATTGTAGGAACTATTTAGGCAGTAAAATTAACAGATATTAGTCACTGATTGACTGATTGGATGGCAGCGATAGGTGGGGTGCATTGAGGGAAGTGTATTACGTTAAGTCCAGGATGACTCATGGTTTTCTAAGTTGAGTCATTGGGGATTGCCATCCAATGTGAGAAACTATCATCTAATAGTTGATCTTGGAGTTAGACTTGAATTAAAATCTTGAAGCCATCAATTGCTGTATGTGGCCTTGGGCAGAACACTTAAGGTTTCTAGACCTCAGTTCTTTCTTCTATAAAATGAAAATAATAATGCGTACCTCATGCATTTGTTGTAAAGACTAAATGAGGTTAAATTATGTAGAGTGTAGTATAGTAACTGGGACATATAGTGGCCCAGTAAACGTCAGCTGTTATTATTGTGCTATATGTTGTGATGTGTACTGGAGTGAGATGGGGTAGGGGATATTTTAGTCTCTGACAATGACTCCTCTCCCCATGATCAAAATCAGAAAATCAGTCTCTTATGTGCTGAGAAGAGAGACACTTCTCCCAAGTGTTTAAGGCTAATACCTTGCCTTGTTTTGCCTTGGGCCAGAGTTCACTACACATCTGTTTAAGAGATCAGGGTAAGCTCTGTTCTTGGTGAGTATCTCAATGGGGCTGTTTTTCTAGTTCTTGTAGTTTCTTTGGGCCAACATGAAATGTCTAACCTTGGCTTCTTGGTTGTGGATTCTCGTCAACATTTCACTGCTACCCAAGTTGTGTCTGCTCACATGATGCTATCTTCCTTCTTTTGGGTTTCCGAAGCCCTCAGACACTTGGCTGAACATTTTTTCACATTTCTTAAGCTATATCATCTGTGTTTTCCCTGCCACAGACAAAGTCACAAAAGGACTTTAAGATAGGGTTTTTTTTTCCCCCAGGGTTTTTATACATTTTGAGTAAGGGCAAGTCGTAAATGCTGCATTTCTGCCTTAACCAGTAGTGTCTGAGAGAGGAGGCAGCATGATGATTGCAGAGCTCACTGAACTGAAAGTCAGATGCCTTATGCACCTGGACTCTAGTACCAAGGGGAAGATGGAGTGGGATGGGGGAAATGGGGATAAATTATCATTTATTTTGAGTGTGCCAGGCCCTTTCCCATGTATTGTCTGATGCATTTGTCACAATTCTCTTTGGGTTTGAAATGTGATTTTCTTCATTTTATAGATAAGGAAACTTATGGGAAGGGAGGTTAGGTTCATCTCGTGCCCAACTTTACATGGCTAGTGATCAATAATAGTGAGATTCAAACTCAGGTTTCTCTGCCCCAAAGCCTTTGCTTTTTCATCTTTTGACACTGTAACTTATTAGAAGATGTCTTTGACTCTGAGTCTCATTTGCCTCAACTGTAAAATGGAGCTCTGTAACCCTTGCTCTGTATGACAGTAAATCTCCTGAGACCAGATTTATGATAGGGGACAAGGATATTTGTATCTTTGGGGTCCTAATGTATTGAAAGTGCCTCTCAGTGCCTGGCACATAGAAGGGCACTCAATAAATATTTACTGATCATTTTCCAGAAAGAGGGTAGCTCCATAATGAGCGAGATTCATTTTGATGGCTGCTGTAGTGGTTAATGCTTTTACCACCTGTTAAAATGATTTTGGAGTATAGATGGATAACTGATGATGGTTGTTATATAGATTTTTTCATAGGTTGCCTGTTCCAAATTCTATGCCCTGGAAGAAGCTAAATATCCAGAATTTGACAGGAAATATTATTCTACAACAGATCCCTGGCATAAGAACAGTAACACCTCTGTTCTATTCTCAGACTTGCCTCTGAATAACTGTTTCTCCTGGTCAATTCTCTGTCTCTATCTAGGATTGAAACTTCTCCCTGAACGATGAGGGAGTTGAACTAGTTTAGTGGGGTTCAGCCTTGAGTGGCCATTACAATTATTTGGGGATCTCTGAAAAAAATTGGATGCCCAGATTTTTGTCATTGTTGTTGTTGTTTTTTGTTTTTTAATTATACTTTAAGTTCTGGGATACATGTGCAGAATGTGCAGGTTGGTTACATAGGTATACACGTGCCATGGTGGTTTGCTGCACCCATCAACCCGTCATCTATATTAGGTATTTCTCCTGATGCTATCCCTCCCTAGCCCGCTACCCCCAGACAGGCCCTGGTGTGTGATGTTCCCCTCCCTGTGTCTATCTGTTCTCATTGTTCAACTCCCACTTATGAGTGAGAACATGTGGTGTTTGGTTTTCTGTTCCTGTGTTAGTTTGCTGAGAATGATGGTTTCCAGCTTCATCTGTGTTCCTGCAAAGGACATGAACTCATCCTTTTATATGGCTGCCTAATATTCCATGGTGTATTGAACTGCTCACCCCAGTTCAATCAAATCAGAATATGGAATGTTGAGAGGAGCATCAGTATTTTAAGAAGGCCCCCTAGTGAATTCAATGTGCAACCAAAGATGAGAGACACTGGACTAGATGATTGGTAAGGGTCATCCAACTTTGATAGTTGACAAGAGACAATGCTATAGAGTACGGTGGACAGAGCATGGGCTTTAGAGTTAGCCAGGCATGCATTCAGACCCTGGCTCTGTTACTTACTAGTTGTGTGATCTTGAAGAAATCAAAATGGAGATACACTTTGTCCTTGGCAGTAATAGTTGTGGGGATTAAGCACCTTTGCCAGTGCTTAGGACATAATAAACCCCCAGTAAATATCTTCTTTAGTATCAGAAGTTCAGATGGAAGATGTGAGAAAAATATTGGTTCAGTAAGATTTAACAGGTAAATTACAATCAAATATTTAAAAAAAATTTTCCTGTTTCTTTAGCATGGATTCCAGAAGCATAATGTGGAAATAGCTCTCAGTCCTAAGATTTGATGGCATTGCAGAAAGAAATCTGGCTAGTTGTCCCATGGCTGATTGGCTATGATGGCTAAGAAGCCATTGGAAAAAAAAATTGGCTCACAGAAGACAGCAGATGTGGCTTGGGAAATGCAAGGACATGACTCTAATAAGGATTTGTCTATCCAGCCCCATTTATGAGAGTGATTCCAGGAGAAAAGGACAGATTTGTATTGTCAGTGGGATATGCTTTTAAAAAACACTTTTGCTACCACCACTCCAGCTGTCTTGGCATGTTTGTTGGTGATGTAAGCTACAGAAAATGGAAATCACCAAAAGGGCTATAGCAGCCTGATGCATAGTGACAAGTAATTGTTCTATTCATGGTTATGTGTTGTACAGAGCACTTGCTACATGTCAGATTTGAGGTTTGAGTATGCATTAGGGCCATGGACACCCCCATCTTATCTCTAAGTAGATTTCAAAGTAAATATTTGATGAGTATGTAAAATATTTAGTTTGGTCAGTCATAGGACTGAGAACATGGTGAGGGTACCTCCTAGTATCTGCAGGCCAAATAAGTTTTTTCTTCCTATAGCAATTGCCATCTCAGCCCCTTTTGCAGCGTTTCTCTTGCTACACTTTGCATTAACCATCTGTGCACTTGTCTTAGCCTCAAACAGGCCATGGAAGCTCCTTGAGGATAGGGGCTATGTCTTTTTCATCTTTATATATGCATCATTTAGCAGAGCTATCCCTTTATAATGTACTAATTACTGAATGAAGGGATCCATAGATGAATAAATGAATGCAAAGTAGGAGTGACCTCTCTTCTGTCTTTCTTCATGATGGGGATTAGTGTGTGTGTATAAGGGAATAATTGTTGTGTCACATAAAATATAACCTTACTTAGAAGGCAAGACTTCCAGAATGGTTGAATGAGAACCAACCCCCACCCCCATAAATTCATTCTTTCATGAAAGCAATGAAAACACTGGGAAATGTTGTGAAAATTAACTTTTCCAGAACTCTGGGAAGGAAGCAAAGGTTTCCAACAATCTGAGAAGAATGTATTCAAGAAAAACTTCGGTAAGTTCTCTGATCACAGTGGAAATAATAAACAATTAGTAATAGAAGGATACTTGGGAAATTCACCATTTGTAGAACATAAACAGTGGATCAAAGAAGAAATCATAAGGGAAATGAGAAAATACTTTGAGATTAATGAAAATGAAAATACATTATACCAAAACTTACAGGGTACAGCCAAGCTAAAGCAGTACTTAAAGGGTAATTTATAACTGTGAATGCCTACATCAACAAAGACAAACGATCTCAAATCAAGAACCTAACCTTCCACCTTAGGAGACTAGGAAAGGAACAGCAAACTACAAAGAAAGCAGGAAGAAAGATTAATAAACACTAGAAGGGAAATAAATGAAATATAGAATAGAAAAACACTAGAATCAATGAAATTAAAAACTGTCTCTTTGAAGAGATCAACAAAATTGAAAAAACTTTAGTCATATTGAATAAGTAAAAAAAGAGAGAAGATTCAAATTATCAAAATGAGCAGGAAACTGGGGCCATCACTACATACCTTAAAAAGAATTCTCAAAGGATTAAAAGGAAATACCATTGCATTAGTTTATTCTCACACAGCTATAAAAACTACCTGAGACTGGGTAGTTTATGAAGAAAAGCGCTTTAATTGGCTCATAGTTCCACAGGCTGTACAGGAGGCATGGATGGTGAGGCCTCAGGAAACTTACAATCAGGTGGAAGGCTAAGGGGCGTGAAAGACATGTCTTCACACAATGGCAGGAGAGAGAGAGAGAGCAAAGGGGGAAGTGCCACAAACTTTTAAACCATCAGATCTCATGACAACTCACTCACTATCATGAGAACAGCAAGGAGAAAATCTGCCCATGTGATCCAGTTACCACCTACCAGGTCCCTTCCCCAACACTGGAAATTACAATTCAACGTGAGATATGGGTGGGGACACAGAGAAAAACCATATCAACTATACTGTCTGCCAAAAACTTAGATGATCTAGATGAAATGGACAAATACTCAGAGAAACACAAACTATCTGAAGTGTCTGAAGTGACCAGTGAAGAAACAGAAAATCTGAGTAGTCCTGTAACAAGTCCTGTAGCAAAACTGGATTAATAATTAAGAAACTTCCCACAAATAAAAACCCAGGTTCAGATGTCTTCACTGGTGAATACATTCAAATATTTAAGGAAAATTTAATCCTTCACAAATTCTTTCAAAAATTCGAAGAGGCTGGAACCCTTCCCAACTAATTCTGCACAGCAGCATTACCCTGATGCCAAACCAAAGATATGACACAAAAATAAAACTGCAGGCTAATATCACGTTTGAATATAGATAACTTTCTAAAAATCTCAACAAAATGCTAGCAAACTGAATTCAGCAACAAATAAAAAGGTTTATAAAGGGTGACCAGGTAGGATTTATCTCTGTAATGTAAATTAACGTTCAAAAAGCTAAGAATAGGAGGAAACTTTCTTAACTTTGTAATGGACATCTCTGAAAAACACATAGCTAACATGATACTTAGTAGTGAAAGATTGAAATTTTACCTTGTAAAGATCAAGAACAAGACAAGGATGACTGCTCTCACCATTTCAATTTACCATTGTATTGTAGGTTTATTGTAGGCTCAAGTCAAGCAAAAAAAAAAAAAAAAGTAAAAGACACCCATATTGGAAAGGAAGAGGTGAAATTATCTGTATTCACAGATGACATGATCTTATACAAAGAAAACCCTAAAGAATCCATGACAAACTATTAAAATGAGTAAACGAGTTCAGCAAGGTTTCAGAATACAATATTAAAGTGCAGAAATCAATTGTATTTCTGTGCACTAGCAATGAACAATCTGAAAATGAAATTAAGAGAACAGTTCACTCACAATATCATCAAAACAACAGAATACTTAAAAATAAATTTAACAAAAGAAGTGTAAGACTTGTATGCTGCGAACCACAAAACACTGTGGAAAGTAATTAAAAATCTAAATAAATAGAAAAATATCCCTTGTTCATGTGCCAGAGGACTCAATATTGTCAAGATGGAAATGCTCCCAAAGATTGAAGGAAATCCCTATCAAAATCCTGGCTGTTTTCTTAGCAGAAAATGAAAATCTGACCCTAAAATTAATATTTAAATACATGGAATCTAGGATAGCCAAAATAATATTGAGAAAGAAAAACAAAGTCAGTGTACCCACGCTTCCTGATTCGAAACCTTACTACAAAGCAGTGGTAATCAAGAGCGTATGGTATTGGCATAAGGAAAAACAGACCAATAAATGGAATACTATTGAGAATCCAAAAATTAACTCTTACATTTAAGGCCAATTGATCTTCAAAAATGTTGTTAAGACAATTCAATGAGGAAAGAATAGTCTTTTCAATAAATTGTACTGGAAAAATTGGATATCCACATGAAAATAAAAGATGTGGGAGGGGCGGAGCAAGATGGCCGAATAGGAACAGCTCCAGTCTCCAACTCCCAGTGCGAG
>NW_012119266.1:465997-468646 GCF_000951035.1 Colobus angolensis palliatus
AGTTGATGGGTGCAGCACACCAACATGGCACAAGTATACATATGTAACAAACCTGCATGATATGCACATATACCCTAGAAGTTAAAGTATAATAAAAATAAATTAAAAGAAAAAGAAAAAGAAAAAAAAAGCAAAAAAAAAAAAAAAAAAAAAAAAAAAAAAAAAAAAAAAAAGATGTTGGATCACTTCAAACCTGCAAAAAAGAAAAAAAAAAAAGATCTAATGGTGTATCATGGATCTAAATGCTGTAGAGCTAAGATGATAAATCTCAGAAGAAAATATCAGAGTAAATCTTTATGACCTTGAAGTAGTCAATGTTTTTTTGGCTGTAACACCAGAAGCACAAGCAGTAAGAGCAAAAAAAAAATTGGACTTCATCAAATTTGAAATTTTTGTGCTGCAAATGATGCCATCAAGAAAGTGAAAATCTCACCCACAGAATGAGAGAAAGTATTTCCAAATCATATATCTGATAAGGGTATTGAATTTAGAATATATAAAGAACTCTTTCAATTCAATATAAAAAGACACCCCAAATTTAAATTGGGCAAAGTATTTGAATATAAATTTCTTGATAAAGATATACAAATTTAAAACTGCTCAACATCATTAGTCATTAGGGTAATGCCGATCAAAACCATGTTGAGATACCGGTTTACACCTATTAGGATGGCTGTAGTAAAAAAGAACAAATAACAAGTATTGGCTTTAATGTGGAGGAACCAGAACCCTTATAAATTGCTGGTAAAATGTAAAGTCATGCAGCCCTTTGAAAAACAGTCTGAAAGTCTTTAATAATTTAATATTTGTTATTTGATTTTTCTTCACTTTTAATTTAGGTTCAGAGGTACATATGCAGGTTTGCTATATAGCTAAATTATGTGTCACAGGGGTTTAGTATACACATTATTTCATCACCCAGGTAATAAGCATGGTACCCAATAGGTAGTTTTTGGATCCTCACCCTCCTCCTACCCTCCACCATCAAGTAGGCCCCGGTGCCTCTTGCTCTCTTCTTTGTGTTCATATGTACTCAATATTTAGCTTCCACTTATCAGTGAGAACATGCAGTATTTGGTTTTCTGTTCCTGCTTTAGTTTGCTTAGGATACTAGCCTCCAGATTCATCCGCATTGCTGCAAAGGACATGATCTCATTCCTTTTGCATAGTGTACTATGGTGTACATGTATCAAAAATGTTACTGTCTGACCTAGTAATTCTATTCCAAGATAACTACTCAAAAGAAATGAAAACATGTCCACACAAAAACTTGTACACAAATGTTCATTGCAGCATTATTTATAATAGCCAAAGAGTGGAAGACAAATGTCTTCCAAATGTGGGCTCCAAATGTCCACCAACTGACAAATGGGAAAACAAAATGTGATACGTCCATGCCATGGTTTATCTGTTAATAATAAGAAATGAAGCAATGATACATGCTACAACATGGATGAACCTTGAAAATATTATGCTAGGTGAAAGAAGCAACTCACAAAAGACCACACTGTATGATTTTATTTATATTAAATGTCCATATAAGAAAAATATTTAGAGATAGAAAGGAAATTAGTGTTTCCAGGGTCTGGGAGGAGGTGGTATAAGCAATGTCTGCTAATGGGTACAGGATTTCTTTTTGGGGTGATATAATTGCTCTAAAATTAGTTTGAGGTAATAGATGTGAATATGCTAAAATGGGTGAATTTTATAGTATGTGAAATATAACTCCGTAAGCCCATTAAAAACAACCTAATTAAATTAAAACCAAACTATAACAGAAATATTATATAGCCTTGGCAGTTTAGAATAGTGGGAAAATATGGAGTTGGGGCAGGGAAATAGTCGCAAGTATAATTCTGGTTTTGTCATTACTAGTGTATGGACTTGGACGAGTCATTTCCTTTCTCTAAATCTCAGTTTGCTTATATGCAAAATAGAGGTAATGATACCTACCTCAGTGGCAGCTTCTCAAAACCTTGTTCTCCCTCATCTCTCCTCTACAGCTTTCTCATAAGATTATTACAGTAATAACCATTTATTAAGCACTGTGTCAGCAATGGTGTGGGGACACAACTTCACTGAATCCTCATTGCAATCTTGTGGGATCTATATTTCTTTGCCCATTTTATGTGTAAAGAAATTGACGTCAAAAGAGTTGTTCACGGTCATTCTGTTAGCAAGTGGCAGAGATAGACATGAAAACTAGATGTTCTACCTATATGTCTTTCCACTTCAACTAAAGAATTTATTAAAGAGAATTAAAAAGCTATGAACTAAACTTGAGTAATACTTTTAATAGTAAACATTGCTGCCCTCGTGAATGAACACACACTAAATTTCAAATCTCAGGGTGGCAGGGAATAAAGATGCTACCTGTCTTAAGCCATTACTTCACCAACTTCTCCACCAAAATATTCCTTGTAACCACAAATAAGTAAGTACAATAGATCTATAAGGAGAGAATAATTGCGAACTCTCTGATTTTATCTTAAAAGTCATGTAGGAATGTCATGTTCCACAATGTAATTAATAAAATATATTTTGTACTAAACATAAGGAAAATTATTATGTTCCAAAAAGATGTTTGGTGGTTGCCTCAACCTCTTTTAGTTTGAAAAGTAGGTATGTATGAGAAAGATATGTGTTTAC
>NW_012119266.1:468791-494853 GCF_000951035.1 Colobus angolensis palliatus
TTTTAGGATATTAGATATTTCATTTTCTTATGGTAAGACAAAGGATTAAGGCAACTAAGACGTACAATGTACCTACCGTGTGGCAGGCACAGAGGCAAGGGCTTTTACATGTGTTATTTAATGTAATTGTAATTCTCACAAAAGCCGTCTAGAGTTGAAAATATTTCCAACTATAAATGAGGCAAATGGAGTGCAGAGAGTCTTAATTATTTCACCCAAAGTTCAGTGGTAGAGGCAGGATTCCAACCCAGGTCTGGTGGGCTCCAAAGCCTTGTTGGTTTGCCATTCCTCTCGCTAACAAATGAAACTGGTCTGTGACTTTTATTTCACCCCGCTTCCATAGTCACTGGTGGGACTTATTTAAATTAATCAGATCCTTCAAAGTATCCCCAAGTCCTCCTTTGAAAAGAAAGTCGGGGGGCAGGGGGAGGAGCAGAGGAGAGGAGAGAAAAGGAAAGGAGTCAGAAAGAGAGAGAGAGAGAGAGAGACCTGGCGGTCTCAGCTGGGTGCCAAGGTTTCCTAAGCCCAAGTTCCCCAAGGTTGAGGCTGCATTAGCAGGCCAACAGCTTCTAGTAATCCACTTTTATTTAATTAATAGTGAAATTGTTGAAGAATTGCAAGTGGTGTTCTGGTTCAGAAACCTTCCATTCTATGGGGCATTGCTTTTGCCTCAGACTCATAAAACCAAATGCCCTGCCTTAGGATAATAAGTGAACATGAGGTAAGAAAAAACACAAGAGGTAAGAAAACACATGAGGTAAGAAAAAACACAAGAGGTAAGAAAAAACACAATGTCACGTGTAAATTCTGCACTTGTTCTCAAAACAAACCTCTCCTGTGTTTGCAATTAGGATGTTATCTAGGAGTATATTCAAAACTTTTGAGGTTTTTATTTTAGTTTTTCTTTTATTATGTGCTGTTTTAGTAATATCAAAGAATACATGTAATATATAAGTTATATGGCATAACAATAAAATTTATGTTTATGAGCCCTGATTAAAGAATCAACAACATTAACATCATCATTGCAACAACCCTATTAGAATGGAAGCTCTGTGAAGGCATGGATTTTTGTCTGTTTTGTTCACTGCTATATCCCCGGGACCTACAAGAGTGTCGGCCACATAATAGGAGCTTAGTCAATATTTTTTAAATAAGAGCATAAATCTACTTATATCCTCTTTCCTCTTATCATCACTCCCAGCCTCCCCTCAGGGGTAGCCACTATCCTATTTTAGGGTTTTAATATTCCCTTGCATTTTGATAACTTTTCACATGTATATTCCAAAATAATATATTGTTTGCTTTTGCTTCTTTTTGAACTTTATATAATGGAATCATATTGTATGTATCCAATTGTGAGTTATGACTTTTACACAATATTAGTATTTGAGATTCAACTATGTGTAGCTCGATTCCATTCCTTTTCATTGCTGAATTGTATTTTATTGGATATGTGTGCCATAATTATTTTTCTCCTGTCAGTTGATGTTGATCTTTTATGCTTTTATAAACAAAACTGCTATGACTGTTCCTGCATGTGCCTCCTGGTACATATGTGCCCGACTTTCTCTAGGATATAAGCCTCAGAGGGGGACTGCACTTGGAATTTTTATTTCCAGAGCCCAAAGTTTAGCTCATGAATCAGAGCTGCAATGTGCCATTTTTCCACACTAGGTCAGGATCAGTGGGAATGCTACCCAAAATATTTTCCTAGTGGGGGAATCGGGGAGAGGCAGAGACTGTCCTAGTGAGGCCAGGAGTTACTATCTCAGGTCTCTAGTCAAAATGGGTTGCAATTAGTAAAAGTCCAGATTCTGAATCCCCTTCACTATTTATCTTCCTCTTCCTCCTTTACAGTTATTTTTGTTCAAGGTGCACTTTATTAAACTCATACCTAACAAACAAAACTCTAATGAATATTTTGTCTTTCATTGATTGTAAATTCAATTAGATTCTTTGAAAAAATTTTAACTGTATTTTCACTTTAGCATGGATGAAAATTTCGATTTCTTTAAAAAACATTTTTAATAATAACACAATAAAGTCTACCCTCATAACAAAATTTAAGGGCACAACACCATATTGTTAACTATAGGCACAATGTTGTACAGCAGATGTCTAGAATTTTTTCTTCATGCTTAACTGAAATTTTATAGCCATTGAACGGCAACAGTCCATTTCTATTTCTTAAAAGTCCTTTACAAAATGAGTTATCCGCATGTTTCCATTTTGTTTATCTGAGAATTTTTTTTCGTTTTTCATTATACTTTAAGTTCTGGGATACATGTGCAGAATATGCAGGTTTGTTACATAGGTATACACGTGCCAGGGTGGTTTGCTGCACCAATCAACCGTCATCTACATTAGATATTTCTCCTAATGCTATTCCCCCTGCTTGCCCCTCACCCATCACTGGCCCCAGTGTGTGATATTCCCTGCCCTGTGTCCAAGTGTTCTCATTGTTCAGCTCCCACTTATGAGTGAGAACATGCAGTGTTTGGTTTTCTTTTCTTGTGTCAGTTTGCTGAGAATGATGGTTTCCAGCTTCATCCATGTCCCTGCAGAGGACATGAACTCATCCTTCTATATGGCTGCATAGTATTCCATGGTGTATATGTGCCACATTTCCTTTATCCAGTCTATCATTGATGTACATTTGGGTTGGTTCCAAGTCTTTGCTATTGTGAATAGTGCCTCTGTAAACTAAGTGTGCATGTCTCTTTATGGTAGAATGATTTATAATCCTTTGGTTATATACCCAGTAATGGGATTGCTTGGTCAAATGGTATTTCTAGTTCTAGATCCTTGAGGAATTGCCACACTGTCTTCCACAATGGTTGAATTAATTTATACTCCCACCAACAATGTAAAAGCGTTCCTATTTCTCCACATCCTCTCCAGCGTCTGTTGTATCCTGACTTTTTAATGATCACGATTCTAACTGGCATGTGGCATGTGGCATGTGATGGTCTCTCATTGTGGTTTTGATTTGCATTTCTCTAATGACCAGTGGTGATGAGCTTTTTTTAATATGTTTGTTGGCTGCATAAATGTCTTCTTTTGAGAAGTGCCTGTTAATTTCCTTCACCCACTTTTTGATGGTGTTGTTTTTTTCTTGTAAATTTGTTTAAGTTCCTTGTACATTCTGGAGATTAGCCTTTTGTCAGATGGATAGACTGCAAAAATTTTCTCCCATTCTGTGGGTTTTCTGTTCACTCTAATGATAGTTTATTTTGCCGTGCAGAAGTTCTTTAGTTTAATTACATTCCATTTGTCAATTTTGGCTTTTGTTGACATTGCTTTTGGTGTTTTAGTCATGAAGTCTTTGACCATACTTATGTCTTGAATATTATTACCTAGGTTTTCTTCTAGGGATTTAATGGTTTTAGGTCTTACGTTTAAGACTCATCTTGAATTAATTTTTGTATAAGGTGTAAGGAAGGGGTCCACGTTCAGTTTTTTGCATATGGCTAGCCAGTTTTCCCAACACCATTTATTAAAGAGGGAATCCTTTCCCCATTGCTTTTGTCAGGTTTGTCAAAGATCAGATGGTTGTAGATGTGTGGTGTTATTTCTGAGACCTCTGTTCTGTTCCATTCATCTATATATCTGTTTTGGTACCAGTACCATGCTGTTTTGGTTACTGTAGCCTTGTAATATAGTTTGAAGTCTGGTAGCGTGATGCCTCCAGCTTTGCTCTTTTTGCTTAGAATTGTCTTGGCTATGGGGGCTCTTTATTGGTTCCATATGAAATTTAAAGTAGTTTTTTCTAATTCTGTGAAGAAAGTCATTGGTAGCTTGATGGGATTAGCATTGAATCTGTAAATTACTTTGGGCAGTATGGCCATTTTCATGATAATGATTCTTCCTATCCTTCAGCATTGAATGTTTTTTCAGTTATTTTTGTCCTCTCTTATTTACTTGAGCAGTGGTTTGCAATTCTCCTTGAAGAGGTCCTTCACATCCCTTGTAAGTTGTATTCCTACGTATTTTATTCTGTTTGCAGCAATTGTGAATGGGAGTTCACTCATGACTTGGTTCTCTGTTTGTCTGTTATTGGTGTATAGGAATGCTTGTGATTTTCACACACTGATTTTGTATCCTGAGACTTTGCTGAAGTTGCTTATCAGCTTAAGGTGATTTGGGACTGAGACGATGGGGTTTTCTGAATATACAATCATGTCATCTGCAAACAGAAACAATTTGACTCCCTGTTTTCCTATTTGAATACCCTTTATTGATTTCTCTTGCCTGATTGCCTGGGCTGGAACTTCCAATACTATGTTGAATAGGAGTGGTGAGAGACAGCATCCTTGTCTTGTGCTGGTTTTCAAAGGGAATGCTTCCAGTTTTTGCCCATTCAGTATGATATTGAGTGTGGGTGTGTCATAAATAGCTCTTCTTATTTTGAGATATATTTCATTAATACCTAGTTTATTGAGAGTTTTAGCATGAAGGGGTGTTGAATTTTGTCAAAGGCCTTTTCTGCATCTATTGAGATAATCACATGGCTTTTGTCATTGGTTCTGTTGATGTGATGGATTACATTTACTGATTTGCATATATTGAACCAGCCTTGCATCCCAGGGATGAAACCAACTTGATCATGGTGGATAAGCTTTTTGATGTGCTGCTGGATTTGGTTTGCCAGTATTTTATTGAGGATTTTTGCATTGATGTTCATCAGGGTTATTGTCCTGACATTTTCTTTTTTTGTTGTGTCTCTGCCAGGTTTTGGTATCAGGATGATGCTGGCCCATAAAATGAATTAGGGAGGGTTCCTTTTTTTTCTGTTGTTTGGAATAGTTTCAGAAGGAATGGTACCAGCTCCTCTTTGTACCCCTGGTAGAATTCAGCTGTGAATCCATCTGGTCCTGGACATTTTTTGGTTGGTAGGCTATTAATTACTGCCTCAGTTTCAGAACTTGTTATTGGTCTATTCAGGGATTTGACTTCTTCCTGCTTTAGGCTTGGGAGGGTACATGTGTTCAGGAATTTTTCTATTTCTTCCAGATTTTCTATTTTATGTGCCCCAGAGGTGTTTATAGTATTCTCTGATGGTAATTTATATTTCTGTGGGATGAGTGGTGATATCCCCTTTATCATTTTTTATTGCAGCTATGATTCTTCTCTCTTTTCTTCTTTATTAGTTTGCATAGTGGTCTATCTACAAAATAGACTGTTTATCTGATATTTATTTTGTAATTTCTAGTAATAATAATCATTATCATCATCAGCATCATCATTATCATCTCCTTTACCCATACATACATTTGTGTCTTTCAAATAACAATCCCATCTTGGAAGTACATCCTCATCTGTAGCAGTCTTCACTCTGCTTTCTTATATCATTTACTATCTTATTTTATAATTATTTACTTCCTGTCTTTCTTCTCTAACAAATAGTATTTTTTTAGGGCCAAGGAAATATCTCGATCACCACTGTATCCCCAGCATCTACCCCTGTGCCTGGTCCATAGGGCTAGATGCTAAGAGTTGAGTTGAATCAATCTACCTAATCTTAACCTTCAGTAGCACAACATGGTTTGTCAGTGGTTAAGAATCTACACTTTGGAGTCAGACTCACCCAGGATGGAATCCTGGCATTGCCACTTATTATTAATAGATGTGTGACCTTGAACAAGTTCACTTAATTGTTCTGAGCATCAGTTTCCTCTTCTGTGATATAGGGATGATACAGAGCTACCTGGTAGGTTGTTGGAAGAATTAAATGAGATGATATGTATGATATGGCCTGACACATAGAGTGCCTAAATACACGTCGTTCTGATTTTATTTGGACTGTTTGTGTTAGTAACAGAAGTCAAAAAGGTGGAGAAAGGAGACAGGTACTTGGGAAAATTTTCTATTTCTTCTCCATGTTTCATTCAGGACTGAGGAAGGGGGCACAGTTTTTACCCAAGGAAATGACATTTTTAGCCAAAGGAATTATGATCTTAGCATTTAGCTGAATTGTATATTGGAAGTAAGCTCTTTCCCTGTGGAACTTATGGCCTTGCTAGCCTTGGTTTGTTGGAAGTGTTCTTGCTGCCTTTCTAGTTAGAGTAGGGAAAGGAAGGCTTGTGGGGAGTGAAGATAGGCCATGATATCAAGCCACTGAGTGTGCAAATCAGTAGAACTTTTTGATTGCTTTCTGTTGTACTTGGGACTTGAATAAAGGCTGATATTTGTGTCTTGCTGGTAAAGTGCTTGTAAAGTGAGTGAAAGTTTTCTTTGTTCTTGTCCTGCCAGAGCTTTTCACTTGGGGCTGAGGGGAGAATAACTTTTCATGTTTTTATTTTTTTTATTCTGATGACTGTGCTGAGCATTTGAATGAAAAGGCCATTGGTGGAAAGTAAAGGTGAATGGTGAGAAGACAATAGGGTAATGGAAACTGTAATGGACTTGGAGTCAAATTCTTCTGAACTTCTCCTCTCTAAGTCTTACTTCTTTCATCTGTACAATGGATATTAAAATGAGAAAATAAGCTTGTCTTCACAGAGTTATTGTTAGGTGTTGAAATCACCTGACACAGCAAAAAGCTCTCATTAGGGCTCATTTTCCTTCATTCCTTAGTAAGGAAGAAGTACTCATAAAATACAGCAGTTGTGCTCTTGTGAATGATAGCATGGGCAGTTGTCATCTCTCTGAGGCAGATTAACCTAGAATGCCACTTGAGTTTTGTTTAATGCTTAGGCATAAGACATAGGAAAGACAAAAGTTGACCTTTGGGTAGTGAGAACAACGTTCCATTTTGTTCAAACTTGAATTTTTTACTATAGGAGACTGAGAATTAACCTTCCATGAAGGTTTTAGGATTTGCTTTCTGACTCTTCTCTTTCATATCCACCTGAAAGAGCTTGGACACAGATGTTCTTGGAGAAAGGCAGTTAAACAAGGTGACTTCTGAAGCTCCATCCTTGCCCAAAGAACTTATGAGTCCCTTAGTGGCCAAGTATTTTGATGGTAGTAGCCTAAAAGATGTCCAGGATCACCGTGCATCATTTTTTCAACAGAAGCCTCAGGCATAGGGATTATACTTGGTACTTTATGTTGTGGAATGAAATCTGGCAGATGTCCATGTGATCTAGAGAAACACCTAAGGAAAGTGAAGAAATGGGGGAAAAAAGAATAAGACTTGTATGATAATACTAATCACGATCCTTGTGTATTTATTCCAAGGACATTTTATCCATTATCTGATTTATATTACCACTCACAGCAGCAGCTCAATAGGATAGGAGATATTATCCCTATTTTATAGATGAGATTTGAGGCTCGAGGAGCTAAATTAAGGAACACCAAATTCCTTTGATATTTGGTCTGGTTTTGTTATAGTTCTCCCTTTGGATGAGGTAAAGTCACAAAGCTGGGTTCATATCATTTAATTAGTCTGAAAATGTTGCCTGAACACCACCTTAAGTTAGATATCTTAACCTCAGGTTTCCTACCTTCATTGCTCCCTCTTATAGACATAGACTATGAGATTGGCTAATCCCAGAGAACTTCCCTAATCCTTTGGCAAGATCCAAAAAGGCTCAGTCACACCCTATGACCACCATCTTTAGGAGAAGTCTCAGAAAATTCAGCTTCACACTAACTCACTTGAGCATCAAATAATAGCAGTTTATGCATGCAGGTTAATCCTGAAGACCTCAGACTTCACTTGCCTATTTTTGCCATTCAATGACATGTGTTGCATTGGTTTTTTGTGTCTTTCCAGTTTGGAGACTGCCAGGGACCATGTTTTGCCCATTGACTATTACTTTCCACCCCAGAAGACCTGCCTGATCTGTGGAGATGAAGCTTCTGGGTGTCACTATGGAGCTCTCACATGTGGAAGCTGCAAGGTCTTCTTCAAAAGAGCCGCTGAAGGTAAAGGGACATGCACATGCACTTCTGTTTCCCTTTCTCCTTTACCTTCCAGAAAGAGACACTAACCTTTCAGGGCCCAGGATTTTATCATCTCAGAAACAGAGTCATTGACAAGGCCCTATCAAATAACTTAGGAGCCTAAGGAAGCAAATTTTTGTACTTGCTAGTTCCCTGGTTTCAGCAGCCTTGTTTGTACAGGCAATGTAGGCAGTGAAGGTGGTCCCAGCTGGGGCTTGGGGCTCAGTAGGTCCTAGAAATGAAAGAAAAATTAATGATTTGAAAAGATTTAATTTCCTCCCTTCTTGTTTTCTACTCTGCTGGCTAGTAAAGGAAAAATTTGTCCTTATTAGAGAGGTTAGAAGTGGAGAAACCCCAACTGAGTCTCCAGCCTGTTCCTTGGGATGAATATGAGACTGTTCCTTAGCAAAGGCTTCCTGGCCTCAGCCCCAGAAAGAGAGTGTTCTCACTCTTCAGCAGACTATCAGTCTCTGCACCTGCTCCCTCCTGTTGCTGCCTCCTTGGGACCTGTCTTTGCGTTAATAGTTCCTAGGTAGGTAAGAACTCAGAGTGAAGAAACACATTTATTCTCCTCTCCAGAGACCTGAACTCAAAGCCTGTCCATTAGTCCCTAATCTTAATCTAAGGTAGCATCTTATAACTGGCTAAATTGGCTCAAGCCCTAGCTCCTTAGTTTTATTTAACTTAGAACAACTCATGTCTGCTCAACCCCTAGAGGTGCTCAGCCTACATTCTGCAGTAGAAACTCCCATTTTCAGGCCTCTTATATATGGTAATGTCTCTTCCTCTAACCACCCAAGGCTTAAGCTTCCTGCTTATCCACTTCACTCTCCACCCTGTATTGAGGGCTTTCTTCTCAAATGGACATTGATGAGGAGCCCCTAGAGAGAGATGCTGTGCTCTGGGACCAGACCCATTGTCAAACGCCAGTATTCACCTCTGCCCCGACTTTCCCCAAAGAGGTACTTCCTGCCAAGGCCTTTCTCTTTCCTCTCACTGGCTGGAAGTGTTGAGTTCCACGTCAGAATCATAACAGAGAACCTTTCCTTCTATAAGAGCTATAAACCTTGAGAACAATCTTAAAGATAGGTATGTAGGCCACACCATTCACCACAAATGTACTGATACTCATCAGAGGATGGAGGAAGCACCAGAGGGTTTGAAGCATCTAGAGAAAAGGTAGAAAGAGAATGCCCTTTAACTGACCTCCTCGATGATAGTCAATCACAATGATGAGTGTTAATTCATCATTTTGGCTGGGTGGCAGAAATATCTATAAAACAGAAGCTACTATGTTGTTTACTTCCAGTCCTCGGGGCCCACAAGAAGGCAGCTATCATTTGGTATTACTAAAAACATGCCCCATGTTCAGCTCATACCCCCAAATGACCCATTGCTACTGTTTATGCTGGGCTAGCGTGAAGCCCAGGGCCCTAGTGTCTAGGTCTGGGCAGTGAGGCCTAGAGCAGAGCCTAAAGAACCTGAGAGCAGTGCCTTCCTTTCTTCAGAGTACTCATGAAAGGATGGCTGTCAGAAAAGGAAGTGAGGAGGGGCTCCAGAGACTTCAGACCACCCCAACTTCCCCAGTGAGACCCTGGCACTTCCCCATACCCTCTCACCCAGTGGGCCCTGTCTATAGAGCAGAGAATGAAACAGGGCAGTCATCTAGAGGTAGTGTGTCAGCAAGCCCAGGCACCACAGTAATAGCAGCCATATCAGATGGGAAAGGAGTTCAAGTGAACAGACAAGCAAATTCAATGGTCAGATAGATTAGATTATACTTGATGCTGTCTCTGGGTTTTACAAATCTGGGTCACCAAATTGTTATTTTCAGGAAACAGAGGAAATGCTCAATCACATTGTGAAAGGGAAGATTTTACTGTCGTATCATACATCCTACATGGGAGCTATCTGCAGAAGTTAGAGCTGAAGGATGGAGACAGGCAGAAGGGCAGCTGGTAGGGCTGCCTGGGAGGACCTCTGCCATGAGGTGGATCCTGTGCCATTTGAGAACAGGGAAGAAAGCAATGAGGTTGTGGGGAGGGAATCACCCAACTCACAGAACATACAGAAATCCAGCAAGGTTTCAAAATGCTGTACACCCTAGAGTCTCTTAAGTTAGGGAAACTCTCTGAGCTCATGGGGCCAAATGCTCTTGCCTGCTTGAAATATGAAAAATCAGCAATGGATTCCTTGCAAAACCAGGAAAAGGGTACCTTCTGAACCCCTTGGTTATTTTGAAATACGGACCATAAATTTCAGTCCTGAGCCCTTTGAAGGTAGGAGAAGGTGGTTTAGAAAACACAGACACACACACACACACACACACACACACACACACACACACACACACACACACACACACACACACACCCCTAAATAAAGCAAAAAAAAAAAAATACTGGTGTTTTCTTTCTCCCCACATCTGTAAAGTTGTTGGATTGATTTTACTGCCATAGTTATCCCTATTTGAAGGCAGGGGGCTGTCTTATTACCCAAAGAGGACATTTATTGATTTGATTATCTTTTTCCATTTTTACAGTGCATCTTTTTCACCCATATGGCCTTTCTGGAGGTGGTTCTCAATCTGGCTTGTTGAAATATCAAATTACACCTGTCTTAGAGAGAGTAGAAACAGAAATCTTTCTCTTCCTCATTTTCTTGTTGTAGTCAGTTAACTCAGACTGTGTATTCAGACTCTTGATTATCACTTAATTCATAGTTTCAGAAATCTCTGGAATGGGCACAAATACAGGACTTAAAAGCCTGGCATCTCAGACAGAAATATATTTCTAGCTTTGATGGTTTATAATACATGGGACTTACAGAAATATATTTCTAGCTTTGATGATTTATAATACATGGGACTTTTAGGCTGTCATTGATGCAGGGCTCAGCACAGAGTCAGTTGTAATATGGCCAGGTTTTGTTGTTGAGAAAGACTGGGAATGGGGAGTCCTACATTTTCTCCTTGTCAGTAATATTGGAGAATTGGGGTAAAGGTGAAGCTGGGCAGGGAAAGGTCTGCATAGAAAAAAGGGTCTGGTGAGAAAAAATAATGCTACTAAGCCATGAGGGTAAAATGACCAAATTATGGTTGACAAAAACTTGGTCATAGTGTGTGGGGGGAGGGTGGGGGGTGAGGGCAGAGAGAAAGTTGATCTAAGTCTGTGTTGGGGGGCAGTGCTTGGTGGGATGAACTCTGGGTTAGAAACAGGCATGTAGGGAAATAGTTGGTTTATGGCATGGGTAGGATGAGTGGGGTGGTGAAAGGGAAGGCATTTTGAATGCTAAGAGACCAGGAAGTCAAAGTAAAGCAATACCCATAAACAGAGGTAAGGGTTCAGAGAGGTTTTAGTTGTATAGTCTTGGATAAGAAATTTCCCCTTTTGAACCTCAGTTTTTCTTGACTGTAAAACAACGGACTTGAACTAGATATTTCAAAATGTGCTTCCAGGTTAGACATTTTGTGATCGTTCTACAAATTACAAACATAATCATCATCATTTCAGCAAACTCACATGTATTTATACCTGCCTATGTTTTTGGTCTTGCTTTCCCAGAAGATGACTAATCCAAGATCCTAATCAATTAAAGAAGCAATCTTCAGATGGGGATAGAGCCAGCTGAGAGAGTATACTATGTATGGAGTGGGTTAAAACTCAGGACTCTGAGATTTTTACCTTGTGATCATTGCTGGGTAACTTCCTTTCTTTTCTATTTTCTCATCTGGAAAATCAGGATATGAATCCCCATCTCTACCTCATTATGTTTCAAAGAGGGTTGATTAATCCATCATGTGCATTATGTACTCAAGAATTTACTATTTTTCAGATATTTTCTAGTAAAACGTTGGAGATTATATGTCCATTTGTTTTGTACACATGGAGTGCTGTTTGGTACACATCATAAAATTGAAACTGTAGTTTACATTCTGAACGCAAAGAATTACACCATCCTCACTGATGTTTACAATAGGTCCCAATTTAGTTTCTTTGGCAAATTTTATGTAAGTATGGCTTTGATTCTCTCTCTCACCCCAGGTTTTTGTTAGGGAAGAAATGCAAGTGAACCCTCATTGAACTCTTTCTGTCCTTTAAATCCATTCTTTCCCACCTCAACTCATGTGGAATTGAATGTTACCTCTAGTTTGGAGTCTAGCAGAGAGTTTTTGGTGCATATCAGTGTCCCCTTCACTCCCTGACTTTTCGAGTAACATTTCCCAGAGGCAAATTAACTGTGCTAAGAGGATCTGCTTGCAGCTTCAACAGAGCCTTCATCAGGTATCTTTGGCCAAGGAGTTGACTGATCCTGACTTTGCGAGTCCTAGAGATCTTTTCACAAAACTCCTCTCATGTTTCTGTCTCTGGTTTTCTTAAAAGTCACAGACAGACTTTAGATTTAGGGGTTGGTTAACTTTTTGTAAAGGGCCATGTAGTAAATATTTTAGGCTTTGTAGATCATATGGTCTCTGTGTCAACTACTCAGCTCTGCCTTTGCAGGATGAAAGCAGCCATGGATAATACTTGAACTAATGGAAGTAGCTGTGTTCCAATAAAACTTTATGGGCACTGAAATTTGAATTTCACTTAATTTTCACATATCATTCAATATTATTTTTCTTTTTAACCATTTAAAAATTTAGAAATCATTCTTAGCTCGTTGGGTCTCACAAAAACAGATGGTAGAGTGGATTTGGTTTATGGGCTGCAGTATGTTGACCTCTGCTTTAGATAATCACTTCTGTACTTATAAATCTGCAAAAGTTTTATGTTTCCCGTCTCTTGGTATCTTAGTAGCTCTCTAGATTATCTAATTTAAAAAATTTTTCTCAGTAGGCCAGTCAAAGTTTGCACATCTTGTTAGCACAGAATGCCTGGCCTAGTGGCTTCTTGTCCCTGAGCTTTTTTACTAAACAGGAGAAAAACTAAATGTCTAGAAATGCTAGAAGAGGATACTATTTTGTTTTAATGATCTAGTAGATCACTCCTCCTTGCAATACCAAGAGGAGAAACTGAAAATGTTTCAAGCATTTTCTAGACTTCTGTGTTTTAAATGTGTGGATAACTATGAACTACATAAGAAAGAACTTTTCTGGATGACACATATATTCCAGATGGCAAAAAGGAAGCGCTTTGGGGACTCTCTGGTAACAAGTGTCATGGAAAAATTCTGTGTCTCATAGAAAGTAGATCCCAGGAAGCCAGCTGAGTTGTGAATCTGCCATATATTACCTCATGATTCTGTCTTCGCACACTCACTGGCTTAATTCTGGGCCTCCCCATAACACGACTAGACCACAAGCTTGCAGAAGAAATAATTTAGCTCTGTAACTCATTGCAGTTGGTGCCCACCCAAGTCTCTGTCAGTGCCCAATTCGGGAGCCATGCCAAGAATTTGCCATTGCTGCTTCGTAGTGGCCCTGTGCCTGCTTATTTATAGCCTGTTCATTTTATGAAACAGGGATTAATAAGAAGTTGCCATAGTACTTGCACCATTATGTAAATATCTGCAATGCTTACATAACCTTTGTCACTTGCAAGATTTTTTGAGTCCATTGCCTTCTGCTACCATGCCTTACCAATTTCCTAGTCCTTTATTATTATTTTTTAATTTATTATATTTAACTTCTGTGATACATGTTCAGAATGTGCAGATTTCTTATATAGGTATACACGTGCCGTGGTGGTGTACTGAAACCAACAACCCGTCATCTGCATTAGGTATTTCTTCTAATGCTATCCCTCCCCTAGCCCAGTGTGTGATGTTCCCCTCCCTGTGTCCATGTGTTCTCATTGTTCAACTCCCACTTATGAGTGAGAATATGCAGTGTTTGGTTTTCTGTTCCTGTGTTTGTTTTCTGAGAATGATGGTTTCCAGCCTCATCCATGTCCCTGAAAAGGACGTGAACTCATCCTTTTTGATGGCTGCATAGTATTCCATGGTGTATATGTGCCACATTTTCTTTATCCAGTCTATCATTGATGGGCATTTCGGTTGGTTCCAAGTCTGTGCTATTGTGAATAGTGCTGCAATAAACCTATGTATGCATGTATCTTTATAGAAGAATGATTTATAATCCTTTGGATGTATACCCAGTAATGGGATTGCTGGGTCAAATGGTATTTCAGGTTCTAGATCCTTAAGGAATCTCCACACTGTCTTTCATAATGGTTGAACTAATTTACACCCCCACCACCAATGTAAAAGCATTCCTATTTCTTCACATCCTCTCCAGCATCTGTTGTTTCCTGACTTCTTAATGATCGCCATTCTAACTGGCATGACATGGCATCTCATTGTGGTTTTGATTTGCATTTCTCTAATGACCAGTGATTATGAGCTTTTTTTCATATGTTTGCTGGCCGCATAAATGTCTTCTTTTGAGAAGTGCCTGTTCATATCCTTCACCCATTTTCTGATGTGGTTATTTTTTTCTTGTAAATGTGTTTAAGTTCCTTGTAGATTCTGGATATTAGCCCTTTGTCAGATGGACAGATTGCAAAAATTTCTCTCATTCTGTGGGTTGGTTGTTCACTCTGATGCTAGTTTCTTTTGCTATGCAGAATCTCTTTAGTTTAATTAGATTTCATTTTGGCTTTTGTTGCCATTACTTTTGGTATTTTAGTCATGAAGACTTTGCCCATTCGCAATTGCTACAAAGAGAATAAAATACCTAGGAATACAACTTACAAGGGATGTGAAGGATCTCTTCAAGGAGAACTACAAACCACTGCTCAAGGCAATAAGAGAGGACACAAACAAATGGAAAAACATTCCATGCTCATGGATAGGAAGAATCAATATTGTGACAATTGCCATACTGCCCAAAGTAAATTATAGATTCAATGCTATCCCCATTAAGCTACCATTGACTTTCTTCACAGAATTAGAAAATACTACTTTAAATTTCATATGGAACCAAAAAGAGCCCATATACCCTAGACAATTCTAAGCAAAAAGAATAAAGCTAGAGGTATCAAGTTACCTGACTTCAAACTACACTACAAGGCCACAGTAACCCTTATCAATTTTGTATGTGCCTCTCCATATTCTGTAGCCAGAAGCTTCTTCAGTCCTTTAAGGGAATTTCTGGGTGACTATCAAACTCTGGTAGTTCATTTTTGCAGTTGACTGCTATTGTGAGGATAAGTGTCAGACTCACTCTCTCTTTAGAGATAGAAATTACGTATTAATTATCTGGATTCTAGACCCACAGCAAGGAGCAAACTGCTCCTCAAAATAACTGAATTCTGCGAGAAGTCATCATTGTAAAACAACAATATCTTCAGTTATAGTAGCCATGTGTGCGTGCTTCTGGAAACTGTTTTTCAGATTTTCATCTTCCTTCCCTGTCTCTTCATAGCTAGGCAGCTGCTTTCAGCCTTGTACAGATGCTAGTGAGCTTTGTACCTACAAACCTGAGAAAATTGAACTGAGATTTGGAGGTGAATGACTCTTGATAAAGGGAACAAGGTTTAGAATTCTCAGTCCCTTTGCTCCCAGGCTGTGTTGTGACTACTTAGGCACTCCAGTGAAATCACTATTCCTCCTATCTAGACTAATGCCTATCTCTGCAGAGCACCTCATGAGAACAGGCCTGGTAGTAATATCCTCATGCATTCAGTCAGCAAATATTTACGGAGTGCTTACTACATGTAGGATATTGGGCTGACATACTCAAGATACAGGGCTTGCTTCCAGGAGGTTATAGTTTATTGATCATATAAGTGGCATTTTTTTTTTGAGATGGAGTCTTGCTCTGTCTGTGGCCCAGACTGGAGTGCAGTGGCACGATCTCGGCTCACTGCAAGCTCCACCTCCCAGGTTCATGCGATTCTCCTGCCTCACCCTCCCGAACAGCTGGGACTACAGGGGTGCACCACCACACCTAGCTATTTTTTCTATTTTTTTGGATTTTCAGTAGAGTCAGAGTTTCACCTGGGATTACAGGCGTGAAAATGTGACAATCTTTAAAGCTCTTCAGTGGATGAAAGGCCACCATATCTACTGTACATTTGAACTTTGCAACTATCTTGGTACAGAGTGAGAGGTTATTCTCTTGGTTTTCCATATGAGTAAACTGAGGCTTTGCCAGTTCATCAACAGGTAGTAAATAATATATCTGGAATTTGAACCCAGGTCTTCTGGGGTCAAAGGCAGCATTCACTCTGTTCCATCACAGCAGCTCCTCAAATAAGCCAACATAGAAACCAAGTACTATGCCTAGGCAACAAGGAAGGCAGCAATGAAGAGCAACAGCAGAGTGAAATATGAGAGAAGGAATTAAGAAAGATGTTAAGTACTGTGGGGAGTAACCGAGAAACCACCAAGTATCGCTAACATCACAGGGAGCTTGTCTTCCTAAGAAAACTCCAAGCACTTAAAACAGCTGGTAGTTCATCAGCAACTCTCTTCATTAGATGTGTGAGGGACATGTGGGTCATAGTCCTTCTACCAACTTATATGCTTCAGGGGGAAGTTCTGATTCTGATGAGACCCAGCATGGTTGCTCTTAATTCACTGTTGTCACACAACTATAAAACAGGAAGCACAACTTAACACCTGTGATCATGAGAATTTTGCTCCTTATGACCAAGCTAAAGAAAGAGCTTAGACAGGATGTGTGGATATAAATGTAGATTCATGGTTCCTTGGCTCTTTGGTTTGAACCTTCTCAGCAGAGCATGCCACAGAGTGTTTTCGATGGGGCCAGTGGCAAGAGAAATCCATTTCCCTCCTCCTCGATGTCAGAAAATAGAGAATATTGTCTTTCAGGATAGAATTAAAAAGTCATAGAGGCAGCAACTTGTTTTCCTATATTAGGGATTTAAAATTCTGTTTTTCCTTCCTCTCCTGAGTCACATCATTGTGTGGATGGACCTTCATTTCATTGTGGTATCTGGATGTGCACCCTGAAGACCATGGACTTCTAACAGTTCCTTAAGTTACAGAAGCACATTCCTATAGGTCACAAGCTCATTTACTTACAGGATGGTTGACTCAGTCACAGGTTATTTCATGAAGATACTTAAAAGATTTGCAGTGTTCAAAACTACAGGATCTTTAAACACTAAAACTTGAAGGAAGGGAACTTGGAAATCAAAAAATCTGGTCAAACCATTTCATGGAAAAGGAAAGTGAGGCTCAGAAAGAGGAAATTACTTTACTGGGTTTCTATAGCATATAAATGGCAACAGTGAGAGCCTCCCTGCCATTTCTAGTTTTCTGCCTGAGAGACCCTCCTGCTTCACAGCTAATTAGCAGAGTCACAGAGGTCATTACCTTGCAATTCTCAAGAATTATGTGAGGCAGCATAGTAAGCATTTATGGCCCTTGGTTCCCAGAAGGAGCTTAGTCCCTGATAGTCCTCTCTGCCTTTGCCATTGTGTGAGACTATCTTCTGTAACTGTATGTCTTCCCCCCAGTAAGTTAATGAGTAATAAAGGTATTCCGTAGTGAGAGGACTCTGTAAGACAATTCCTGGTGTAAGGATTGTTGCAAGGTTGTTTTGTGTGTATGTGCATGTATAAACTTTTTTAGGGAGTGTATTCATAGCTTTTACATGGATCTCAGAGGCTCTATAACCCACAGAAGATTACAGAATACTGGTCTTGTCTTTGGTAAGGATTTTATAGACCCATAAGGGAGTATCCTGACTACAGTGATATCCAACATGGCTATTTAATGCCTGGCATTTTCCCCACATAACATACGTTTATTCAACAGTCAGTGCCTACTGTGTACATGAGACCTATACCAGGCACTGGGAAAAGAGACATGAAATAACAGCTAAAACTGTTTATTGAGCAGTCAATATGCATGAGATGCTTTGTAGGCATTTTCTTATTCAATCTGTATACCCTCAATTTACAAATGAGGGAACCAAGACACAAAAGAGTTGAGTGATTTGCCCAAAGTCATACAAATAGTCAGTGGCTATGTGGTAAATATAACATGAAAGAGTGAGATTACTGCTGTACTAAAAGTAGGCACATAATCCCCTGAGCAGATACTATGAGAGAGGGATTTATTTTACCTGGAAAGTTTAGGAAGGCTTCACAGAGGAGTTAAGGGTTGATCTGGATCTTGAGGGATGGATAAGAATTTGCCAGATACAAAAAGGTAGAAAGAGAACTTCAGGAGGAGGGAACAGGTTGAGCAAAGACAAGGTGATGTGAAAGCGGGAGGCTTGTTTGGGGAGCATTATGGAATCTCGAAGTCATTGTGGGGAATCTCATCAGATGCAGCAAGCTGCTTGACAGGCCTTCAGTTGACTCTTTGTACCTTGCTCCCTCCCCATGCTGAGCTGTCCATAGCTGCCCTAGGCTGGTGTCTGGGATTTTTGGAAGGTTACTATCCAGGTAGTGTAACAAGATGCAGTGCAAGAGCACCAGATTGGGGCTCTGGCTCTGCTACTGACTTACCACCTGGCCTTAAGCATGTCTAGTTCCCTCTTTGTACATTAAAATCTCCATTGGAACAGTAACATGGTTGTATTAAATGATCTTGAAGATTTTAAAAATAAATATATAACAATATAAATCATTAACAATAATTTTAGTAGTAAATTTCTAAAATTTTACAGATAATCCACATTCATCCATTGGCCAATGGTTCACTTTGTATGCATAGTTCTTTGGGAAACAGGCAGACCGAATTTCAATCTTTAGTTGTAAGACTTAATACATATGTGACCTCGAGCAAATTATATTGAATGCCTCTATAAGGATAATAATATCTCACAGAACTATTGTAAGAACTAAATGATGTGTAATAAAGCTCCTGGTACTCAGTAAGTTTTGTATCCTTTTCCTAGAGTGAGTCTTGGTCATAGACACGCATATACTTGCAGGGGTCCCTGAGTAGGCAGAAAGAACAAATACCTACCACAGTAGGTATCTGTGGTATTCCCCAGGTAAAGGAGACCTTGGGTTGGTGTAAGATTTCACTTCACTTTAGAGTTACTTAATTAGGGACCAGAAAGGCCATCAGCATCTGTATGAGAATATAACAAAGGTCAATTTCTTCCTCTTTACTTTTTACCTCCCTTATGCTGTGAGTAACATTCCCCAGCCAGTCCAGCCGGCACGTGTTCTTTGCCTCTCCTGACTTCCAGACTTTGGTCTTGAAGGTGTCAGAGCTCTCTGTGCCCCCAACAAGATAAGTCTGACCTCCTCAGCAAATTCAACTCCTAAGCCACTGTCCAGGAGAAGAGCTAGCAAGGTCATAAATTATTCTCCATATTTTCCAGCCATTGGTTTCCCTTGTCCAGCCAGAGGTGTGTCTTAAAGTATGCTGAGGCCAGATTCAATAGAAACCTGAGCCAGCACCTGTGTAAATAATTTTTAAAACTCCATTTCCTGAAGCTGGATGAATATTTTTTAAAACTAAGCTGGATTATCTTTTATCTAGCATTCCGTTTCCTACATTCCTAGTGCTATGGACCTCTTGGAGGAATGTGATTTGGTTATAGTGGTATTGTCTTGCTTGTCTGTGTGGGGGAGGAGGACATTTCTTTCAAAAACAAGGTAATACTTCGGTCTGGCCTATGACTCTATTTTGTTTAAAATGAAACTATGGCACTGTACTGGTACTCATTCTGCTTCCTATAGGTTAGCTTTACATCCCTCTGTCTTCACCCACTCTACAGTTCTGATCCTTTTAAAAAGCAGCCAACCAAAACCAGCAAGTACATACTGCTTATCTCTGACTTCTACCTGAATCAACTTCAGATCTTGTCCAAAGCTCCATCTGAAGAGAGGGGGATAGCACCCTTCCAAGAGCCCTCAGGGCCCATCAGTAAGTAGACATCCTGTCCTTGAGGTCTCTTAACTCTGCTCAGCTTCAGAATACAGAAGGGGTTGGTTCTTCATTTGTGTTGTTTATAACTAAAAGCCTCCTACTTCCCGCTTTTTTGCATAGCTTCTTCTGCCATCCCACCTGTGTAGCCTCTTTAACTCCTCCAAAACTCCTCTGTAGCCCGTGTCACTTGGAAAGAGTTTTCTTTGTCTCTTTTGCAACTTGACAATGACTAGCCAGCAAGTTTAAGTTCAAATTATTGTTCCATGGGAACAGAGATAGATATAGGAAACAAAAAAAGGGATATGGAGGTATGGAGTAATTTCCTACCTACCTAGTGAGCACTACTGAGATATTCAAGTGCTCTCTACTCAGGAATTCTATTGATACAAAGGTAAAAAACTTGATCTTAGGTCTAATATCCATTAGTAGTGTGACCTTGGGAAAACGATACCACTCCCAAAGGCTTAGTTTTTTTAACTATAAAATAGGAATAATGATGACCACCCCCAGAGGATTCATAAGGATAACATGAGATAAGGCAACTTGAAATTTCCTAGCATGGCTATAGACTTTTGAAAATAAAATGAACCAAACACTGATAACAGTACTTCCTAGTGCACAAATGAGAAATCAGTCCCTCATCAAATTACAGCACATTTCCAATGCTCCGATTATGTCGCTGTAGAAATGCTAATGTGGATTAAATAATTTGTCTGTTGCTATTTATATGGATAATTTGATAGTAATTATTTTTGGACATGGATAGTTTTGAAGCCTTACAGATGAGTCCATCCCCAAGTACCCAAAACTAAAGAAAGTTGGCTAGAGTGATGGCAAGGTGGCAGCACAGAGCTCCCTGGGTTCTGAGCCTTGTCCCCTAGCTAGGGAGAACTCCAGGCTATAAGCATTTGTATTCTCATAGTCCAATGGCAGGGAAAAGGGCTGAAGGTGAGTACTTTTCACTCATTTATTTTTTCAACAAGCATGTATGGTGTCAGGCCTTGTATGCATCCACAGACAAATGTGAGCTAGCCGTGTCCTCAAGGAGATTTCAGTCTGGTGGACTTGCCTTCCAAGGTCAGTTGCAGCTTTAGCACTGCAAAGAGTATCTACCTGCGGCAGATACAGTGTGATGGGACATGGCAGAGAAAAAATCTATATGCAGAGCCTCCTCATCCCCAGGCATGGAAACAATCCTAACCCAGGCTGGCATAGTAATGGGGCCTGTCCCTATCAGCAGGTTTGGAAGCTTTAACAACAACAAAAACAATAATAATGATGATGATAATCATAGTACCTAATGTTACCAAACATTTTCCATGTGTTAAGTACTATACTAAGTGCATACTTAATCCTCACAACAACTCTATAAGCTAGTAGATACTCTTAACTACTACCCTGATTTTACAAATATGGAAACTGAGGCACAGAAGACTAAGAGAACAGGAATACACCTAATTCACCTCAGTTCAACAAACATCAAGCATCTGTTTTATGTCAGGCCTCGTGCTGGGTACCAGGGAGAGAGAAATGAGTAAAGCATAGTTTCAGTCCAGTGGGAGCAAATGACAGCACACAGTGAACAGGTATATTGCAGCCCTTCTGCTTGAGGTTAAGAACTCATTGTCAGTGATGAATGAAATATAGTCCTTCTCTCAAAGATCTTAAAGCTTAGTAGGAGATATCTGTGTGAAAACAAAAATTAAAGACTGCTGTGATAAGTATCATAAGAGATAAGTAGAAAATGAGAGAGAGATCACTGTAGCAGTTGATTGGTTTAAATCAAAGCCCCCCAAAAAACAGTGTTATTGAGAATTATAGAACAACTAATTGATTTAAATCAAAGCCCAAACAGAACAGTGTTTGCTAATTTTATTTCAGTTTGGTTGATAGATTTTCATTTTTTATTCCATCCCGACAATGGAAGATTAGTGCTTGTTTCCCACCCAAGGATACCAGGATATTTCAGGGACTGTATTACAATATAGTTAAATTATTCCTTTATCTCAAAGCACACCCACACTTTCCCCTATCCTTACCTTTACTCAGGCTATCTCTTCTGCCTCAGGTGCTTTTTCTCTACATTTCCATATTCTTAAGTCCTACCTTCCTTCAAGGCCTCACTCTAATGCCTCCTCCTCCATGAAGCATCCACCCCATCGAAAGGTACCTCGCCATCTCCTGTACTCCCACATCACTTCATGGGTGTCTCTCTGTGGTTCTTACCACTTCCTGCTTTATCTTTCAGTAATGCACTTACAATTCTCTTTCCTCCACTAGACAGAGCACTTCAGACAAAGATTCACTTGGCTGAAACCATGATTTTACTTTAAACACATTGAAAACCTCTACCAGAGTGCATTGTGTCTGGTGTGCTTCAACCTTAATTCTTAAGTATGTGAAAATACATCACCTATCTGGAGGTTTACACTTTCTGCTAATGACTTTATTTTTAAGTCCACCACCCTAACACAGCAAATGCTTAAAACTTGTCTTCATTTCCTTTAGGTCTGGCCCTTGTGCGTGCATATAGTTTATAGAGTCACTGTTTTGCTCGGTTGTCCTCATGCCTCTATATTATTGGAGGTTTAGATTGTTTCCACACACTTAGGTTGTATTCATGTACATTTTTTTTCTTTTTAAATTTCCCTAGCATCCATTTCCACCATTGGAAATTCAGGGTCAAAACAGGGGTTGGAAATTGGAGCATGTGTATCACAGATAACCAATCATGTGTTATGACTTAAGAATTTATGAAAAGGCCCTCTACCTGAAGATATCTTGCTACTGATGCTGTCTCACAGTGTCTGAAACTCCCATCATATGTGGAATTGTTTTGGAAGATTTTGCCTCCTGGGGCACATTCAGCCATAATCAGGAAATAGTATTGAGCATTAGACTGTCAGTATGTCCATTAGCAAGACTGTGGAGGAATGGAATCACCAATATTATATTTTATAGGGGATACAGAATTCAAGAGAAGTTCTGAAGAGAAAATGCTTATCTAGAATAGGAAGACTTAGATACAACATGAAAACTGCAGGCTTTGAGGAGCCAGAGGTCAAATGAAAGCACTGAGTATTTGTTTAGATGAAAGAACAGAAAGGGAAAAGAGAAGCAGAGGAAGGGATAGTAGAGAGAAATGAATAAGTTTTATCCATTTAACTTGGAATCGTGTTTGGCTATGGGCACAACAGAAGCAATGAAATCACTTTATTTTATTTTATTCTTCATAGACAGGGTCTTGCTATGTTGCCCAGGCTGGAGTATGCAGCTCTTCACGGGTGTGATCATAGTGTACTACACCCTCGAACTCCTGAACTCAAGCAATCCTCCAACCTCAGCCTCCTGAGTAGCTGGGACTACAAGTGCACACCACCACACCCAATGAGATCACTTAAAAACTAGGGAGAGATGTGTGAGTTCTGGGCAACCAGTAGTTACAAAACCACGAGGGGTTTGGAAATCAGAAAACCAGCAGAGGCAGGAAAACTCAGGGCAGCATGGCAGATTCAGTATATACAAGTAGGTTCACACCAGTCATCATACAGAATTGTAACTGCTGATGTGGAGTAGAGGCTAGCTTTGTCTGCTGTATGATACCCAAACCTTTAAGAATAGTAGGTGTATATGGGGAATTGGAAGGAGATAGGTGGCTGTATTTACTAGTTGGTCGATTTCACTGAGATGGTTTGGGTATTGTGGCTTCCAGATGCTCAGATTTTCTTTTTTGGGTAGAGACTCCAACATCATTACAGAACTATAAATTACATATGAAAAAGAAAGGCCTCCTATGTTAGAATAGAAAATAGAATGCTGTGGGGTTGAGGGACAGAGGGTCTGTCTAGGAAGTCAGATAGCATTTTCCAGTTCTGTCCCTCAGAGTTCCTTGTCCCCATTGAGACTCAATTTCTCTTACTTTGGTTTCTAGTGTTACCACCCACTGTTCTTTTCCGTCTCAACCCTGAGTATAAGTACAGATCACATTCCTTGGGTTCTTAGAACATAATAGAAATGAACTCTCATTCATCAAAATGCCCATTAGTAAATACTGAGGGAGAACAAACTAGAAATCCAGTATAGAAAATAAAAATAGGATTATATTCCTTGGAATCTCAGAAAAAAACAATGAAGAGCTTTCTTCGGGCATTAGACACCTTCCCATAAGGTGGCTGACTCTCTTTTAGTCATGTCAACTTGGCCCAATCTTCACTTGGTAGCACTTCTTTCTTGTTCATTAACCCATCTGCTATGCTCCTATGGGGTCCTAGAGAAATGCCACTCATGTACACGCATATCCAATAACACAAAGATCACTCTCGACTGACAAGCCCTTTTATGATGCTGTAAGCATTTGACACCCTTGTTGCTAGTAATATCAGTGAGTGACCTGACCCATTTTGGGAGCAGAATATGATCAGTATATTGCCTCAAGGAGGCCCTCACTGTTCTAGAAAATATAATTCCAGAGTTTGCTGACTCACACCGTGGAATATGTGCAAAAATGGATCCTGCAGATAAGCCTTTCTCTGACTAGTTTCAGAATTTTTTTCTGGGTAATATTAATTTTTTTTTTATTTTTGTAGGTACAAAGTAGGTGTATATATGTATGAGGTACCTGAGGCATTTTGATACAAGCATACAGTGTGTAATAATCACCAGTGTCAATGGGGTATCCCTTACCACAAGTATTTATCCTTTCTTTGTGATACAAACAATCCAATTATATTCTTTTAGCTATTTTAAGATGGACAATAAGTTATTGTTGACTGCAGTCACCCTGTTGAGCTATGAAATACTAGATCTTATTCATTCTAACTATATTTTTGTACCCAGTAGCCATCCCACTTCCTCCCCTCCCACTACCCTTCCCAGCCTCTGATAACCATCATTCCACTCTCTATGTCTATGAGCTCAATTGTTTTAAGTTTTAGTTCCCACAAATATGTGAGAAAACGCCAAGTTTGTCTTTCTGTGCCTGGCTTATTTCACATAATGTAATGTCTTCTAGTTCCATCCATGTTATTGCAAATGACAGGATCTCTTTCTTTTTTATGGCTGAATAGTACTTTATTGTACGTATGTACCACATTTTCTTCATCCATTTGCCTGTTGATGGACAAGAGTTGCTTCCAAATATTGGCTATTGTGAATAGTGCTGCAATAAATGTGGGAATGCAGATATCTCTTCAATATGCTGATTTTCTTTCTTTAGGGTGTATACCCAGCAGTGGTATTGCTGGGTCATATGATAGCTCTATTTTTAGTATTTTGTGGAACCTCAAATCTATTCTCCATAACGGTTTTACTGACTTACATATCCACCAACAGTGTATGAAGATACTCTTTTCTCCACATCCTCACCAGCATTCATTACTTCCTGTTCTTTGGATGAAAGCCATTTTAACTGTGGTGAAATGAGATCTCATTGTTGTTTTGATGTGCACTTCTCTGATGATCAGTGAGGTTGAGGACTTTGTCATATATCTGTTTGTCATTTGTATGTTTTATTTTGAGAGATGTCTACCCAGATCTTTTGCCCATTTTTTAATCAGATTGTTAGATTTTTTTTTTCCTATAGAGTTACTTGAGCTCCTTATATACCCTAGTTATTAATACTTGATCAGATGGGTAGTTTGCAAATAGTTTCTCTCATTCTGTGCGTTGTCTCTTCACTTTGTTGATTGAATCCTTTGCTATGCAGAAGCTTTTTAACTTGATGTGACCTCATTTGTCCATTTTTAGTTGCCTGTGCTGGTGTGGTATTACCCAAGAAATTTTTGGCCAGATTAATATTCTGGAGAGTTTCCCCAATGTTTTCTCGAAGTCGTTTCATGGATTGATGTCTTAGATTTAAGTCTTTAATATGTTTTGATTTTATTTTTGTATTTGCTGAGAGATAGGGCTCTAGTTTCCTTCTGCATATGGATATCCAGTTTTTCCAGCACCATCTTTTGAAGAGACTATCCATTCTCTAATATACATTCTTGGCAACTTTGTTGAAAATAAGTTCACTGTAGATGTACGGACTTGTTTCTGGCTTCTCTTTCTGTTCCATTGGTCTATGTGTTTGCTTTTATATGAATACCATGTTGTTTTGGTTACAATAGCTCTGTAGTATAATTTGAAGTCAGATAATGTGATTCTTCCAGTTTTGCTTGGTTCTTTTTCCTCAAGATAGCTTTGCCTATCCTGGGTCTCTTGTGGTTCTATATACATTTTAGGATTATTTTTTCTATTTATGTGAAGAATGTCATTGATATTTTGATATAAATTGCATTGAATCTGTAGATAGCTTCAGGTAGTGTGGACATTTTAACAATATCAATTCTTGAAATTCACGAGCATGGAATACCTTCTA
>NW_012119266.1:494903-497494 GCF_000951035.1 Colobus angolensis palliatus
TCTTCCAATTCATGAACATAGAATGTCTTTCCAGTTTTTTTGTGTCCTCTTCAATTTTTTTCATCAATGTTTTAAACTTTTCATTGTAGAGATATTTCATTTATTTAACTAAATTTATTGCTAGGTATTTTATTTTATTTTTACCTATTGTCAATGGGATTGTTGTCTTGATTTCTTTTTTAGATTGTTTACTGTTGGCATACAGAAAAGCTACTGATTTTTATATGTTGATTTTGTATCCTGCAACTTTACTGAATTTGTTTATCAGTTCTAATAGGCTTTTGGTGCAGTCTTTAGGTTTTTCCAAATATAAGATCATATCATCTGCAAAAAGAATAATTTGGCTTCTTTCTTTTCAATTTGGATGCCCTTCATTTCTTTCTCTTGTCTGATTGCTCTAGCTAGGACTTCCAGTACTCTTTTGAATAACAATGGGGAAAGTTAACATCCTTGTTTTGTTTCAGATCATATAGCCAATGCCTTCAGTTTTTCCAAATTTAGTATGATACTAGCTATGGGTCTGTCATATATGGCTTTTGTTATGCTGAAGTATGCTCCCTAGTTTTTTGAAAGTTTTTATCCTTTAAGGAAGATAAAAACTGAATGTTATCAAATGCTTTTCATGCAACAATTGAAATGATCAAGTGCTTTTTGTCCTTAATTCTGTTGATATGATATATCACATTGATTGACTTACATGTATTTTGAACCATCCTTGCATCCCTTGGTAAATCCCACTTAGTCATGGTGAATGAACTTTTTGATGTGTTGTTGAATTCAGTTTGCTAGTATTTTGTTGGGGATTTTTGCATCAATGTTTATCAGGGATATTGGCCTATAGTTTTCCTTTTTTGTGTGTGTGTATTTTGGATTTTATTATCAGGTTAATACTGGCCTTGTAGAAGGAGTTTGGTATGATTCTCTCCTCTATTTTTTGAAATACTTTGAATAGGATTGATGTTACTTTTTCTTAAAATGTTTGGTAAAATTCTGCACTGAAGCCACTGGGTCCTGGGCTTTTTACTGCTGGGGAGACTTTTTGTTACAGCTTCAATCTTATTACTTGTTATTGTTCTGTTCAGGTTTTAGATATTTTTCGAGGTTCAATCTTCACAAGTTGTCTGTTTCTCGAAATTTATCAATTTATTCTATGTTTTCCAATGTATTGTCATATAGTTGCTCATAGTAGCCTCTAATGATCCCTTGAATTTTTGCAGTAACCATTGTAATATTTCCTTTTTTTAATCTGATTTTATTTGAGCATTCTCTTTTTTTCTTAGTCCAGCTAAATATTTGTCAATGTTGTTTGTTCATCCACAAAAACAACTTTTCGTTTCACTGATCTTTTGTGTTTCTTCCTTTTAATTTTATTTATTTCTACTCTGATCTTTATCATTTCATTTCTTCCAGTTATTTGAGCTTGATTCGCTCTTGCTTTTCTAGTTCTTTAATATGCATTGTTAGGTTATTTATTTGAACTTTTTGATGTAGGTGCATATTGCTATAAACTTTCATTATAATATTGCTTTTGCTGTATCCCATAGATTTTAGTATGCTGTTTAGTATGTTTTCAATTTGGTATATTTCAATAAATTTTTAAATTTTCTTCTTTATTTATTGACATAGTTATTCCAGAGTATACTGTTTGATTTCCATGTGGTTGGTATAGTTTCCAAAATTCCTCATGTTTTTGATTTCTAATTTTATTCTATTGTGGTCAGAGAATAAGTTTGATATGATTGCAATTTTTAATACTTTTTTGAAAACTTGTTTTGTGGCCTAAGATATGATCTGTCATTGAGAATGATCCATATGCTGAGGAAAGAATGCATATTCTGCAGCCATTGGATAAAATGGTCTTTAAATATCTATTATGTCCATTTAAGACATAATGCAGATTAAGGCCAATGTTTCATTGTTCGTTTTTCTGTCTGGATAATCTCTTCAATGCTGAAAGTGGGGTGTTAAAATCTCCAAATGTTATTGTATTGGGATCTTTCTCTTCTTTCAACTCTGATAATATTTGCTTTAGATATCTCGGTGCTCCAGTGTTGGGTGGATATATACTTAAAATTGTTGTATCCTCCTGATGAATTGACCCCTTTATCATTATATAATGACCTTCTTTTTCTCTTTGTGTAGTGTTGGTCTTGAAATCTATTTTGTCTGATATTAGTAAAGCTGCTAATTTTTTTGGTTTCCATTTGCATGAAATATCTTTTTCATTCCTTTATTTTAAATCAATGTGTTTCTTTATATTTAATAGGTGAAATATGTTTCTTGTAAATAAAAATTATTATTTTAACATATTTTAAAAATAATACTTTTTTTAATAATAAGTTATTATTTTTTAAATTTTCATTAGTTTTGGGGGCCCAGGTGGATTTTGGTTACATGAGTGAGTTCTTTAGTAGTGGATTTTGAGACTTTAGTGGAGCAGTCGCCTGAGAAGTGTACATTACCCAATATGTAGTTGTATGTATATTATATATACAGTATATATAAAAAGCATATATATACACTATATAGTATATATGTATATATAGTATAAATATATATAGTACATATGCTTTATATATAGTGTATGTATG
>NW_012119266.1:498079-622000 GCF_000951035.1 Colobus angolensis palliatus
GTATATGTGCCACATTTTCTTGTATTAGTTTGCTAAGAATGATGGTTTCCAGCTTCATCCATGTCCCTGCAAAGGACATGAACTCATCCTTTTTTATGGCTACATAGTATTCCATGGTGTATATGTGCCACATTTTCTTTATCCAGTCTATCATTGATGGCATTTCGGTTGGTTCCAAGTCCATGCTATTGTGAATAGTGCTGCAATAAACATATGTGTGCATCTGTCTTTATAGAAGAATGGTTTATAATCTTTTGGGTATATACCCAGCAATGGGATTGCTGAGTCAAATGGTATTTCTGGTTCTAGATCCTTAAGGAATTGTCACACTGTCTTCCACAATGGTTGAACTAATTTATGCTCCCACCAACAGTGTAAAAACTTTCCTATTTCTTCAAATCCTCACTAGCATCTTTTATTTCCTGACTTTTTAATGATCACCATTCTAACTGGCAAGAGATGGTATGTCATTGTGGTTTTGATTTGCATTTCTCTAATGACCAGTGATGATGAGCTTTTTTTCATGTGTGTTGGCAGCATAAATGTCTTCTTTTGAGAAGTGTCTGTTCATATTCTTCACCCACTTTTGGATGGGGTTGTTTGGTTTTTTTTCTTATAAATTTGTTTAAGTTCCTTGTAGATTCTGGATATTACCCCTTTGTCAGATGGATAGATTGCAAAAATTTTCTCCCATTCTGTAGGTTGCCTGTTCATTCTGCTGATAATTTCTTCTGCTGTGCAGAAGCTTTTTAGTTTAGTTAGATCCCATTTGTCAATCTTGGCTTTTGTTGCCATTGCTTTTGGTGTTTTAGTCATGAAGTCTTTGCCCATGCCCATGTCCTGAGTGGTATTGCCTTGCTTTTCTTCTAGGGTTTTTATGGTTTTAGGTCTTGCATTTAAGTCTTTAATCCATCTTGAGTTAATTTTTGTATAACATGTAAGGAAAGGGTCCAGTTTCAGTTCTCTGTGTGAGGTTAGCCAGTTTTCCCAACACCATTTATTAAATAGGGAATTCTTTCCCCATTGCTTGTTTTTGTCAAGTTTGTCAAAGATCAGGTGGTTGTAGATGTGTGGTGTTTTTTCTGAGGCCTCTCCTGTGTTCCACTTGTCTATATGTTAGTACCATATGGTTTTGGTAATGTAGCCTTGTAGTATAGTTTGAAGTCAGGTAGCGTGATGCCTTCTGCTTTTTGTTTGTTTGTTTGTTTAGGATTGTCTTGACTATATGAGCTGTTTTTGGTTCCATATGAAATTTGAAAAGTAAACAGTGCAATAAGATGTAAGTAGAAACAACAAAGTGATAACAAGCAGAGAGATGAATTAGAAAAAAATAGTTTTTTCTAATTCTGTGAAGAAAGTCAATGATAGCTTATTGGTGATAGCATTGAATCTACAAGTTACTTTGGGCAGTATGGCCATTTTCATGATAATGATTCTTCCTATCCAGGAGTATGGAATGTTTTTCCATTTGTTTGTGTCATCTCTTATTTCTTTGAGCAATGGTTTGTAGTTCTCCTTAAAGAGGTATTTCACATCCTTGTGAATTGTATTCCTAGGTATTTTATTCTCTTTGTAGCAATTGTGAATGGCGGTTCACTCATAATTTGGTTCTCTGTCTGTTATTGCTGTATAGAAATGCTTGTGATTTTTGCAAATTGATTTTGTATACTGAGATTTTGATGAAGTTGCTTATCAGCTCAAGGATGTTTTTGGGTGAGGTGATGGGGTTTTCTAAATATACAGTCATGTCATCTGCAAACGGAGACAATTTGACTTCCTCTCTTCCTATTTGAATACCTTTATTTATTTCTCTTGCTTGATTGCCCTCGCTGTAACTTCCAATATTATGTTGAATAGGATTGGTGAAAGAGAACATCCTTGTCTTGCACTGGTTTTCAAAGGGAATGCTTCAGCTTTTGCCCATTCAGTATGACCAATATGTAGTCTTTTATTCCTCACCCTCTCTGAACCCCCACCCCAATGGAGTCCTCAAGTCCATTACATCACTGTGTGTTTTTGCATCCTCATAGCTTAGCTCCCACTTATAAATGAGAAAATGCAGTATTTGGTTTTCTATTCTTTGCTTACTTAATTAGAATAATGGCCTCCAGCTCCATCCAGGTGTCTTGTTTTTCATTCCACATCTTTTGCTTGGAGAGTTTTGTCCGTTTAGATTCAGTGTTATGATTGATAACTAAGGACTTACTCCTGCCATTTGGTTGTTTTCTGGTTGTTCTGTGGTCTTCTCTTCCTTTTTTCCTTCCTTCCTGTCTGCCTTTTAGTGAAAGTGATTTTCTCTGGTGGTGTATTTTATTTTATTTTCTTCCTTTTTATTTTTTTTTCTTTTTTTGTGTATTTGTTGCACGTTATTGATTTGAGGTTTTCGTGAGGCTTGCGCATATTTTCTAACTCATTATTTTAAACTGATGACAACACTCTATTGTGTAAAAAATCATGGAAAGAGAAAACTGATAAAAACTCTACATTTTAACTTTATCACTCTGCTTGTTATCACTTTGTCGTTTCTATTTACATCTTACTATACTGTTTATGTCTTGAAAAGTAGTTTCAGTTATTATTTTTTATTGGTCCATCTCATAGTCTTTCTACTCAAGATATGAGTAGTTCACACACCACAATTACAGTGTTACAATATTCTATGTTTTTCTGTGTACTTTTAATTACCAGTGAGTTTTGTATTTTCAGATAATTTGTTATTGCTCACTAGCATCTTATTCTTTCAGATTAAAGAGCTCCCTTTAGCATTACTTATAGGAAAAGTCTGGTGTTAATGAATTCCTTCAGCTTTTGTTTGTCTGTGAAAGTCTTTATTTTTCCTTCATGTTTCGTAGGTATTTTCACTGGATATTCTATTCTATTCTAAGGTAAAAGGTTTTTTTGTTTGTTTTCTTCAGCCCTTTAGGTATGTCATGCCACTCTCTCTGACCTATAAGGTGACCACTGAAAAGTCTACTGCCAGACATATATGAGCTCCATTTTATGTTACTTGTTTCTTTTCTCTTGTTACTTTTAGGATCCTTTCTTTATCCTTGGCCCTTTGGGAGTTTGATTATTAAATGCCTTGAGGCGGTCTTTTTTGGATTAAATCTTCTTGGTGTTCTGTAACCTTCTTGTACTTGGATGTTAATATCTTTCTCTAGGTTTGGGAAGTTCTCTGTTATTATCCCTTTGAATAAACTTTTTACCAAGATGTCTCTCTCTTTCTCTCTCTTTCTCTCTCTCTCTCTCTCTCTCTCTCTCATTCTTAAGGCCAATAACTCTTAGATTTGCCCTTTGAGACTATTTTCTAGATCTCGTAGGTGTGTTTCATTGTTTGTTATTCTTTTTTGTCTCTTCTGACTACATTTTCAAATAGCCTGTTTTAAAACTCACTAATTCTTTCTTCTGCCTGATCAATTATGTTGTTAAGAGACTCTGAGGCATTCTTCAGTGTGTCAGTTGCATTTTTCAGCACCAGAATGTCTGCTTATTTTTTTTTATTATTTCCATCTCTTTGTTAAATATATCTGACAGAATTTTGAATTCTTTCTCAGTGTTATCTTTAATTGTCTTGAATTTCCTCAACACATCTATTTTGAATTATCTCTCTGAAAGGTCACATATCTCTATTTTTCCAGGATGGTTATCTGGTGCTTTATTTAGTTCATTTTGTGAGGTCATGTTTTCCTGGATGGTGTTAATGCTAGATGCTTTTCAGTGTCTGAGCATTGAAAAGTTAGGTGTTTATTGTAGTCTTCACAGTCTGGACTTGTTCATACTTGCCCTTCTTGGGAGACTTTCCAAGTATTCCAAGGGATTTGGATGCTGTGATCTTAGTCTTTGGTCACTGCAGCCGTATCTGCTTTATGGAGCATCCCATGCTCAGTAATGCTTAGGCTCTTTCAGACTCATGGAGTTACTGCCTGCATGCTCTTGGGTAAGAGCCAGGAAAATTCCCTGGATTACCAAGCAGAGACTCTTGTTCTCTTCCCTTACTTTCCCCCAAACAGAGTATCTCTCACACTCTCTTTTTCTCTCTTTCTCTCTCTCTCTCTCTCTCATTCTCTGCCGACCTGCCTGGATCTGGGGTAGGGATGACATAATCCCATTTGTAGTCACCACCACTGGGACTGTGCTAGGTCAGACCCAAAGCCAGCACAGCACTGAGTCTCGCCCAAAGCCCACAGAGACCACTCCCTGAGTACTGTCTGTGTTTGCTCAAGGCCCAAGGGCTGTACAATCAGTCAGTGGTGAGGCCAGCCTGTCTTATGTCCTTCCCTTCAGGGTGATGAGTTCCTCAAGCAGGTCAAGGGATGGTGTCCAGGAGCCAAGGCCTCGAGCTGTGACTGAGCTGGCACCCAATCCATAAGACAACGATTTTTTCCACACTTTCCTTCCTTTTTCTCAAGCAAAGGAGTCTCTCCCTGTGGCCACCACCACCCCCATGTTCATGGCAAGTATTGTCTGGCTACCACCAATCTTCACTCAAGGCCCGAGCGTTCTTTAGTCAACTTAAGGTGAATGCTACCAGAGCTGGGTCTCTCCCTTCAGGGAAGTGGGCTCCTCTGTGGCCCAGGGCAGGTCCAGAAATACCATCCAAGAGCCAAGGCCTGAAATCAGTTCCCCAAGGGCCCATTTGGTGCTCTACCCCCACTGTGGCAGAACCAGTACCCAAGCTGCAAGACAAAGTCCTCTTTACTCTTCCTTCTCCTTTACAGAGAGTCTCCCTATAGCCACCACAGCTAGGAATATGCTGGGTCACTCTTGAAGCAAGAACAGCTCTGAGTCTCACTCAAAACTCCTGGCAAGTGCTGCCTGGCTACCACGCTGATTATTCAGGGCCCAAGGGCTCTTTAGTCAGCAGGAGTTGCATCCTGCCAGTACTGGTTCCTTCCCTTCAAGGCAGCCGATTACCTTCTGGCCCAGTGTGTATCTAGAAATATCGTTTGGGAGCTAGGGCCTGGCATGGTGACCTCAGGACTCTGCCTGGTGCCCTTTTCTACTGTGGCTGATGTAGTGTCCAAATTGCAAGACAAAGTCCTCTGTACTCTCCCCTCTCCAATCTTTAAGCAGAAGGAAAGAGTCCACCCTGGAGTTGGGACATGCATTGCCTGAGATTGGAGGAGGGGTGGCACAAGCACTCTCTTGGTCACCTCAGCTGGTGTCTCACTAGGTCACATGTTCCCCAAGTCCACTGGCTCTGAGCCCAGCACAACACCAGGATTTGACCAAGAATTGCAATTCTTGTGGTTTAGACTGCCTTTCAATTTTATTTGGGACTGCAGAGCACTTTAGCCCACAGTGACAGGGCTTGCCAGAATTTAGTTTCTGACTGCTGAGATGGGCAATTTGCCTCTGATTAGGACTGATCTAAGTGCTCCTTCTGTGGGCACTGGCTGAGTTCTGCTCCATGTTGCTTTCTGCTGTGACAGGGCAACATTGAGTGCCAATGCAAGTCCCACAATCACTGTAATCTTCCTCTCTCAAGCCTACTCTGAACACCATGTGGTTGCTGCTGGGAGGTTGGGGAGGGATGTTGTAGGCAATTCAAGAATGTCTTTCCTACTCTTTTCAGTGCTTCTTTCCTTAGTATGATGTTAAAACCAGTTACTGTGATTGCTCATCTGATTTTTGGTTCTTATGAAGGTGCTTTTTTGTGTGGATCACTGTTCAATTTGTTGTGCCTGCAGGCGGGGGTGGGGGACAATTGCTGGAGGCTTCTCTTTAGCCATCTTGCTCCACCTCTTCCCTAGTATTAGAAATTTCAAAGCAGTTAGGATGGGGGTAGAAGGAAAGGGTGCTTGGAATCAGAAAATTCATGTCTTAGCTTTGAGCCTTAGGAAATTCATTTGACCCTTGTAAGCCTCAGTTGCTTCATCTGTAAAAGAGAAATAATATAGTGACTGAAAATATCAAAGGTGATAATGCTGTTGAAAGCACTGTAGAAAATGATGAAATATCACATGAGTATTATTTTCTAGCTTCTAGGAGTCTCCTTACCATTGTACAGGACAACCATGTCTATTTTTAAATAAATTATTATTTGCCTCTGAGCACCCCTGCAAAGAGTTGCCTATAGGAGAAACAGCTTTACTTGCAAATCACTCCACTGTTTTCTTTGTGCACAGTTTATTAATACATAAGGCACATGTCCTCCAGTCTGCAGTAACATTGGAATGATTACCTCTTTGGAGTACCTACCAGAGCTTCTCAAAGTGAATTTTGTATATCACCACCAAAAATAGTCTGTTGCAGAGATAACTTCCAAATTCAGTGACAATATTTCCAATCACTTTTGCATGATGCAGAAATAGACAAATATATAATTTTGGTTATACAGATAATTATTGTCTCCCAACAAGTGATTAGTAGTCAGAAAATGGCCAAGAAATACCATGGGGTGTGCCTTCCCATAACAGCTTATCTTTGGGTTTTAGTTGCAAGGTTACTAAAAGCCTGTGCAGAGTTCATGGCAAAAGTAAAACTTGCTCCAAGAGCAAGCCCTTGTTTCACTGTCTAATGTTCTTAATCCTCAGCAGACATGATTTGGATCTGGCATTTGGCAACAGGACAGTTTCCAAAGTTGCTGTATGCAACTTGAGGAAGAGAGGTGATATTACTGGAATGAATTTATTTGTTGTAAGTTATAAATATATGGGCTTTTCCAATCCCATCACCCTTAAAACTTTTTCTGCAGTGAGGGTGTCTCCCTTGTCTTTAATATCCTTGCTTTGAGTTCATGGATGAACATTCTTGCCTGGCTGACATGTGGACTCTCTGAAATTGTTGTAAGGTCTTTTTCTTTGTTTTTTTCTTGATGCCCAAGCTGCCAAGGGTAGTACTGGTAGTGGTGGGCAGACAAGGAGGTGATAGCAAGCTAAACTTTGTCCTCTGGCCTCCCTTGACCCATTCCATTCATCATCTAAGGGACTTCAAGTCAGCATTCCACAGAATGGCCTTACCAAATTCACTGAGACTGAAAGAGAACCAGGATTCCAAACAGCCAATATGAAAGGAAAGAGAGAGAGACTTAGGGTTTGCAAAATGGGATACTCTGTTGATTATTTTTATTCCATACAGATACTAATATTCTTTAGGAAAACACTAAAATCATATGATCTTCCAGGACCTGGGCTGCTTCTTTAAGAAGCATGTTACAGAGAGCTCTCTTGGCCAACAACATATTGAAAGATAAATTAATCAATTATTCATTCAAATAAGGTATATTCAGAATTGAGGTATATTGTAGCCAGACAGTGAAACTATAAAAAAGAATGCACCTTACCCTTGTCTCTTGCACAATCTAATGAGGGAGATAACCACTCTTCCAATTTCTAGTGACCTATAACATTGCATACACTGCTGAATATCTTTACATGACAATGACACAATAGAAAGATTGCAAAATAGACAGAGGCTAGGGGAAGAAGGATTGAGTGTGAATATAGCCTCTCATAAATTGAGGGGAATGGTCTGCGTCTCCTGATCATGCAGAGGTAATAAATACAGAAATGATTTCAAACTAACAAACCAAATGTGCAGAAAATACTGAGAATATAGTGGGCAGGATACCTGAGTTTTAGTTCTATCTCTGTTATTGACTCATTGTGTAATCTGGGTCAGGTCTGTTCTGCTCTCTGGATCTCACCCTTTCCTATCTGTAAAATGAGATTATTGAATTAGACGATATCTATAGAGGTTCTCGCCTATTCTGACATTCAAGGAGTTTTTCTTTAAATAATAATATATGTGATCTGTATAGTGCTTTACACTTGACGTGATATTTTTGTATCTATTATCTCATGTGAGAAAATCACTGGACTGCTGTACTGGGAATGGGGACACCTGGATTCTTGTCCCTCTTTTGACACTGATTCATGGTGTGACCTTTAAGCAAATTCTCTGAGTTTCAGTTTCTCAATCTGTAAAACAGGGAGGTATGAGGATTGGACCAAATCAGTAGGTCTCTAAAATGTTCCACAAAGCCCTGGGGCTGGGGGCTCCTACAGAGTTTCACTAAGGCAAACCACAAGGCTAGGCCTGCATAGAAGAGGAGAAAAAGAGTGACCTGGCAAGAGAAGTTCCAAGTTTCCTATGCCAACCCCAGGCAGATTAGGTTTAATTTTATCTGTTTTATAAACAGAGCTTCTATGTAATGTTTTATTGGTAAAAAGAGTTTACTCTAAAAAACTCAACTAGTTTGATTTTTTAAAATTGCACATATAAATGAGATCATACAGTCAGTATTTGTCTTTATGTGCCTGACTTATTTCACTTAGCATAATGTCCTCCAGGATCATCTATGTTGCTGCAAATGACAGACTCTTCTTTTCATTAAAGGCTATATAGCATTCCATTGTGTATGTACACCACATTTTCTGTTTTGTAACTTTCATTTTAGGTTCAGGGGTTCATTAGCATGTTTGACAGATAGATAAACTGCATGTCAGAGAAGTTTCTTGTACAGATTATTTCATCACCCAGATAATAAGCATGGTAGCATAGTACCTAATGGATTTTTTTTCTGATCCTCTCCCTTCTCCCACCCTCCAACCTCAGGTAAGCTCTGGTGTCTGTTGTTCCCATCTTTGTGTCCATTACACCAGGTTTTCTTTATCCACTTATCCATCCATGGACACTTAGTTTGTTTCCATATGTTGGCTATTGTGAATAATGCTGAAAAAAGTCAAACTCATAGAAGCAGAGAGTAGAATGGTGGTTACCAGGGACTGGGAGGCAGTTCAGTGAGCTAGGAAAAGAGAGATAATAAAAGGGTATAATGTGTGAGTTATATAGAAGGAATAAGTTATACTGAACTATTGCCCAGCATCGTGACCATAGTTAATAATAATGTATTATATGTCTTAGTGTTGCTAAAAGAGTAGATTTTAAATATTCTAACCACAAAAAATTATAAGTAGGTGAGGTGATGGATATGTTAATGTGCTTGATTTAATCTTTCTACAATGCATACATATATCAAAACATCCCACTGTATCCCATAAATATATACAATTATTATTTGTCAATTAAAAAATTTAAAAACTTGATTTAGATGAGCTCTAAGGCCTTAAGTATTAAAATATTAAGTATTAAAGTGATATATAAACAAGTATATTGCTTGGTAACTTCATTTTTGTTGTTGTTTTAACAAACCAATATATTGTGAATATACTTTCAAGTGAAAAGAAAAAAAGACATTACAGTCATCATTAATTACTGCAAAATATTCATTTGCATGAATATGGAATAATTCATTTAATCATTCCCTTAATGTTAGACATTCAAATGTTTCCAACTTTTCCTGTTTAAATAATGCTACAATAAACTTCTATTTTGTGCTTATTGTATTATTTTCTTATAACGTATCCCTAGAAGTGGAATTCCCAGAAGTTTATACACATTTTCAATTTTTTTCCAAATATGTGGCAAAATTTCTCTCTAAAGTATTTATATTCCTACCAGAAATACCTCTTCACCAACACATCGTGTTTAATCTGTACCAATCTGGCTTGAGAAAATGATATTTAATTTGTATTTCTGTGATTTCTAGCTAAATTAAATAATCTTCATATGCTTATTGGTCATTTGTATTTCTTTGAATTGCCTCTTCTTGTCTGTTGCCCATTTTTCTATTGTGCTGTTTATTTTTATATATCAAATATATTGACCATTGATTTTACATACTTGATGCCAATAATTATTTTTAGTTTATGGTTTGTCTTTGAGTTTTATAATGGTGTTAATTTCAGATAAGAAATTTTAAATGTTTTCTAATGAAATGTATCAAGTCTGTCTTCACTTATGTTTTCTTCATTGTCAATACCTTAAGATGCCCTTGTCTACCTTTAAACATTTTGAAATTTTCCTCTGTATTGTCTAATAGTACTTACATGATTTCCTTTTTTAAATTGACATATTTAATCCGTTTGGAATTTATTTTGATTTTAACTAGTAATTTAACTTTATTTTCTTCTCCAAATGATTCACTAGTTGTTCTGACATTATTTAGTGAATAATTCATCCTTTCTTCACTGAATTGGAATGGCATATTCCATATACTGTGTCTGGTTTTGGCTTTTCTGATCTCTTCCACTGATCAACCTAAACTGGAGCCAGTATCAAACTGTTATAATCATTATGGCTTTAGATACTTTAAATGTACAGCAGAGAATGTCTTATTACTCTTATTTTTCACAAATACCTTGACACTGTCTCATGTTTTATTCCTTCAGATAAATTTTGGGATTATTTTGTGATGATTTTATCTGAGTTGTTTTAAATTTTTAGATTTCACTGGGGAAGAACTGAAATCCTTGAAATACTGCTTCTTATTAGCCAGGAATATGGTACAACTTTGCATTTAATTCAGGTCTTTCCTTAAATACCACCATGAAGTTTTTTGTTTTGTTCATATAGGTCCTGCATTAACACTGTTTATATAAAGTGTGAGAAAGACTACAGTCCTCAGGCTTCTCTATAGGTTAACAATGAAGATGATGACTCAACCCTTTCTTTATTTGCATAATGGATGCCACTAATAGTGGGTAACTTCCCTGCCTTACCTCCTCTGTTCCAAACAGGATTTTTCAGAATGAACAAGTTAAAAGAATCATAATCAGACACTAACCTCAAGCCATACTGCATGGCAGCACCAATGGGACTGACAGAAAACAACAGAAATAAGAAGGAAGCCTGCAGAAAAACAAACTTGAAAGCTGTCTCATGGCCTTTGTTCCTGCTGGAGCTTTGAGTCATACTTAAGCTTTATGATGGAAGAATAGGAGTGTGAAGAAAGATACAGAGCACCATCAGACAGTCAAGAATTTCAAAGCCAGCTGGCATGCAGTGGACCTCATGCCAGCCCATTTTGTTACTATTTAGGTAGTCAAGGGTTTAAGATTTTTCTAATAAAACAGTTATTATGCATTTAAATGAGTTATTTATTTGCAGCTCTAGAGTGTGGACTTACCTACTTCAACATGAGAAGATTTTTGTATTTTGTCACTCATTTCACAATGACTTATAGTGAGCCCTTCATTATACACTGTGGATACAACTTTGCTGTTGGAAATTAACAGTGTCAAACAACTGGGCATAATGTTTGTAGTATCTGAGGAGGGAGAGCTGCCTAGGAAGTTGTATTCCCTGTGTTAATTTTTCAGTCTCCCAGGTTATAGAACACCTTCTAGAACCACCTTACAGCAGGCCTAGATCTCATTTACACACTTCTTCTGTCACCTGAATACAGAGAAGGGATCCACAAGGTCATATGCTTCCTAGACAAAGAGCAAAGATTTCTACCACACTCAGAAGACTTTGTCTTCAGACTGTAATCACCCACACCATATTTCCTTTGGATCCAGTTTCCAGATTTTTGTGCTGGCACTAACACCAACTTGCTGTGGCTTGGGGCATGTAATTTCAATATTTTGTGCCCATTTTCTTAACTGAAGAGTCAGGCATCACACTGGGCATTTTAAGATTCTTTACAGCCCAATGATTCTGTGTTTCTAATTAGGCCCAATGGGTTAGAGCTAAAAGGAAACAGTGAGTTTCCTGGAAGGAAAGGACATATAACACAGTCCAGAGATAAAATGGGCTGCATTCAAGAAAAGATTGGGCAATACTTTGCAGGGATGCTACAGAGACGATTCAAGCCTTGTATGGAGGAATGGATGTGATACAACCAAAAAGTCTTTAAAAATTCTTTCCAACTAATCTGGGATTCATAACCTTATGGACTGTGATTTGCAGCAAACCAAGGATGTGATGCCAGGCAGAACATTATCTCTGATCAACATAAATGCAAAATTCCTCAACAAAAGACTAGTATTGTTTCTGGAATGCAAGGATGGTTCAACATATGCAAATCAATAATATTAACAGAATGAAGGACAAAAACTATATGATCATCTCAATAGATGCAGAAAAATAATTTGACAAAATTCAACATCATTTTATGATAAAATCTTTTAAGAAATTGGGTATTAGAAGGAATGTTTCTCTCAACACAATAAAGGCCATATCAGACAAGCCCACAGCTAATATTATATTCAATGACCAGGAATGAGATAAGGATGCTCACTCTCATTACTTCTATTAAACATAGTACTGGAAGTCTTAGCCAATTTCACATTAATGAGTTTCATTTTCTTCATCATAGAATGAAGCATGTAATAATCCCTATTATACTTACTTTGCACAGATTATTATTATTATTTTATTATTATTTTGAGACAGGGTCTCACTATGTCACCCAGGCTGGAGTGCAGCACAATCACAGCTTACTTCAACCACAACTTCCCAGGCACAAAGGATCCTAGCCCCTCAGCCTCCTGAGTAGCTGGGACTTTAGGCGCACACTACCATGCCTAACTAATTTTCTTTTTTTCATTTTTTTATAGAGACGGAGTCTCGCTATGTTACCCAGGCTGGTCTCAAACTCCTGTGCTCAAGCGATCTTTCCACCTTGGTCTTCCAAAGTGCTGGGACTACAGGAGTGAGCCACTGCACCTGGCTTTGCAGATTATTATTAAACTTTGTAAACTAATCAAATGAGAGAGATTATTGTTACTGTTAAGAACTCTAATAGCCTCATCCATATATTTGGAGAAATTGAATAAATAGGAAAGAAATAATAGCAGACCAATGATTTTACCTTGGCTCTATCACCATTTGGGGAAGTGATAATTCAGATAGGAGAAGTGACTTGTAAGCAGTCTTGAGAGATTGCCTGTTTCATCCCCTATATTTGTCCTTAAAGCAAATTGTACAGATAAATAAGGTCTTATTTTTAGGACTTACAGAGAAAAAGATTCCTTTCATATCCATTTTTGGAAACCTCAGCCACTTCTGTCACTATTAAGTGTCATTTCAAATGTTAAATTCACCATTCTGCTTTGAAGAAACACACGTGTCATGTGTACCTATTTGTATGTTTTGGTGTGTTTTATGCTTTATGTGATCACCCACATATGCACAGATAATTAGTGTGCAGGTGTTGTATTCCCTGTGTTAATTATTCAGTCACACACTCTCACACACCTATGCACTCACACATACGTGAATACACACATGTTCATTAGAATTTTTATGCTTATGTTGCGTGTGACTGGCAACATTAGTGCCTTTCTAAGGCTATATTAACCACCTTGAGTTCTGGGAGAGCTTTAGAAAACAAAGACAAGAGACTAAATGATTCTAGATATAAGAGACAATGTTGCAATAAGTTACTATCATAAAAAGACAGAATACAAGGACAAGAGATTATTATTTTGGATAATTTCTTGCTTACCAGTAATACTTAAGTCCTTTATATTAAAAAAAAAAAAAACTCTAAATATATTACAGAAGAAATCCAGATGTCCTTCAAGATTCTTAGAGTTGGAAAACGTTTTAATGACTTTCCAGTCCAATCTATTTCATGTAATCAATGGGACCAGAGAGGCAAAAGGACTTGTCCAAGGTCATATAGTGAGTTAGTGATAAGGCTGAACAAGGATTCAGATGTTGGGGCTTCCAGCCTACTGATCTGTCTCTCATCTGGGACTTGTATATTTTTGTTCATTAGAGATTTTCCTCTGTAACCTCAATACCCAATGCAGGGCCTGGCACATAATAGATTATTAGTAAATGTTAAATTAATATGTCATGGCTTTGGTTTTACTGGACTTTGCACTTACTCCTGAGTAAATTATAAAGAATATCTATGTTTTAGGTCACCTTGTTTTAGACCAAGAGGTACCCAGAGAAAAGGTATGAACTATGCTAAGGAAATTATCTGAGTCCCAAATTGAAAAAAAAAAAAAATCATGCTTTTCCACTATGACCTCTCTCATTCACAGAGTGATTCTCTTTCAAAAGGACAATGTAGAACTATTCTGGGAGCCATATTCCATTGGCTGTGCAATCATTTATTGGCAAACTGGGGTCCAGGAAAGTATTTTCCTGGGGAAGATGAGATTTCTCAAAGAAGTTCACTGACGAGTTGATGGGTGCAGCACACCAACATTGCACAAGTATACATATGTAACAAACCTGCACGTTATCCACATGTACCCTAGAACTTAAAGTATAATAAAAAATAAAAATAAAAATAAAAAAAAACTTAAAAAAAAAAAAAAAAAAAAAGAAGTTCACGCACTTTCTAACCTGAGCTTATTTCAGTAATCAGTGTAGCAAGCTGGGCTTGAGGATTGCAGCAGTACCAATACTGTGGGAGTGTACTAGTTCTAGAACAGCTACAGCATTGGAATTGAATGCACTAGAATTGGATACAGGACCTGTTTTTGAGGAGCTAACACCCAAAGGATGAACAGCACTCATAGCACTGTCCTTTCTGTGCACATATCGTAGTCCTCGGTTTGCAGCAGAAAAAAAGCTGTTAGCAAATTATGTGCTCTGTTTATGCAAATAAAATCCTGTGGTATGCTACAAAGAGCACTGGCCTAGAGGCCTTAGTTTTCTCATATGTTAAAAAACCCTAACACAGGTCTGGTTCATAGTAAGCACCCAATGAATACTAGTTTTCTTCCTTTGGGGGCCTCTGATTCAGTGTGCTTCTTCAGGTAATTCACTTCCCTGGAACTCCTCCTTGGAATGAGAGTTGTACTGTTGTGATTTTTAACAGTTCCTTCAAGCCAAGCATTTTGGAGTCCTTTCCTAAAGGGAGAAAGGAAGGAAAGGAGAAAGGAAAATTAAAGCAAAAAAAAAAAAGGAAATAAAACGTTAAAAAGGAGGAAAGGAAAAAGAATCTTTTACTACAATAAAACTAATCTTATGCTCTTGCAAGTAGCACTTTAAGTAAAAGTAGTTCTTTGCTGACCTGGTTACTACTGAACCTACTACATAAAATAGCCTACTGTAATACATGCATTTCTGTGCCTAATCTTCACTTTTTAGGCTTAGTAAATGTAGAGGAATGCTGATGTATAGTTAAATTTATGTTTTTAGTTGCTTTTTTTTTCTACTCTCAAATGTCAATCACTCTTTGGTTTCTCTTTCTTTTTCCGACCACAAGTATTCTTCCTCTGCCTAAAGAAGCTTCCCTAAAATCCCAGTCTATCCAGTAAATCAATGCACAACAATAAATTTAAGGAAACAATACCAGAGACAAAAAGGAGTGAGGGGATGCAGAAGCTCAAGCTGGAGCAGGGTTGTAAGCATGAGAAGTTCTGCGTGTTTCAGAGCAGTGAAGGATGTATTTTTGCTTATTCCTGCTGGTGACTCTTTGTCTATGCATCCATCTGCTGCAATTACATGTTTAGTCAGTCAATCCACGTTTGTTGAGAGACTGCTGTGTGCCAGGATTGTGCTAGCATAAAGGAGCGAAGTATTGAGCAAAATATATTTGAGCAGCTGTAATTCTGAGGATCTCTAGGTGTGAGCATGTGTATGTGTGTGCACTTCTGTGTATCTGTGACAACTCCAGGTTTGCATGACAGTGATCTTTGTTACTCTGTTGGCTTCATCAAACTTCCTTTTAGTTGCTGTGATTCATTACATAGAGTGGGCTTTATCTCTGATTTTTATAACCTGCAAGACTGGGGTATGATCACCAGAAATCTAAAAACAGTTAGAAATCCCATGGAGTTATCTTTTATAGAAGTTTTCCTGTACTAATATTATGAAAAATAAGCATCTTGTTAACTTGAGTGTAATTCTATGCATGATTACAGGTGTCAATAGGAAGAAACTGACTGAGTTCAGATCTGTTCTACACCATGCTAAAGGGGTGATAAGTTCCACAATGGATCATTTTCTCATGGGCATTTCTGGCTTTTGGTAAAAGTAGAGTATCTTATTTTAAAAACCAGTGAGTAGTCCTAATAATAGAGATATCATCAGGATCTGAATTGTTCATCCCTAAAAAAAAAAAAAAAAAAAAAAAAAAAAAAAAAAAAACACCAATGGAAATCAAACAAATAGTGCCAAATTAAACTGCTTTAATATTTAGGTTCTGTAGGATCAAATTGTTTGGTGCCATACTCTGTCCACTTTTCTCATGTGATAGGATATAATTTTATATCTTTTCTGTTCTAGAAATACCCAAAGAAAGAGACTCTGGAAACTCATTAACAGGTCTATCCACTCTTGTATTTGTTATCCCAGGGAAACAGAAGTACCTGTGTGCCAGCAGAAATGATTGCACTATTGATAAATTCCGAAGGAAAAATTGTCCATCTTGCCGTCTTCGGAAATGTTATGAAGCAGGGATGACTCTGGGAGGTAAGATACTTTTCTTTCTCTTCTTCCTCCTCCTTCCTGTCTCCCCTTTTCCTCCCTCATTTTCTAGTCTCTCTTTAAACCAGATTTTCTTCTTTGATGCTTCCAAGGGGACCAGCCATGCTCCAGACACAGGCTGACCCTTTCATAGCCAACGTGGCCATCAGCCAGCTGGTGCCTTTTTTATTTAATCCTTAACTATACCAATCCCCATTCTGGGGCTCAGCATTAGAGCAGGAGGTGTGAAGCAGGGATCAGGTGCCAACAGAGGGTGAGTGAGGATGCATGTGACTGGGCAGGGTCCCCAGGGGACTTAATGGTACTGACCTGATGTTGTTCAGTGGTAGCTAGGATGAGAGAACTATGAAATCCAGAACAGTCAGAGGTGCAGGATGACCCAGGCATAGGTACAGGATGACCCAGGCACAATCTGACCCTGAACACCTGGGAATATCCCTCAGCTAACTGCTGCCTATGTTGTAGGGCCAGCCACCTGGAATGAGAAGCTGCTTCTCTTTGGAGCCTGTGACTAGGCTGCCAAACAGTGCCAATTTCCTATCCTATCTCTCCCAAAGATGAACAGGTGTTTTAATAATTTCCTTTTCTTTGCAAAGCTATTGATTATTTCCAAAAGCATTTTTTTTCAGTAGGGCAGTAACATTACAGAAGGAAGTTACAGCTCTTTCAAGGGTGTTCCTCTATCATAAGGATCTCTGTCCCACGAACCTGTCTGCCATGAGTGTTGTCACCATTCCAGAAAGGCTTGACATCAGTTGATTGACATTTATATTTTCCCTCTCCAAACTCCCCCATCTCTTCATGTTTACATCTGCCCAATGCCAGGGTCCTCGCTGCTGCCTGCTGCTTCCAAAAATATGTGTCTTTCCTTACAAAAACAAAATCATTAATCTACTTCAATTTGGAAATGGAATTTGAAGAAAGGCAAGCCTATTTCTGAGTGCCTGCAACTGTAGCCTCATACCTGATTATTCATTATTAGCCTGGAAAACCCAAGTGCCTAGAATCCAACCCTTTCCCCTATCGTCTTAAGGCTAATTTAGACCAGTTGTCTATCTCTGGCTTTCTGTGAGGTGTTCAATACCTTGTCTGCCTATGTGCACATCTATAGACAACAACTAGTTCTCTTATCCTGGAGCAGGGCCATGTGTGGATCTTCATGTAGATAACTATATCCTTCCCATCCTCACAGGGCAGTAGTATTACTTAAACAGAACAAAGTACCTCAAATGAATTGACCCAGGCTGGATGAGAGACAATTTCAAAAGAATCATCTCAAGTAGCATCCAGTACTTCCAAACATCACAGGTAGATGTTCTGTGAGTGGCTTTCCAAGAATCCCCATCAAATGAGAATCAGATATCTGAGAAAACTCAACCTTGTTTTGGTTTGCTTGGTGTACCCCAAAGAAATCCAACAATTGAGGTCTACAGTGGAGAAGAAGTAGGACTGGGGTCAGGGAGTGCAGAGGCAAAGGCAGGAAGGGTGACAAAGTGATTGACAAGAGAAAATATTCTCCATATGAATGTTGCAGCCCTATGTTGAAGGTTCTTGTACACTCAGCTGTCAATTATTTAGCCTTCAGCGAATTATGTATAGTATAAGAGATAGGGACTCTCAGGTAGGGAACCTCTTGGCTGGCCATCTGGCGATATGAATTGCAAGTCCACTTTGATGCAAGTAAAGTTTAATGGTAACAAAAGTCCTCATAACATTTGGATGCAAATCTTAACATTAATTCCATGTCTCAGCCAACATTCTCCATTATAAATCAGCCTGTGATATGATTACAGTGAGCCGCTTTTGAAAAGGAGCCTGTACTATATAGCACTCAGATGCAGGTTTGTAAATTAATTTATTGGTGAGAATGGTTCAGTACATTTTCAAATTGATTTATTAGTAGAGTACTCAAACATGAGTGGGTTTAGTGAACACAATGAAGACAAGCTGAGAAGTGTTGTGACTGGCCTTCATTTCAGTTGCAGGCCCATGATATTTTGAGCATCTTCCATGTACAAGGTACCATGCTAGGCATTAGAGCTTGAGGCTGGCAAACTTCAGGAAATGTTCACAAGATACCAGGATTCTTGATGTTGTGTAAATGGCCTTGCCTTTAGAGTCAGGCAGATCTAGTTTAAAGGCTCAGCTCCTTTATTTACTGTGTGACCCCTGAGCCTCAAGATCTTCGTCTGTGATTTAAAAATACCATCCTCATAGAGTTATAATGAGGATCAGATGACATAATGAATATGAACATCCTTGATAAATAGCAAAATGATAGAGAAATGTGGGGGCTTAATATGTCATTGAGGTCACTAGTAATTTCGCTGGAAAGACTGTAACACAGCACTTCCCGATGGCTTTTACCCTAAGTAACTTGGTATGCCATATAATATGTAACAGCTCCAACAGGCAGAGCGTCACCAGAAAACACTCTTGATTACCTCAAACCAAAAAGTTCCACCAGGATCCTGTTCAGAAGCTAATTTTAGTAATTAAGGGAATCATATGCTATATTTCAAATACCATGCCAGTAAAAACCCAATTGTGTACCTTCTTAAATCACTGCTTGAAGAGAAAATCTTTCCACTTTGCTGAATGAACTTATCTCCACATTCCCTGCCCTACTGACGCAACTCCCTCCCAAGTTTATTGTTAACTTACACATTCAATGCACAGCACACCTTTACTCAAACAACAGAAAAGAAAGAAGGAAAGTGTAAGTACAAAGTGGCCCTTGTCTATTCCTTGAAGAGTAGACTTCCATTTTCATGAGATTTGAATTTAGCATAGATATATTGATTACCTTGAAGAAGAATTCATATAATTTTATCTTCTGATTCCCATCACTCAAATCAAAATTATATAATATATCCCAAAATGAAAACTAGGAATGTAGCCTTGAGCAAGTTCCTTCTCTTCTCTGATGCTTGGTTTTCCCGTCATAGAATTGGAATTGTGGGCTTCACCAAGGACCTTTCTGGTGCTAACATTTTGTGATTCTGTGTAAAAAGCCACACAGAAAGGATTGTTTTTCAGCCCTTTCTTAGATTGTCTGTTCCCTGCTCCCAGAAGTATAGATAGTGAGACTTGAGTGCTTTGATACATTGTAATTATATCTACCTCCATTCATACCTAATTAAGATATCTGTCTAAAAGTAGACTAGACAGATTATTGAAAGAGTGGAGGGCAGAAGGGCTGTCTCTGTATCTTAAAGAAGCTGGCACTTTTCAGCTAATGGCTGCTTGGTCTTGAGGCCTCAAGATCTCTAATCTGGCTTTCTCTATAGTGTTTCATTCACTGTTTGGTGATGGAATCTCTTCCGCTCAGAGATACTTAGTAGATATAGCTTTTTCTTTCCTGTTTCCAGGCCTACCTACCTGTTCCTTGCTTTTTTTTTTTTTTTTTTTCTAGCAGCTGTTGTTGTTTCTGAAAGAATCTTGAGGGTGGTTGGAGTCTCAGAATGGCTTCCTTAAAGACTACCTTCAGGCTCTCAGCTGCTCATCCACGACAAAGATAAGCCTTTATTTGTAGATGATTCATTCTTGGCTGCATTTGAAAACCACCTATTGCTAATTGCTTGAAGAATTTAAATCCCTTGACTACTTTTCATTTCAGAAAACCCTTACAAAAAGTCCAAATGAGGACCTTCCCTCCAGTGAATTAGCTGTGGCTTTCTCACAGTCCATAGTTAGGATTAATGTAAAGCCATCTCTCATGTTTCTGGACACTTTCCAAGGGTAAACTCCTTGTTTCCAAAATGGAATGAGAAAGAAAGAAGTGCCCTTCCTGCCATCTTCTCCCCTGACCCTTTCCTCCTTCCCACTTTCCCTCCTATTCCTCCCCAAACATGATTTATTTCTGTGTTTTGCAACTCTTGAGTTCTCATCATTTAGTAAATGGTGTTGGCCCCTATTGATTCCTTCCTGTCCTGGACCATGGAGAGTAGTAGACCTTTTAGAAATTTCAGGTAGCAGCCAAACCCCGGAAGAAGAGAAGGAACACGAAGTCCTAGACCATGTGAGAACCTGAGGTGTGCAGCATTTCCTTCCCAGATTCATCTAGTATATTTGAGAAGTATCTTTCCCACTAGGAGACTGAACTCTGCATCTGAGAAAGAAAAAAAAAACTTAACATATCTACAGGTTTTGACAACCTCTATGAATTACCTAGTTGAGAGGATGACTCAAGGAGCCTATGGCCATGGTCTGATATCATTATGGACACTATGAACATCCTTGAGGTTTCCATTGTTGAAGACAGCCCTGATGCCAGCTGTCTCATCATTCCCCATGTTCAAGAGCATCCCAGCATTGCTACCTCAGGATCCCATATCCTAAATGCAACAGAGTGATTTCGCTGCTGAATTACTATTCATGGCACGGCTCTTCACAGCATTTATTCATCCATGTCCATCCATCCTTCCAGCCAGCCAAGAAGCTCATGCTTTCATCTTTTCATCCATTTACTCATTTATTTATTCATTTAGCAAATATTTATTGAGTACCAACTATGTACCAGACACTCTGCCAGGCATTTTGGGGAAGCAGAACTGAATAAGATATTATTCCTTTCCTCAAAAATGTAAGCAAGAGGAGAAAGGCAGTGATGAGGAATATACCTTAGCCATAAAGGAAAAATAAGAAATCACTTGGAAGAAGTTGAGTGAGATGGAAGGAAAAGGACATCCAAAGCAAAGGGTACAGTTTGAATAAAGGCACAGAGACATGAACAAAATGCATTGAGGGTTTGAGGAACAGCAATTGGTTTAACACAGCCAGAGCTGGGGAAATGGTAAAGGCAAGCTGAAAGCACATTGAAAGCAAACTTGGTTACTATACTAGGTAGTTTAGACTTCAAGGAGTTGAAAATCTATGAGCATGGGACAGGTATGATGGCATATTATTTTGTTTATTTTCATGTTTCTTTAAAGAAAACTGGCAGCAGCACAAATGTTTTGTTGATGAGGGCTAAGCATTTTAGAAGGTGAGACAATTTTAGAAAGGCCAGCTAGAGAGGAATTTCTAGCATCAAATTTTGCTAAACACCTAGAATTTGTTCCTGGGGCTAGTTACCTCCATTTGGGTTGTTACCTGCAAGTACTGACCACGTATATGAAGAAATACTGGCTTAGACCAAGGCAATTGGCTTGTATAAGAGGCCTACCCTCATACCAAAAGCCAGTTTCCTTGGTCTAGGCCAGTGTTTACCAATATGTGTTCTGAGAAAACTAGTTCCATGACATGTTCCATGAAAAATACAATTTCTATTGTCAAAAATGTGAGAGAAACTTGCATATTATGGTCCTGCTCAGGAAGATTTACAGTCTTTATTAGCATATCGCAGGTCCTGGTGAATACTGCAATAAAGTAACCTGAGGAGCTTTGTAACTCAGGATTCCCAAAGTTGATTCAACCACAGAACCTCATTTATTCACATAACGCCTGTTATCCTACAAAACCACTGTTCTCTGGAATACACTTTCGAAAACTTGGGTATAGATAAAAACTCTATCCTGTAGGCAGGGAATACCTCTAGCTCAGGTCATCATTTTGCAGATGTGTGTGTCATTAAGAATCAATCCATAATGCATTAATGATCAAAAGCAGAGCATCCTTACCACATGGTGCATAAGATTATGCTATTAGCTACTAAAGCCACTGAAGTTAATCATGTTGGGTCTGTAATATTGTTGTCATGCACAAAGGATAGGATGCAAAAGTGTCCTAGGCCAAAGCATGACTATTGCCCAAGTTATCTAATGTCTGCAGGTACATAATCCTGACCTAAGGATTGTGCTAAAGAAGTCATTTCTAAGAAATATCGTGACTTCCAGCATCATGCAGAATGATCATTTAATATTTTGAATATCTAGACATTCTGCTGTAGAATTTAATAGTCCTTTTATACACTGTCTGACCAACATTTTGGCATTTATTCAGAATCCCATCACAGTCCTATCACATAACCTCATTAATAAAGTAGGAGGCCTAGAAATCACAGATTTGTATAAACCATCCAATGATTGAATCCCCTCTACCTCCTGTTCAACAGGCAGCAGAGTGTCATACAGAATTAGCAATGTGGAACTCAGTTACTGGGATTTCTTCCATTCTCCTTTGGCTCTCTAGACTAGAATTCTAAAGACCCTCAGGCTGGTAATGCAAGTGGTAAGTCTAATTTCTGAGAAGTGCTGCTTCCTACACACAGTTCTCTGATACCCGAGTGCTTTGACTGATCTGCATAACTGAGGCATGCACCAAGGAGCAGAATTACTCTATAAATTTTGGCATCAACATGTACAACGTGTGACTCAGCACTTTGAAACTCTGGGGATTTTTTTGTTTGGCTGGTTTTTGTTTTAAGAGGTCCTGTGGTATATTGGAAATAGTATGATAGACTCAGATACAGAGAGGCCTTGTTTCTAGTCTTAGTTCTGTCACTTACTATCTTTATGACCTTGGGCAAATGACTAGAACTCTCTGAGCCTAGTTTCTCCAACCACACTGTGGGAATAATAAAATCTTGTTTACGGCATTTTTGTAAATATGTAGAGAAACTGGTATACAGTAGGCACACAGTAAATGTCACCATACCCTTCAGTCCTTCCTTTGTGGATGAAAAATGGTCTTTGTTTGTGCTCCCAGTAACCACTGGGGTCTGTTCTCTCTCTCTGCTGGACAGTGTGGCTTTTGGTTCTTGTTTCTTTGTTCTTTGGTCTCTAAATTACCCTTGAAACAACCCTTGAAATTTCCACTCCATGACCTAAATCGTCATCCCTAAGTTGGTTACATACATATTTGGTGACACTTTGGAGGAGAAAAGCTTTATGTCTCTCTAACTGTAGTTCTTAAGGGAATTTGCATATGGAAAAACAAGAGACTCCATCTCTTAATTCCTCCAAACCAAATTATCTGGGATAGTACATATATGTTGTACTCTGTCTCTCAGCATTTGCTCTTAGAGAACTATGATTAGAGATAAGTAATATTTTCTAATCATAAAAATTAATGATACTGCATATCTGATACTTGAATGAGTACCTCCTTGTAAAATTTCTACTTAAATCCTTGAGTTTTTAAAGTGTAATAGCAATAGAAAGATTTTATTATTGTTTACTTTTGCTATGAGTATTCCAAAATCCCTCAGTTGCTCTTGAGAGAGCAAGATGATGTCATAGGCAATATTTTCCGAAGGTAGTAGGCAGAAAACTAAGTACAAAGCACACAATAGGCCATATATACAAAGGCAAGTATTTTACAAATATAGTAATTCAAGAAAAAAGTTTCATTTTCGCTGGTAACCGGTTTGTTTAAAAGCATTTTATTATTTATTGTTTAAAAAGAGTGTCACTTGCCACAGATTGTGGGATGTGTTCCTTAAGATCACAAAAATGTAAAATATTTTCTTTTTATACTGAACACATACATAGACAACTTACCTGAGCAAGCTGCTTTTTAGAGACATTTGCACATCTTTTGGGATCACGTTGTTAAGAAGTAGAACTAAGGGAAAAAGACACAGCCACCCAGAAACCGGTAGAGCTTTCAGTTCATCTGTTATTAATATTTCTATGACAACAGATATCTAGGAAGTAAACAGAAACTGGCATCGCTATCCTGCATCACCTTTTTTGGAATCAAGTTCCATTCTTCTCAGTCCAGTTCATCCTTCTGATACTTTTAAGATCTCAACCAAGGCATGGAAATATCATATTTTCCCTTGCTTAATACCCCATGGAACCAATGCCCCTGTGGCTGAAGTAAAAATTAATTGTTGAGGGACATTTCGGCCCTCAAGCAGTCAACAATTAAAAACATGTAAGCACCGAGCACCTGCAGAAAACTTGCACTGGCATTTGGATCTAAGAAGAAAATCTGCATCTTAACCAAGATGAAAAGTCACCAGCCCAAGCTTGTGCAGTGAAATGTCATGCTGGCCACAATGAAACCGAAAGAGACTGATGACTCTCCTCAGGGTGGAAAATGAGGCATGGAAGCTTTGATTAGTGAGCTGTTAGGCACACAGACATTAATTTCAAAGCATTCTCATCTCCAGTCTGAGTAATAATTCTTGTAGTATTATGCAATTGTTTGGCTGCTGCAAGAAATTCAGCAGACTCCAACAAGTAGTCTTTCTTGGTCTCTGAGTTGACTGTAACTTGAATTCTACCTCCCTTCACTTCTCCTACATCTTCCCACTCCCCACCCCATCTCACCCCCCACACACACACAATTCTTGTACACTGTGTTCAGAGAGATGCACACACACACATATATATGTGTATATATATAGTATATTTGTCAATAAAGCAGAAAAGAAGAAAAAACTCCAAGTAAACAATTTTCCATTTCCCCATCTCACCTCTGTCTTACAAGTAGACAGGAAAGGAGAAAACCCCAGTAAAAAATGGCAACCACCCGCCTCCCCAACTTTACATGCTGCTTCCTATGTTAGAGGACCTGGCTTAGGCATCTGATTATGGAGCCTGCTAGATACAAGCCCATATTTAGAGTGCTACATTCAACAGTGTCTCTCTTTCATATTAGAAAAATTCCGGGTTGGCAACTACAAGCATCTCAAAATGACCAGACCCTGAAGAAAGGCTGACTTGCCTCATTCAAAATGAGGGCTCTAGAGGGCTCTAGTGGATAGTCTGGAGAAACCTGGAGTCTGAGGCTTAGGAGCTTAGGTTTTTGCTCCTCAACACAGACTTTGACGTTGGGGTTGTGGGCTACTCTCTTGGTTGCTGACTCTTTCCAACGGGACCAATAGTGTTTTCCTACCTCACAGGGATGTTGTGAGGATGGGCTATAGAAGTAATAGTGGTTACCATTCATGTAGTTGTGAGTATCATGATTATTGTTTCCTGTAATGCGGCTTGGCATTGGCAAAATGCTTTTTGATTGTTCTTGATCATATATGATGGTGGCCAGGCACTGACTCAGGCAGATGCAGTGAAGTTCTGGCTCAGTCGCTTGCTTTTCGTGGTGTGTTGCTGGGAAGAAACTTTGCTGATGGAACTCAAGGTGTCACCTTGAACAAGAAGCAACTGTGCCTGTCTGAGGTTCCTGTGGCCATCTTTTTTTGTTTATTAGGCAATTCATATTTCCCCCTTAGGTTCTAGTCTTCCGGATCCCTGCCAAGGACCTAGATCTTAGCCTCAGGCCCCATCACTGAGCTGAAGGTAGTAGCTGATCCACAGAAGTTCAGTAAACAAGGACCAGATTTCTGTTTCTCCAGGAGAAGAAGCCAGCCAACCCCTCTCTTCAAACACACTGGGAGACTAGAGTCAGACTTTCCCTCTTACATCTAGCCTTACTGTAATCACACTCCCTGATTGGTCTTTCACATCACATGCTTCTCTTCATCAGTTGTGAGGCCCTCTCATTCTTCTCCCAAGCCAGACTCAAACATTGTATTGATGTCAAAGAAGAATCACTTAGAGTTTGGAATATCTTGCTCTCTCTCTGCTCCATAGCTTCCATATTGAAACCAGTTTCTTTCTCGTGGAGAAGTGGAGTCTGTGAAGCCAGGGACAGGTACATACGAGAGTCAGAAGCACTCTCCCTGACTTGCCTGGGGCCTGTCTTTCCCACCTTCTTCTCCAGTTTGTCTAAACTCTCTCTCTCTCTCTCCCCCACTTCTTCTCCAGTTTGTCTAAACTCTCTCTCTCTCTCTCCCCCACTTCACATTCCCCTGACTCAGCAACATTCTGGAGAAAAGCCAAGGAAGGACTTCAGGAGGGGAGTTTCCCCTTTGTCAGGGCAGAATTTTAATCTCCAGACCAACAAGAAATTCCCTAATGTGGATTGAAAGGCTAATGAGGTTTATTTTTAACTGCTTTCTATTTGTTTGAATGTTGCATATTTCTGCTAGTGAAATTTTCCCTTAATAAAGCCATTAATACACCAATCGTATTTTCTTATTTACAACAGACTGAGAGAATTAATGCTGTTAACATTGGACCTTCTTTCTTTTTTCTTTTTTTTTTTTTTTTCCTTTTTTTCTCTCTCGTTTGCTTTCCAGGTCATGCTGACCTGTTCAGCTTGGACTGTTTCACATTTGTTTTTAATGTCAGTTTAAATGTAATTGTAAAAGCATGTATGCTCTAAATTCATGTAGTTACTTTTTTCAGTGGAAAAACCTGGTATTCGAAAGCATTTCCAGGCTCCGCAATTTCATATGAACAGGTTTTTGGTAAAATCTTTTGTCCCTCACTCAGGATGGTATCTGGACAGTGAGCCCCTTTCTTCTGGCTCAGTAGTCAGAGAGAAGAGACTTGGAGACAGTTTCTGCTGGATCCTGTGCTTTGGCAAGGATGTGCAGCATTGCATATCATTCTATCATTAATTACGTTTACTCCTCCATGAACTAAAAACCATTAGACTAAATAGTCCAACATAAACCTTGAAAGATAAAATTTGATATTCTTTTGCCTGGCCATTTCTCTGACCCAGAATTGGGGCTGGGAGGGGAATGGAGACTTGGGGGAGAGAATCAAGGAGGCTTCTTGCCTGGGGGAATTTGGCATGCACTTATTAATCCCATTTGGTTGCACTCCCTACTAATCCCTCACTCCATACCTGCCAAGGATTGGCTCTGCTCCCTGCTTCTCATCCCTGTCCTAGTTCGTCCTCACCCATCTCCATTTCCCGCCACTGATCCTTCTCTCCAGTAAGATGCTATTCAATCTGATGAAATATAAAGAGTAGTACCACCCTGGAAGTCAGGATACCTTAGTTTTAGCTCCTGCTCTACCATTATCTAACTGTGTGAACTTGGGCATGACTTAACCTTTGCCCTTCAATCTGAACAGTCTTTAAGAATTGGTTTAGAGGAGAAAGGAAGTGATAGACAAGATCCAAGGCCTTTGAACCCTTTTTTGGAAATGAATCCTTTTCTTCAAACAAAATTTGACTCAGAGTCCCAAATATAGGTACAGAATAAAATGCTACTGTTCTTGTTTGAAAGGAGGTGGGATGCTTGGAGCCACATGCTCAGGCCCACTTTGCCACCTATCAGGAACCCTCGAAAAAACTTTTAGGACCCTTGGGGCTCTACCATTGTACTAGACTGATGTCTGGGGAGTCTTCTAACTCCAATTTTCTCTTCTGTTACATTTCAGTCCTTGTGAAAACTCTATATGTTTCGTCCGTTCACTTTTTCAGAAAGTTCACCTGCTTGAGGTAAAGGGCATACAGTGGAGAATGTGGGGCTCAGTAACTAGCAATAGTAAAAAACATCACTGGCTGGCTTACATAATTTACTCTGTTCTAAGCATCTTACACACATAGTCATCTGAAAAATCACAACAACCTTGTGAGGTAGATCTTGTTATTATCTTAGGATTCTGAAACCTGCCAGCTTGACTCTCAACCTTTGACTTGAGACCAGTTGCCCAAGATGGAAGGTTATACTTTTCACAGTTTACCACTGTAAGCAGTCTTTCAGAGTGATTTCTAGCTAGAGATCCATTCTTAGAAAAAGTCAGAACCTGTCCATTAGCATACACTGTCACGGGGCACAGAGTACCTTCACTGGGTTCATCCCATTTCCTCCTAAAAATAGTCCTATGCAGTAGTCAAGTCATATCATCACCATTATATAGATGAGAAAGCTGAGGTGTAGGAGAAATCAAGAGATCTGTTCGAGGTCACACATCCCATAAGATTCTGAATACCACCATCAAGAATAATAAGCCTTTTATGTGAAAAGCATTTTAGAACTTCAGTGTCATTATTGCATTCTGCCTCCTGGAGTTCAGTGCACTTTTTCATCATGCTTTAATCTTGGAGTCCTGGTGGTACAGAATCTGCCTTCTACTCTCAGGCAACACCACAATGTCTTTATCCCTCATAACAAACTTATGAATTAAGTAATGATATTATCCCCATTTTACAAATTAGTTAACTGAGATACCGAGAGGCTAAATCTTGCCCAAAGTCACAAAGCTAGTCAGCGATAGAGCCGGAGTTACAAATGAGGCAGCCTGACTCCAGAATATTGGCTCTTAACTACTACTCTTTATACATATGTAAGGAAACTAAAAGCCAAAGAGGGAAAGACGTCCCTGAAGTCCCACATTGAGTTTCCCTGACTCACAATCCAGTATTCCTGTGACCTTCTAATCCTAAAGTTATACAGTAAGATCCCTTGACTCTAATCCTAGTAGATGGAAAGATGGCTGGCATGAATTAAGCTAGAGGCCACAAACTGGCTTTCCCGGAGCCAGAATTCACCTGCAGAATTCTGTTTGTCCAGCACAGTGTTTGTTTAGAAAATTGACATAGACTGCCCCTAGGCAGGGCATCAATCACTGTCACTGTCCCCAGCCCTCCCTATTTATGTTTGCCAAGCTTTTTTTTTTCTCATTTATGTGTCTGCCTGACTTGTGAAGGTATTTGAGTTTATGACTTTTAGATTTAAGCATTGCAATATATAAGCACTGCACATACACACATACTCACATGCATTCACAAAAGTATAGCCTAGTCTAGCTTCACAAAGAATTTGTAGCCCTACACCAAACACACTTTTATGTTTACTTAACATTTAGAATTAGATTTAAGATCTGAATTTAGTTTCACAGGCATTCAAGTGTGGAAGAATCTCGGTTATTGTTTTTTGTTTCATACTGTTTCACCCTTGCTTTCCCTGCTGTGTCTGGATCCCTGTCAATCCTGCTTTCTGCCATTCTCCATGCCTGAGTTAGGGCCCCTGCAAGCTATTCACTCATTAATCTTTAGGAATAGATGGAGAGTGGAAACCAGTTTGGAGAGTTCACCATGTGCCAGGCATCCTCTCATTTAGTTCTCATAAGTGTCCGAAGAGACAGGTGGCAGCACATTCATTTTATACATGAGGAGACTAAATCTTAGAGAAGCTCAACAAAGACCTCAAAGTCATTAAGGTACTAATTAACGGAGCTGGGATTTGAATGCAAGATTGTCGGACTCCAGAGCCTATTCTTTTGCCCTACACCACAGTTCCTTACAAGGAAGATGTATTCGTTTTCTGTTACTATTACTGCATAACACATTGCCACAAATTTAGCAGCTTCAAACATTTATCAGCTCAGTTTTGTAAGTCAGAAGTTTGGCACAGCATGGCTAGATTCTCAGTTCAGGGTCTCTGAAGGATGAAGGTGTTTACCAGGATGCATTCTAATCTGAAGCTCAGGGTTGTCTTCCAAACTCATGTAATTATTGCAGGATTCAGTTATTTGTGGTTGTAGGACTAAGCTTCCCACTTCCTTTCTGGCTACCAGCCAAGGGCCATTCTCAGCTCCTGGAGGCTGCCCTCTTTCCTTTTCATGTGGACCCCAACACCTTCAAAGCCAGCAACAGAGACTCTTCCTTGTGTTGAATGTTTCTCACTCTACGGATGTCTTTCCAGGAGAATCCCAGTCCTCTGAGGGCTCACCTGATGAGGTCAGGTACATCAAGAATAACCACTCTTCAAATTCAACTGAATTAGCACCTTAATTACACCTGCCTAGTTTTTTCAACAGCATCTACGTTAGTGCTTGACTGAATGACTGGAAGGAAGGATGTGTATGCTCAGGCCTCAGAATCTTGCGGGCCATCTTAGAAGTCAGCCGACCACAGACGTTGATTGCTTTCGTGTGTCAAATTTCATAGTGAGATAGGGAGAACAGAAATATCCTTGACTTTAGGTAGAGCGATTCAAACTTTCTAAGACTTTGGAAACTTCACATCACTTTCACCTTTCCCTTGATCATGGTTGAGAAGGCCTATATCTTGGAGTGACAAGGAGTGAGACTGGAACAGTACCTAAAGGTTAAGGAGACTAAAGAAGTTACAGATTGGTCACATCTGCTCCTCCCTAGGAATGAGCCATGGAACCTGATTTGAATTTTTTTTTTCTCTAGTGCTATAGAGATAGCTCCCACAGGGGTCTAATGCCCCAAGGCTGAAAAGTTAGTTCCCCATAGGATCCAGGCATGATATCAGACCAGGTGTTACAATGTCCTAAAGAGGAGGTACGGACAGGAAAGCCCCTTGCCAATGACCCTTTCTTGTCACTGCTCTGACTCAAGACTAATAGGGCAGAGATAGTGAGCAACTCACATACTACTAAAACTATCCACTTATACTGCCCCCGTTCTCCTTGCTTTATCACTCCATTTAAGTAAGCCAATGAGTCTCTGCCTTGACACAGTGGCAAGCTGACCTGTATCTTATATGGAAGAATTAGATTTGACTCTGGGGCTCAGGTGCAGAGGGCAGGAGGGGCATAGGGGTGGCCTTCATGGAAGAAAACAGGTCCTTAGATACTGAGTAACAGCTGAGACTAGCAAGCCTCATTGTCCAGGATTCCAAGTCGTCTAGCAACATCCTGGCCTCTGCTGCAGAGAGAACAGAGGATCCCCCGACAGAATGAATGGAGTCTGATTTCAATTACGTTCAGTATAGTCACTCTCTTTAGGCAAAGAAGCCAGAACACCTGGTGCAGCTAGGGCCACTGTGGTCACAGGGACAAGCACACTACCTGGGTCCTGGAGGCAAGTGGGAATGCAGCTTCTCTTCCTTAAGCAGATGCCATATAGGCCTGGGGAGGAGGATGTGAGAATACCAGCCAAGTTCTCATTGGCACTATACGGAGAAAGGGGAATTATTTCATCTTGATGGATTCTCCCCACAGTCTCTGCACATATTGATCTTACTTGTAATGAGTTTGTTCAGGTTCACAAGTCATCATCCCAGGGAGATCTGAGTCATTGGTGGGAAAGTCGAGGTGACAGATTATATCTCACTGATCTCATTGTCACCAATTGCTCTGTGTGTCCCTCCACCTTTTGAAAAAGTCCATGGAATCATTTGTGTATAATTCATTTGGATTTATTTCTTCTTTATCAATAGCTTTAGTGGGGTATTGTAAATGGGAAAGCTACCCCAGAGAATAGTGTACATTCACAGTATTATTCAATAGAACTTTCTGAGATGATGAAAATCTTCTATATCTGATGTTGTCCAGTATAATACAGCCGCCAACTACATGTAGCTTTTGAACACTGGAAATGTGGCTAGTGAGACTGAGGGATTCTATTTTTAATTTTTTAATGTTGTAGTTAATTTAATTTTTAAAAATTTTTGCTTTCTATTTTATAGTTTAATAATTAAACTAAACTTACATAGCCCACATGTGGCTAGTTGGCCACTATACTGGACAGTACAAGTCTAGAAAGGTCTCAGAGAGACACATGCTGAGATATAGCAAGAATAGGTTAGTCAGAAAGAGAGCCAATGTAACATAGGGAATTCTGGATTGGGAATTAGAGCCCTGGCTCTAATCTCAGCTCTGCCACTAGGTGACCTTGCCCTCTCTGGCTTCAACCTCCCCACCTTTAACTTGAAAGGTTAAACTAACTAACGTCAAAAGTCCCAAAATGGTGGCTATGGACTGAATTCAATTTGGGATACACAAGTTTCAGGAATTTTTTAAAAAATCTATTAATGCCTTCTAGGTGTGTGTATGCACGCTTACAGGCATGTACCCATGCACAAGCATGGGACGGCAGTAAGGCATTAATTCCAGTTCACCAGTGTACTAACCATTCACACACACACACACACACACACACACACACACATGCATGCATACACACCCTACTGTATTGCCTATGTAGACCCTGAAGGTCTTTGAATCTGTCACCATTGGATAAGATAATTTCTAACGACCCTTCCTGTTTTGTCATGCTGAAAATCTTTAAGCCACTATAGTGTCCCCAATCTATTTCAATTTGGGCAGATGACTGGAGTATTCTCATAGCTTCCTGTCTCTTCCCCTCTGGATTTGATACTAGTTATGAAGTTTGGCGTCAAGGATGAAGAAGGGAGGCAGGGAGGATATAACCCCAGCCCCACTCCTCAACTCCGCTTTTGGATTAGAAGTAGCGTTCCGGGCTTCAGATTCCTTGGGGAGGAAGTAGAGAGAATATGGGCTTTGTAATCAGAAGATGATGTTCAGATGATTGGGTTCTCACTTTTTCGATATCTGTGTTACCTCAGTTTATTCATTTGTAAAATAGGGATAAGAAATATCTTTAACCTCCTAAGATCATGTGGAATTAAGTGATGTAATGTGATGAAGCGAAGCATGCAGAAGGCCCTGAAAAAATAGTAGTTGCCCTTAAGGGAACTAAATGGTCTGGCAACTCGTGAGCTCAAAGCTAGAAAGGCCCAGTGATGGGGAAGATGGGGTCTTTCTATAGGAACTATAGCAAGGGAGCAGATCCTGTAGGCCACCAGTCTGTGGAGCTGTGTCCAAGAACTCATGTTTGCAACAAGTTCACCAAATGACAAGATATTGGGGGGTCCAGGCCTCTAACTCAAGAAGATGGTCTTGGCCCAGATCATACCTTGCAGCCTGTGCCTTTGGTGGGATGTGAGTGTTGGCAGTGGCTATGCATATCTCCTCATTACTGGCTGTGCCCAAGCCCTGCAGAAATGATTGTTGGACAAGGTCATCTTGCACTCAGGGTTGGTTTTCCAGGCTTCCTTGTTATTTTCCCCTGAGTTCTTCTGTGTTCCTCTTGCAACACCAACCCCACCATTTCCCTCTTCCCTACCCTAGTTGTTGGTCCAAACATGTAATCCATTCTTGCAGTGATTTATTGAGTGACACCATAACTGGAGTTTGCATTGAAGGACTTATTTTTCTAATTAGAACTAAAAGTCAGTTCCAGGCTGGGTGTGGTGGCTCACGCCTGTAATCCCAGCACTTTGGGAGGCCGAGATGGAAGGATTGCTTAAGGCCAGGAGTTTGAGTACAGCCTGGGCAACATAGTGAGATCCCATCTCTACAAAAAAAAAATATGTTAGCCAGGAGTGGTAGTGTACACCTCTGGTCCCAGCTACTTGGGAGACTGAGGAGGGAGAATTGCTTGAGCCCTGAAAGTTGAGGCTACAGTGAGCTTTTATCGTGCCACTGCTCTCCAGCTTGGGTGACAGAGGGAGATCCTCCCTCAAAAAATAAATAAAAGCTACAAAAAAAAAAAAAATGTCAGTTCCAGGTGGTATCTTTTTTCACAGGGGCCAGACACAGATGAGTAGTAGGTTTTTTTGTATTTATCCATTTAAATTGAGCAATCAACTTCTCTCTTTGGTTTATACCTTTCTTATTTATTATTATTATTTTAAAAGGATTAGAGATAAAGTGCTTTATGGTCTTTCTCAGTGCAACTGCTTGACCTCAGAATTATGACCTCTTCAATTATTTATATTTCCATCTTTATAAATACTGGAAAAAATAGTACAAAGTAAACATCGGGATGCCTAAGGACCTCTAAATTGTGTGTGTGAGCACATGGGGAAGATGGTTCTTAAGGTTTGAGTTTTGGATTATTGTGATTGTCTTAAATAATGTTATTTCTATCATTCTTTCCAATGGCTGTCTCCTAGTATGGTTCCCATTTTACAGACTGATGGTAGAGGCAGAAAGATTCTCTCACTTCTTTGATACTATTGAGGATTTCAGCCTTTCACCACTCCTCTCCCCTTTGCTAAAAAAGAAAAAAATCAATATGTATGTTATAGTGTATGTTCAACTATGAGCAACTATGTGTATTCAATGAGAAATGGAATACCATAAAATTACCATAGTTGAACCCAAAATGATAGGATAGAATTCGATAGTCTGAGGATGGAAGGGACCTTCAAGGCCACTTTAAAAAACCCCATTCCCATATAATGCTTGAATTCTTAACCACTGTGCATCTAGTATTTGATCATTTCCAGTGATACGTGTGCCTGGCAACTTTTCCATCTCCCAACACTTCAACTATAAAAATGTGTGTGTGTGTGTGTGTGTGTGCATGTATGTGTGTGTTTAGAGACAGAGAGAGACAGAAAGAGAAAGAGGGATTAAAATCCAAGTCACTGTTCTTTCTGGGACCCAAAAACAAGTATAGTGATTCTCCATTTCTAGTCTCTTTCCCTAGCAAATGGCTAGACATGCTAGACATAGACACATGTACATCACTCCTTTGATTTACAGCATTCGGTATTTGTCTATCACTTATAAGATAAAATCCATACTTACTTTTTATTTTTATTTTTTTAGAGACAGTGTTTTACTGTGTCACCCAGGCTAGAGCATCACTGGCACAATCATAGCTCACTGCAGCCTGGAACTGCTGGGCTCAAGCAATCCTTCCACCTCTGCCTCCTGAGTAGCAGAGACTACAGATGTGCACCACCAGATCCGGCTAATTTAGTTTTTTACTAGTTTTGTGGAGATGGTGTAGTGTCTTGCTGTGTTGCTCAGGCTGATCTTGAGCTCCTGGCCTCAAGCACTCCTCCCATCTCAGCCTTCCAAAATGCTGGGATTACAGGCATGAACCACCTTACTCAGCCAGATTTCTTAATATGATACACATGCTCCTTTAAAATCAAGCACCATCTTTGCTTTCAACCACATTATTAACCACTTTCCCATATACGCAACATATGCTTCAGTCATACTAGTCTCTAGTTGTTCCCCAAATACTTCTCAGTGCTTTTGTTTATGCCCTTTCTGCCCACCTTTGCCTGGTGAAATCCTCATCAATCTTCAAATTCTAGGTCAAATACTATCTTCCATATAAAGCATTTTCTAAACCCACCTATGTAAAAAGATTAGTGGTTTCCTATTTTGTTGACGCCTCCATTGCAACATTTTCCAGTCTGACTTTTTCTAGAATTGATTGTGGCAAGGCTACCAGCCTGGGCCAGGGCCTGTGTCTTTTCTGTCACCCAGAAGCAAAGGTCTAACAATGGATATCTGCTGAATGAATGAATGAAAATGAATCATTAATATATTAGTAAATGAGTTAATTAAAGGTTCCAGGTATGAATACTGAAGCCTGCATTGAGGCAGAGCTGAATCCAAGGCTATGTTAGGTTGCTCTGGCACAAGAATCAGACTTTTCCTCTGCAAGCTATGAAAAATTTGGGTTTAGCACGGATTTGGGATGACGAATTATACATTCAACCAGTGTTGAATGAGCACTTGTCCTTAAGGAGTTTAGAGTCTGTGACCAGGGAGAATGATGATTTTCTTACCTCGGGCAGTTTTTCTAACAAGGTAGTTGCATTGTGTGTTTTTGAACACTGATGATAAATTCAAGTTTCTCTTCCTTCCCCGTAGCCCGGAAGCTGAAGAAACTTGGTAATCTGAAACTACAGGAGGAAGGAGAGGCTTCCAGCACCACCAGCCCCACTGAGGAGACAGCCCAGAAGCTGACAGTGTCACACATTGAAGGCTATGAATGTCAGCCCATCTTTCTGAATGTCCTGGAAGCCATTGAGCCAGGTGTGGTGTGTGCTGGACACGACAACAACCAGCCCGACTCCTTCGCAGCCTTGCTCTCTAGCCTCAATGAACTAGGAGAGAGACAGCTTGTACATGTGGTCAAGTGGGCCAAGGCCTTGCCTGGTAAGGAAAAGGGAAATGGGAGCATGAGATAAGGGGGATCATATTTAGTGAACGCTCCTATGGGTCAGCCACCATGTCTGGTGCTTTCCTGCCCATTAACTCAGGTAGTCTGCATCGTAACCCTATGGGAGAGGGATTGTTATAAATCTCACTTTAAACATACAGGGATTGAGACTCAGAAAGCAAAGAGAAAGATAGTATTATAAGGTGTCCTATGTGGCCCACATTGATGCACAGCAGTCATGCTTTCACATTCAACTCACAGAAATGGTCAGCAAAATTTCCCTTAATCACAAAATCACATAGACATACCCATATATGCCTTAGGATGTTCTTCTATATTTGCACACACAGGCTCACCCCAAAGATAATCTCCAGCCTGACTGACATTCTGTCTTCAATGTCACCTTTAAGAGCTATATCATGGGAACTCTCATAATATGATATGGTAGAAAGAACATGAGGTTGGGAATCAGAACACTTCAGATCTACTTTTAGTTCTGCTAGTAACTTATTGTGTGATCCCTTCCCCTTCTGGGTCTCAATTTCTCTATCTGTATAATGTATAAAGCATGGTTTGTCCCAAATTGATGGTTTTCAATTTTTGCCTCAAGGAATGCTTTGTGCACTTTAAACTACCTAAGGAATCATAATGGGAGGAAAGATTAGGTGATAGTGAAAGAATTACCAACTGTTGGTCTAACAGAAGTTGGATAACAGAAGTTCCCCAGTGATGGGGAACTCACTTCTTTCTTATGTCATCTGTTGCTTAAACAAGTCTGGTTATTAAAATATTACAGCTTAAGGAATTCTTAGAGATCCTCTATCCAATGATTCACAAACTTTCATTTAGCAGCCAAGTGCTTTATTTCTAAAAAGAATTGTACACAGATAAAAGTGGAGCTAGTTTATTTAAAGCCAGAGTCTATGGCTTGGGCCTCACCAGTTCAACCTCTTTCTCTCTATCCCAGGGAAGCCCCAGGTCACTCTTGCAAAATCTTAGGGCTCCGAGGAGCACAGTTTGAAAACCAGTGAAGTATATGCTCTTTAAAGGTTCTCCTAATCCTGCAATTATGATTCAAAGACTCTTTTGGAGTAATAACAACTAAACCTTCTCTTGTGGAGTCAAAGATTAACCTGCCTTTCAATAATAACTGCCATTCAGGTAGAAATGTATAGTGAACAGAACAATTTTGTATGTATTACCTGAATTGATTCTTATAGGAATCCTTTAAAATGAGATTCTTTCTCCTATTTTACAGACCAAATAGGGAAGCTGTGAGAATGCTGTGATTGGCCTATAGTTACATAGTCAGAAAATAGCAGGACCAGAACTTGAGCCCAGGTTCTCTCCTGATTCCAAATCCTCCCTTTTTTCCGCTCCACCTGTAGGCTGCAGCACCACTGCAGTTCTGTAGCTCTGGGCTTTACAGTGAGGGGCCAAGGCTTCATTGAAGGCCACTTGGGTCATACTGTGGGCTTGCTGCATTTGAAGACATTGCATGTTGGTTGTCAAGTCTTAGATTTGTATTTCCAACTCACAGAGCCTGGTCACAGCCCTAACCATCTCTTGCACCTTCTCAGCTTGGGACGCTGAGGTTGACTAGGAAATAAGATCACTGGGAAGGAAACCCAAGGACTCTGACTGGATATGTTCTGTGCCAAAGCAGAGGGTTCACACAGAGAGGAAAATATAAAAAAGAAAAAGGAGAAAGCTGCTTTAACTCTTATCACTTTTTCGTCTGGATATTTTGATATCATGTGTTTGACAAAGATTCAAAGTTTAATCTTCCCAAGCAGTTTCCAAACACTTATCTCATTTTATAGCTTACAGAGGTTTTTCATATATATGATCCCACTTAATCCTCACAACAATTCTATGAATCATAGAGACTATTATTTCCATTTCACATGCCAAGGCTCAAAGAGGTTAACTAACTTGCTCCATTTGGTCACTTAACACATGGAACCAGAACTTGACCTAGACCTTCAAGTTTCTAAATTGGTTATCTTGACAATAACCTAGTGCAAAACTCTATAGCAGAATTTGTATGACTTGGGATCGCTGGGGCTTTCCTTGGCCCAACCACTAGGATGGAAAGCCCCCTCCCCTTACATTAACAAATCTGCAAACCAATATCAGTTCATTATCTAGCTTGCCAGATTAAATGATCTCTGACTCCGAGTCTTTTAAAAGAATAGCTTCAAAAGAAAGCCAATTACCACATTCATAAGAACTGTTCTTCATATTATCTATAATTACCTACAAGTTCAAGTAATTCACTAATTCAATAGATTGAGTTCTTGACCTGTAAAATGAACTGTGCTAGGCCCCTAATAAGATAAATTTTGTTGTAAGTTTTCTATGACAGTAATGATGTATGGAAATTGCCTAGTAGAGTACCTGGCACATTAATAAATGATAACTATTAATTTAGAGTGGGTGAGTAGACTGGGTGTACACAGTATATTTAGAATCTAATTTATCTGGTTTGGAATCCTAGCTATGGACTAGTTCTGTGACCTTGAGTAAATCACATGTCTTCTCTGTGCTTCTGTGTCCTCATTTGTAAGATGATAGAATAATCACTACCTTTCAAATTGTTGTCAACAAAGAGATTGTGTATAAAGAGCACCTAGTAAGGTAGCCTGAAACATAGTAGATGCTCTGTAAATGGTGGTTTATTATTATGAGACTTGAGTGCTAAGCCACTGCTTTCATGAAACTCAATTTTAGCTACCACTTGCCTTGCCTGCTCATGCATGGACCACAAGGTGAAATTGTCTTCTCTGAAGACCTTGGCAGGCAGATGCACTACAGCAGCAAAGATTTCCAAACTGGCCTTTCTTTGGGCCCATTCTCCCAGACTAGACATGAGACTACAAGTTTCTGCTGCACATGAGAAAAATATGATGTCAGTTGGATTCTAGTGAGAAAACAGTGTCTAATAAACTGCTTCTGCTCCCTAGCTTGTTTAATGTGTTTCAAAACCTGAGAATGACTCCTCTCTGTTTCTCCAGAACAGCCTAACACAGTGGCAAATGGGTGTTCAGTGAGCGCATACTTAAGGAAATCTGTAGGGCTGCGGCTACTCTTTCCTCAAGTAATCCCTTGATAGTCATGCAGGCTACTTCAGAGATTGGGCATTAGAGAACAGAGTCAGGTATTAAAATCAGATTAGACTCTAGGGAGATTAGCCAGCCATATTGCTGATACGTGCACAGTTACTGGGCTTCAGTGCTAAGCAGCTCTCATTAAGCACAGTTAATTAATATTATGGCCAACTTAAGCTTTCCCTTTTCTCTCCTGTTTGTTAGTTCGGTGGCATTTTAGGGAGAATAAAATAAGCATCAGTATGGACGATTTGCTTCATACCTGTACAATTTAATTCTCATCCTTCCATGTGCCTTCACATTCACACACTCCACTAGAAGACCAAGGTTTACCAGCCAAAGACTTTTCTTGCTCCCCACTGCCTCCTACCCAAGATATTCAGGGTTCAACCTCCCAGGCCTCTTCTCTAAGAGATCCCTGGTTGCTACATGCTTAGACCCTGCTTCTTATTTCCTACTGAGAAGGGTCAGTCCAAGGCATTCTGTGCTACAGAAGGGTTCCAGGCAGGAACTACTCTGGGATCTGAGGCTCCAGCCAGTCTGTCAGCATGTCGTTACAGGGAAGGTGAGAAGCACAGGCCTGGGAGCTGAGACTGCCAAGATGAGGTACTCGAGAATCCCTGATATCTGGAAGGCTTAGGATCTAAAAGAAAAGAACAGGGAAATGGGGCTATATGAGTGGACAGGGACCAACCAAGAAGAACAATGTATCTGGATAATGTAGACTTCAGACCTGATCCTATGGCTGACAAAAGTTGGTGACCTTGGTAGTTCCTGAGCTATAACCTTCAGCAGTGGAGTAGAAAAAACACTAGAGAACAGAATCAGAACACCTGGGTTTTAGTATTAGTTCAGCCACATATAAACCATATGACCTTGGGCAAGTCAATTTATTTCTCTGGCCCTCATGTTCCTTGTTGGTAAAATAAGTGTCACATCACCTAACCTCTGGAATTATTGTGAGAGTTAAATTAGGTCATCAACAGGAAAGTGAGAAGTTTGATCTACATTTGGGGAAGCATTCCTAATGAGGTATGATGACAAAATTTCAGATAATTCTGGATTTGTTGGTGAGAAGAGAGAGTGTTGGTAGGGATGAGCTCTGAGGTGATGCCTTTATAACTTTAAGCATCCAACTGTTTCAGAACCTCCAGGAGAACATGGCCATGTCTGTACTACCTGTGTGTTATTGTAGAGGTAGCATCTGGGAACCTCTGCTCTCTGAGCTTAAGGGAGGTAATTTGGAGATCATTTAATTCTCATTTTACAAAAGGAAAAAAAATTGAGGATCTTTAGGCCATTTGTTTAGGTTTCTTAAGTGCTCACTCAAATACATGGACTGTACTAAGTACTAGGGAGGTAAACTTGAATACGAAGATATGGTCCCTGTCTTCAAGAAGCTCTAAGTCTTGTGGGGGAGACAGACATGTATATACATAGATTTCAATGCTGTGTAATGAGTGCTATAACTGCATGAGGCTACACAAGGTGCAATGAGAATGTAAAATAAGAATCTTTAAGCCTTCTTCTTGGATGAGTTGGAAAAGTCTTCACAGAAGAGATAGCCTTTGAGTGAAGACTTGAAAGATGAGTAGGTATTTACTGGATGAAAGACCTGAGAAGGAGGAATGCATTCTAGGCAAAAGCAACTGCCTGTGCAGAGATAACAGAGATATAGAGGCATATGAGAGGGCAGGTGGCAACAGATCAGTCTAGGCAGCAGGTCATAAAGGGCCTGTTCATATATAATGATGGCAGTAAGATGGGGATGGCAGTAAGGTGGGAAACTAGTAGGGCCAGGCTACCTATTGAGTAGAAAAGAATGGAGAAGAACTGCCAGGCAGAAAGTGGGATGGACGCAAGAGAGGGAACATAAAAGTGGTCAACAGGAGGCAGTGGCTGTCAAGACGTCTCCCCATACACTGTCCACTGTATGTAACATCCGTCTCCCAGGGTTGTTAGAAGGGTCAAACCAGCTCATAGCTGGAAAAGAGCTTTGTGAGGTGAAAACTGCTGTTTATGTGGGAGAAATGATGTTATCCTGCATCTTCGGAAAGGTAGAGTGATCAAGAGCACAGACCTTGGAATCTGACTGCTTTGCTTTGGAACTTGGTCTACCAATTACTAGCTGTATGATCTTGGACAAGTTCCTTAATCTCTCTCTGACTCACTTGTACTGGTTCACAGAATAGAGATAATAATAGTACCTACTTTACTCATTGTTGTGAATATTAAATGAGATAATATAAGTAAAGTGCTTAGAAAAGAGTTAAATGTACCCCATAAATACATACAACTATCATATACCCAAAATAATTTTTAAGTTTTTTTGAAAAAAGCAATCCAATGGAAATCAAAAGAAAAAAAGGATTTGCTCATATATGCTGTCAATAAGTGTTAGATTATTTTTCTCTTACAACTGACAATGCCCTTTTTTTTCTCTATCATCATCTCATTTGAGCAGCTCAGTGATGTAGGGAGGACAATGAATATTATCCTCACCATATAGTTTGTGCTTTTCCCCACCACCCCTCAGTGGCCAGTCTGGATGGTCCCTGGGGATCCTTAGGGGATGCCTGAATGCCAGAGCATCTCTGCCCAGTAGGGGCTCAGACTTAGCTCAGCCCGTCAGTACCCAGACTGATCACTGCCTCTGCCTCCTCTTCTCCAGGCTTCCGTAACTTGCACGTGGACGACCAGATGGCTGTCATTCAGTACTCCTGGATGGGGCTCATGGTGTTTGCCATGGGCTGGCGATCCTTCACCAATGTCAACTCCAGGATGCTCTACTTCGCCCCTGATCTGGTTTTCAATGAGTAAGTGCTCCTGGAGCCCAGACCTCACTAAAATACAGCAGCTTGGCCAGACCCAGTTGGTGGTGATGGTGATGGGGTGACAGTGAAGCTTACCTCATTTGACCTGCAGGTGTGGCATTGGATGCCCCAGCCAGCCAACTCAGTATGAGGCAGCTTTGCCCTGGCTTTCAGCCAACTGGTAGGAGCTGAGGAGGATGGTGCTGAGACCACCCCTTTCACACCCAAGAACCAATCCTGGTCGTGTTTCTGGTCTTCTTTACAGCTTATCTCAGAACCACTTGGAAAGATTCCTCCCCTTCACTTTGAGCAACATATAAAGACTCTGGCTTTAAGGCCAGAAAGACTCTGGCTTTAAGGGCTGAAGTTTCTTGGGTTCTGTTACTACCACCAAAGGCTACTGCTAGTCACCACTTGCTGAGCAACTAGTTTGTGCCAAGAATATGCTAGATACTTTCTAAATCCTATCTCATTGAGTCCTCATGGTGACCTGACTTCCCCTTTTTATAGACAACTCTATTTTTTTATGGATGGGGAAAGTCAGGCTCAGCAAAATAAAGTGACTCACCCAAAGTCACAGAGCTAGTGCCTGTTGGAGACAAGATTCAAATGTATTTCTGTGTGAATCCCAGCTCTTCTGCGTCATGGTGGTAACTGATGGGGAGGAGTACCTCTACCACTCTCTGTCTGTGTGACCTTGGCGCTGCCATTTTCCTTCTCTTAAACAGCTTTAATTAATACCTGCCCTGCCACTAGCTCTATATAACATCATGAATTTGGCCAGTGGCTCAGATTTTGGAATTACATTTTTCTCCACTAAAATCTCAGTTCTATTATTTTCTTAATCAGCATCTTTGGGAAAGACCCTTAACTTTTCTGATCCCCAATTTCTTCATCCATTAATGATAATAGAACCTTCATAAGTAATTTCTTACGATAACTAAATGGGAACTGACAGATGTGGAATGTCTGGCCCATAGTGGGCAAGAAGAAAAAAAAAAGTCCTTTTCTGATTCACCGTTCCCTAATAGTGATATTTTTCCCCCCAAGATGGAGTTTGGCGCTGCCACCCAGGCTAGAGGGCGGTGGTGCAATGATCTCGGCCCACTGCAACCTCCACCTCTCTTGTTCAAGCAATTCTCCTGCCTCAGCTTCCCGAGTAGCTGGGCTTATAGATGCCAGCCAGCATGTCCAGCTAATTTTTGTATTTTTGGTAGAGATGGGATTTCACCATGTTAGCCAGGCTGGTCTTGAACTCCTGACCTCATGATCTGCCCACCTCAGCCGGGCATGATAATCTTTTCTATGTCTGCTGTATGAGGTCCCTCGATGGCATAATGAATGGAGCTGGCCAGAGAAATCTTCCCAAGGACCTTGAGCTAGTCTCCCCACAGAGAATCCTTTCAGTCAGGACAGGAATTGACCTTCCCCCCCTCTTCAGCCCTCTAACCCAGAAGAGTCTTAAAATAAAATCTACAGGCCAGTGGTTCCTTCCAGTACAGCACTGCAATGCGAGGGAGAGTGAGCGTCCCCAGCTGCCCTCTCCTAACCCTGCCAGCCTGGTAGCCAGAAGCTAAGAATAACCACTAGGCTGTTGGCACAAAGTGCTTTGTGGTTTTCAGACCTCCAAAAAGTTGCCTATGATGCCATCTTCTGGGGCAGGCCTTGAAAAGCCCCCTAACTGTTCATCTCCCATCCTCAAACCCCTGCTGCCCTTAAGCAATTGAATCAACTCCATGAGCACCTGCTCTACCTTCCCTAGAGCCCTGAGACCTTTGGAGGTTTGAAAAGTGATAATTGGCTGTTCTCTAAATCCTCATTTCCTTCTCTATCTCTGAGTAAGCATGTGGCATCCCACCTCAGCTTCCTGGTCCAGTCTTGTTCATCTTATAAAAAGGCCTCCCCACAGGGTCAGAGGCCTAGATCCATCAAATCCCAGGGCTCCTGAAACAATAGGACCCCTATTCCTCCTGTAGGAAGCCACTATGTTAGAACTCTCAGGATGTCTACAAACATCTAGATAAGTGTTTCTCAACATGGATTATTTTGACATGTTGGGAAAAATAATTTTGTCAATATGTAGAATATGGTTGACATACCTGGCACCAGCCTACTCTATACCAAATAGGATTCCAGTCATTCCGACAGCCCAAACTGCTCCCACACATTTTTAACACCCACTGAAGAAGCAGTACTCTCCAGTTGAGAGCGACTAATTGCTGCCAGCCTCCCTAAGGTGCTAATGGGGAGCCTCAGACCCAAAGAGAGAGATAAGAACTTGTTCAAAGTAGGTCAACCCATTTGCTGATCTCTTCAACACCAAACTCTATTATCAGCCCTGTTTTTTTCTTTCCTTCTCTCTTTGTAGAGATCACATGTTGTGAGGATAATGAGCCTGAACCTTAGCTGTGTGACCTTGGGCAAATTACTGAACTTCTATGTGCCTCAAATTTTATCTGGAGACTGCTGAAGAGTATTATAATAGCACCTTTCTACATGTCATTTATGGAATACCTGCTATGTGTCAGGCACTGTGCTTAGTGTTTTCCAATCTTCATTTCTCATCTTATTTTCTCTCTTGCACTCCCACCAACCCTGCTCTCCTCCTAAATTCCATTCCTGCCTCATTTTTCTACCCTCCATTCTCCTCTGTCTCCCTAGTATTTTTTCCCTTTTTCCCCCTTTCTTGTCCCATTCCCCTATGAATTTCCTCCCTTTCCTTTCCCCTTCTCTTTCCTCCATTCCCCACTTTTTCTGCCCCTGAGGGCTGCAGCAATGTTAAAGGAATCCTCATTCCAGCATTATGATTTCAATGGTATAAAAAGATTGCAGCATTGTCATCAACAGAGGTGGGAAAGTACATTGGAGACAGGAGCAGGGCCAGACCTCAGGGTCAGCCAATCTTACTAAAAAATTCTCTATAGTGAAAGAGCTTGGAGCAACACTGTTCTGCTCAATTGATTTGTGATACCATCTAAACACTTCCTCTTTCCATTTGGGCTTCAGCCTGAGTTGAATAATTCTACACCATCTGCCCCCTTCTCTCTTTCTCCAGGACAGCCAAGATCTCTCTGAGATAGGATGCTGAGCTTCCACCCAGACAATACCAGGCCTTCTCATACTGTGGAGTAGGCTAGTGGCTTGGAAACCAAAATGTCAAACCATAGCCTTTAGGCTCCATCGGGGAGGTCTTTGTCCTCACCACTTAAGTGGGTGTCAAATTTCCTTCCCTTTCTGCACATGCTGCACAATCAATTTCTGTCTTACACACACACACACGTGCACACACACACACACAATTTTTGAAGTGCTGAAAACTAGAAAGCCTACTAGCATGAGGATGCTGTGTCTTCTCTTAGAGGTATGCCATGGTCAGCCATGGAACCGAGAGGTTGCTCTTCTTTGAAAAGTTGGCCAAGCATTGGCCACCTCCTCGTATAATTTATAGGTGATAATGTGGTGATCTGTTCAGAAGTGACTACAATAAATGCAGCTCACATATGTCTGCAGTTTCCAAACTGTGGTAAGGAGCAGCCAGCATATGAGGGAATGGGCTCCCCTTCAGCAGGGGACATTTAAATTAGACATTCAAAAACACTCCCTGGCAGATTTAACATTGGAACTCATTTTGAAAGTTGCAATTTCATTCTAAACTTACCCAGCTTGATCATATTAACATTTTTCCAAAGAATCCTCTTCTGAAAACTTTTTACAGCTATCTTAAATCCATTCATTTTTCATTCTATAGTTTTTATTTCTCATTTGCAAGCCATCAGTCATTCTACTTTATGAGAAAAATTACTCTTTTTCCTTGACAAAAGAACATTTCCTCATACTGTCTAGCTTTTCCTTACCAAAAACACATCTTGCTTTCCTTGTATATTTGTATAAATTGTTTCTTATATTAATTTTAGCAATTTTAATTACATATATTAATTGGAATTCTTAATCCTTAGTGACCTTAATTTTCAGTGAACACCAAGAAGCAAGCAATTGTGAAATGTCTGTCATACTAGCAATCTGTGGATTGGAGAATCTGTGAATCACAATTTCTTGAAACGTATGCTTTCTCATAGTATAATTTGTTGATGTGGCACAGAACATGTTTAGTAACAATTCCAAATATATTTTTAGTCTCTCTGTAATAAAAACTATGGAGGAGACAAAATCCTATCTATTTTCTCAAGTTTTTTTTTTTTTAATTGACCTCTAGCCCTTCTTTGTGTATACACATTTCCTTCAGCCTCAACTTTCCATCCTATCTTTGATTATACGTGATAAGAATGTTAAACCTTCTGACATAGAAAGGCCTTTTTTCATAGAAATTTAAAAATCTTACTTAAATCTACATAACTCTTTATTAACAATTACGCTTGGATTACTTATGAAGATGAGACATCAAATAGGTTGCCATATCTTGAGTTATTTTTCTTGCTGACAAATTTTGTAATATGAAGATAACATTTACTTATCTTACTAATAAATCCAGGTAGGAAAAGAAAAAAAAAACAAAGAAAGAACAATGTGGAATCTCCTTCACTGGGAGTTTTTGAAGAAATATTAAATTTCTAGTATTCCAGGCCAGAGGCAAAGGGGTCAACAGGATGACCAAACACTTCGGGTCATTTGCAAATCCTGGTGTCCTGATGTTAAGAGCTGACTACTGGGGCTTCTCCTAAAAATCCTTCATGTTGAGCTGCCTGTGAGGCAGGTTCTTGATCTGGCTGTAGCTGGGATATTAGAACTGTAGTCAGGGAGACCATGTGCCTGCCCCATTGTGTTCATTTGGTTAGGCTTTCTTGTCCCCGACTCAGAAAACAGAAGGGGCACAGAGACCTGGAAATTCCATGCGCTAACCCATATCCTGGCCAGGGAAGATAGTAGTAATCAGGATGTCAGGATTTTGGAAAAGAGAGAGAGAGAAAAAAAAAAGAAACAGACCAACAAACAAACAAACAAAAACCTCTTCCTGATCCCTGAAGCACCAGCAGGAGAAACAGCAAGCTCTTCTTGGAGAACCTGGGGAGGGAGGGCAATCAGAGACATTCCCTCTGGGCTTATTGCAAGCCTCCCCTCATTCCTTTTTCCTCTATGTATCTCCTTCCCAGGTACCGTATGCACAAGTCCCGGATGTACAGCCAGTGTGTCCGAATGAGGCACCTCTCTCAAGAGTTTGGATGGCTCCAAATCACCCCCCAGGAATTCCTGTGCATGAAAGCGCTGCTACTCTTCAGCATTAGTAAGTGCCTAGAGGTGCAGGGAATGCCCCTGAGGGCATAGAGACTCAGAGAGGACCACTTTTGCCATTAAAACATTATTAGGGAGAAGCCAGCTCCTGGACATTTCCCTTCTTCATTTCCCCTCCCCATCCCCACCCTACTCTCCCTCAGTATCATTCTCCTAAGAAGAAACAATTTCATGACTAGAAGCCAATTTATTTGCTAGAAGTCAACTTCCATCGGATTCCCCACCTATCCCCAGTCTATCTTTGGGACAAGGCCTTTTTGACTGGTTACAGCAGGTCTCTGAATTTCTCCACAGCTTCTGCTATAGAAACAAACATGGGCCACCTTGTATTACTTGCAGGGCAGTAAAGCAGGAGGCATTTCCTCCTGGAAAGATTTCCTCTTCTGCCAACAGGAGGAGGTCTATGTAAGCAACTCAGGTAGGATTTGTTTGGCAGCCAAGGAACTTTTCTTTAATATCTTTTCTAAGAAGAATCCTTTCTTAGCCTCTGTTGAGGGAGAAAGGCAAAATTTGATATTCAAAGCTATGTGTTTTAGTTGTCTAAATCAGGGTTTGACTGTAAATGACATAAAAACTTAGGTCCTAAAAATGAGTATATGAGAAGAGTAGAAAAAGAAAAGATTCAGGAAATTTGATTTACTTGACTCTCTTCAGATTGGATCCAGCTATCCTTTCCCCTGAGATCTCCCTGACAGACTGAAGGCCCCAAGCCCACAGACTTCAACTAACAGGAAGCCAAGTAGATGGTTCCTGTGGGGGTGGGGGTCAAGTCTGTGGTCAGAAAACTTGGTGCTTTGTCTAATGCTCCTTCGTGGGCATGCTTCCCCTCCCCATTCTGTCTTCATCCCACATCAGTTCCAGTGGATGGACTGAAAAATCAAAAATTCTTTGATGAACTTCGAATGAACTACATCAAGGAACTCGATCGTATCATTGCATGCAAAAGAAAAAATCCCACATCCTGCTCAAGGCGTTTCTACCAGCTCACCAAGCTCCTGGACTCCGTGCAGCCTGTAAGCAAACGATGGAGGGTGCTTTATCAGGGAGAACAGCCTGATAGAGCCAATGATAATATGCTTCTCTAGGGTCTGGCACCACCTGTTGGGAGGTGCTTCCATTCCCTTCTGGCTTTGAGTGTGGTCCAGGAAGAAAATGTGGTGAAGAAAGGAACACGGGTCACGGTGTCCCAGCTGGATATTGTGGAAGGGGTGGAAGAGTTGAGAACAGAGCAGTTGGGACTCAGGGAAGGGACTTACAGCAGATGAATTCTCTAGGCAGACAAACAGACCTGGATGTTTCTCCCCTTTTCTTTGAGTCATGTTCATGTGTTTGTCTCTGTGTGTGTGTGTGTGTGTGTGTGTGTGTGTGTGTGACAGAGAGAGAGAGACAGAGAGAGATGGAGTGCAGAGGCTGGGGTGAGAGCACAAGCTGGAAAAGTCTTGAGTAAGAGAGCTTACAATGGTATAAGACATCGCTTGGGAGTCCTCAGTGACTCCATGGAGACCATTTCTCTCTCTCTCTCTCTCTCACACACACACACACACACACACACACACACACACACACACACGACCTCATGGGGGAGGACCAAGGAAGGACAGGGAAGGGGGAGGAAACAAAAGACTGAAAGACCAAAAATCAGAGGTTAGGGAAGAGTCTAGCAGAGCCCACCTCCTTGTCAACCCTGTTTTTCTCTCTCTTATTGTTCCCTACAGATTGCGAGAGAGCTGCATCAGTTCACTTTTGACCTGCTAATCAAGTCACACATGGTGAGCGTGGACTTTCCGGAAATGATGGCAGAGATCATCTCTGTGCAAGTGCCCAAGATCCTTTCTGGGAAAGTCAAGCCCATCTATTTCCACACCCAGTGAAGCATTGGAAATCCCTATTTCCCCACCCCAGCCCATGCCCCCTTTCAGATGTCTTCTGCCTGTTATAACTCTGCACTACTCCTCTGCAGTGCCTTGGGGAATTTCCTCTATTGATGTACAGTCTGTCATGAACATGTTCCGGAGTTCTATTTGCTGGGCTTTTTTTTTCTCTTTCTCTCCTTTCGTTTTCTTCTTCCCTCCCTATCTAATCCTCCCATGGCAACTTCAGACTTTGCTCCCCATTGTGACTCCTATCTGTGTTTTGAATGGTGTTGTATGCCTTTAAATCTGTGATGATCCTCATGTGGCCCAGTGTCAAGTTGTGCTTGTTTACAGCACTACTCTGTGCCAGCCACACAAACGTTTACTTATCTTATGCCACGGGAAGTTTAGAGAGCTAAGATTATCTGGGGAAATCAAAACAAAAGCAAGCAAAAAAAGAAAAAAAAAAAAGCAAAAACAAAACAAAAAATAAGCCAAAAAACCTTGCTAGTGTTTTTTCCTCAAAAATAAATAAATAAATGAATAAATAAATAAATAATTACACACATACAAACAAACATATAGAAATCCCCAAAGAGGCCAATAGTGACTAGAAGGTGAAAATTGCAGGCCCCTGGGGAGTTACTGATTTTTTCATCTCCTCCCTCCATGGGAGACTTTATTTTCTGCCAATGGCTGTTGCCATTAGAGGGCAGAGTGACCCCAGAGCTGAGTTGGGCAGGGGGGTGGACAGAGAGAGGAGAGGACAAGGAGGGCAGATGGAACATCAGTACCTGCCCACAGCCTTGGCCCCTGGGGGCTAGACTGCTCAACTGTAGAGCAATTCATTATACTGAAAATGTGCTTGTTGTTGAAAATTTGTCTGCATGTTAATGCCTCACCCCCAAACCCTTTTCTTTCTCACTCTCTGCCTCCAACTTCAAATTGACTTTCAATAGTTTTTCTAAGACCTTTGAACTGAATGTTCTCTTTAGCCAAAACTTGGTGACTTCCACAGAAAAGTCAGACCACTGAGAAGAAGGGGAGCAGAGATTTAACCCTTTGTAAGGCCCCATTTGGATCCAGGTCTGCTTTCTTATGTATGAGTCAGAGAGGAGCTGGAGCCAGAGGAGAAGAAAGTGATAGCTTGACTGTTCTCCTGCTTAGGACACTGACTGAATAGTTAAACTTTCACTGCCACTACATTTTCCCCACCTTTAAAAGACCTGAATGAAGTTTTCTGCCAAACTCTGTGAAGCCACAAGCACCTTATGTCCTCCCTTCAGTGTTTTGTAGGCCCGAACTTCATCACACTGCATTTCAGCCATGGTGGTGAAGGCTGTTTGCTTCTTTTGGGCATGTTCACAGAGTCTCTGTTAAGAGTTCCCACCACCAAGAAGGTTAACAGGCCAACAGCTCTGACATCTATCTGTAGATGCCAGTAGTCACAAAGATTTCTTACCAACTGTCAGATTGCTGGAGCCCTTAGACAAACTGGAAAGAAGGCATCAAAGGGATCAGACAAACTGGGTGTCTTGCCCTTGTCCCCCAGAGATTACACCCTTCCAGCAAGTGGAGAAGTTCTCACTTCCTTCTTTAGAGCAGCTAAAGGGGCTGCCCAGATCAGGGTTGAAGAGAAAACTCAATTACCAGGGTGGGAAGAATGAAGGCACTAGAACCAGAAACCCTGCAAATGCTCTTCTTGACACCCAGCATATCCACCTGCAGAAGTCATGAGAAGAGAGAAGGAACAAAGAGGAGACTTTGACTACTGAATTAAAATCTTCAGCGGCAAAGCCTAAAGTCAGATGCACACCATCTGGTGAGTTCACTCATCATCCTCCTCTGCTGCTGATTCTGGGCTCTGACATTGCCCATACTCACTCAGATTCCCCACCTTTGTTGCTGCCTCTTAGTCAGAGGGAGGCCGAACCATTGAGACTTTCTATAGAACCATGGCTTCTTCCGGAAAGGTCTGGTTGGTGTGGCTCCAATACATTGCCACCCATGAACTCAAGGTGTGCCCTGGGACACTGGTTTCATCTAGTCTTTTGGCACGCCTGTGTTCTGTTGACTTTGTTCTCCAACCCCAAGTGCAAGGGAAAATGTCCACCTACTTTCTCATCTTGGCCACTGCCTCCTTACTTAGCTCTTAATCTCATCTGTTGAACTCAAGAAATCAAGGGCCAGTCATCAAGCTGCCCATTTTAATTGGTTCACTCTGTTTGTTGAGAGGATAGTTTCTGAGTGACATGATATGATCCACAAGGGTTTCCTTCCCTGATTTCTGCATTGATATTAATAGCCAAACGAACTTGCAAAACAGCTTCTTTAAATAACAAGGGAGAGGGGAACCTAAGATGAGTAATATGCCAATCCAAGACTGCTGGACAAAACTAAAGCTAACAGGTTCCCTTTCTGGGATGGGATAGACACATTCTGGTTTTCTTTATTACTACACCATCTGGCTTATGTACGGGATCACTTTTAGCTGTTTTAAACAGAAAAAAATTCCACCACTCTTTTCAGTTACGCTAGGTTACATTTTAATAGGTCCTTTACATCTGTTTTGGAATGATTTTCATCTTTTGTGATACATGGATTGAATTATATCATTCTCATATCTCTCCTTGTAAATACTAGAAGCTCTCCTTTACATTTCTCTATCAAATGTTTCATCTTTATGGGTTTCCCAGTTGTGACTCTTGTCTTTATGAATATATGTTTTTCATTTGCAAAAGCCAAAAATCAGTGAAACAGCAGTGTAATTAAAAGCAACAACTGCATTACTCCAAATTTCCAAATGACAAGACTAAGGAAAAATAGCCTACACAAGGCTTTAGGCCTTCTCTTTCTGTGCTTGGATTTGAGTGAACAAAGGAGGTTTTAGCCTGGCTTTGTTCTCCCATGGATGAAAGGAGGAGGATTTTTTTTTCTTTTGGCCATTGATGTTCTAGCCAATGTAATTGACAGAAGTCTCATTTTGCATGCACTCTGCTCTACAAATAGAGTTGGTATGGTTGGTATACTGTACTCACCTGTGAAGGACTGGCCACTCAGACTCACTTACCTGGTGAGCTAGAAGATGAGGATCACTCACCGGAAAAGTCACGAGGACCATCTCCAAACAAGTTGGCAGTGCTTGATGTGGATAAAGAGTGAGGAAGAGAAAAAGAAGGAGCACCAGGGAGAAGGCCCCATGTGTGCTGGGCAGCAGACTGCGGCCAGGATCACGAACTCTGTAGTCAAAGAAAAGAGTCGTGTGGTGGTTTCAGCTCTCGTTCATTGGGCAGCTCGCCTGGGCCCAGCCTCTGTGTTGACATGGGAGTTGTTGGATTCTTTGTTTCATAGCTTTTTCTATGCCACAGGCAATGTTGTTGTTCTTGGAAAGTTTATTATTTTTTTTAATTCCCTTACTCTGAGAAAGGGATATTTTGAAGGACTGTCATATATCTTTGAAAAAAGAAAATCTGTAATACATATATTTTTATGTATGTTCACTGGCACTAAAAAAATATAGAGAGCTTCATTCTGTCCTTTGGGTAGTTGCTGAGGTAATTGTCCAGGTTGAAAAACAATGTGCTGATGCTAGAGTCCCTCTCTGTCCATACTCTACTTCCAAATGCATATAGGCATACATAATAAGTTTTATTCGACTTGTACTTTAAGAGAAAATATGTCCACCATCCACATGATACTGACACAAATGAGCTAACATTGAGCTTCAAGTAGCTTCTAAGTGTTTGTTTCACTAGGCACAGCACAGATGTGGCCTTTCCCCCCTTCTCTCCCTTGATATCTGGCAGGGCATAAAGGCCCAGGCCACTTCCTCTGCCCCTTCCCAGCCCTGCACCAAAGCTGCATTTCAGGAGACTCTCTCAAGACAGTCCAGTAACTACCCGAGCATGGCCCCTGCATAGCCCTAGAAAAATAGGAGACTGGCTGTCTATGAATCATCTTGTGCCAGTTGCCCAGGTGAGAGGGCACTGGGCCAAGGGAGTGGTTTTCATGTTTGACCCACTACAAGGGGTCATGGGAATCAGGAATGCCAAAGCACCAGATCAAATCCAAAACTTAAAGTCAAAATAAGCCATTCAGCATGTTCAGTTTCTTGGAAAAGGAAGTTTCTACCCCCGATGCCTTTGTAGCCAGATCTGTTCTCACCATTAATCTTTTTGAAAATCTTTTAAAGTAGTTTTTAAAAAGAGAGATGAAAGCATCACATTATGTAACCAAAGATTACATTGTATCTGCTAAGATACCAAAATTCACAAGGGCAGGGAGGGAGCAAGCATTAGTGCCTCTTTGATAAGCTGTCCAAAGACAGACTAAAGGACTTTGCTGGTGACTGACTTATAAGAGTTTTGTGGGGGTTTTTTTCCCTAATAATATACATGTTTGGAAGAGTTGAAAATAATTTTGGGAAAATGGGTTTATGGGTCCTTCACTAAGTGATTTTATAAGTAGAACTGGCTTTCCTTTTCTCTAGTAGTTGCTGAGCAAATTCTTGAAGCTCCATCATTGCATGGTTGGAAATGGAGCTGTTCTTAGCCACTGTGTTTGCTAGTGCCCATGTTAGCTTATCTGAAGATGTGAAACCCTTGCTGATAAGGAATCATTTAAAGTACTAGATTTTGCACTAGAGGGACAGCAGGCAGAAATCCTTATTTCTGCCTACTTTGGATGGCACGAGAAGTTATCTGCAGTTGAAGGCAGAAAGTTGAAATATATTGTAAATGAATATTTGTATCCATGTTTCAAAATTGAAATATATATATATTATATATATATTTTATATATATAATATATATATATATATAGAGAGAGAGAGAGAGTGTGTGTGTGTGTGTGTGTGTGTGTGTGTGTTCTGATAGCTTTACCTTTCTCTGCATCTTTATATTTGGTTCCAGATCACACCTGATGCCATGTACTTGTGAGAGAGGATGCAGTTATGTTATGGAAGCTCTCTCAGAACAGACAAGACATGTGGATTAACCAGATAACTAAAAGTTTTCTCCCCTATTGGGTCTGACCCACAGGTCCTTTGAAGGAGCAGAGGGGTAAAAAGAGTAGAGGACATGATACATCGTACTTTACTAGTTCAAGACAGATGAATGTGGAAAGTGTAAAAACTCAATGGAACTGATTTGAGATTTACCACAGGGAAGGCCCAAACTTGGGGCCAAAAGCCTACCCAAGTGATTGACCAGTGGCGCCCTAATGGGACCTGAGCTATTGGGAGAAGAGAACTGTTCTTTGGTGTTCACCATCCTTGTGAGAGAAGGGCAGTTTCCTGCATTGGAACCTGGAGCAAGCGCTCCATCTTTCACACAAATTCCCTCACCTGAGATTGAGGTGCTCCTGTTAATGGGTGTCTGTATGCTGTAATTCTGGTTTTGGATATGTTCTGTAAAGATTTTGACAAATGAAAATATGTTTTTATCTGTTAAAACTTGTCAGAGTACTAGAAGTTTTATCTCTGTAGGTGCAGGTCCATTTCTGCCCACGGGTAGGGTGTTTTTCTTTGACTAAGAGATTGACACTGGGATCTGTTGCCCAGGGCCTCCCAACTCAACCATTTCTAGGTGAAGGCAGAAAAATCCACATTAGTCACTCCTCTTCAGACATTTCAGCTGAGATAACAAATCATTTGGAATTTCTTCACCCATAGAAAGAGTAGAAGATATTTGAATTTAGTAGGTGGAGTTTTATAGTGAAAAACAGCTTTTGACTCAATTTTGATTTCTCCTCATTTGATTTGGCCAGAATGTAATATGCATCGATTGGCTTCTGATTCCAATTCAGTATAGCAGGGTGCTGGGTTTTTTTCTTTTCCCCACCCGTCTCTTAGCTTAAGGAATTAAATGAGAAGCCTTGTGACCTGAAACACTTCCTACATAAGCTACTTAACAAGATTGTCATGTAGCTGCAGATTCCTTTGCCCACCAAAGACTAGAACACACGTATATCCATAAACCAAAGGAAAGACAACTCTGAAATGCTGTTTCTCTGGTGGTTCCCTCTCTTGCTGTTGCTTCACAGTATGGGAACATGTACTCTGCATAGGTGACAGGCCAGATTTGCATTCTCTCACAACCTTAGCCCTTGGTGCTAACTGTCCTACAGTGAAGTGCCTGTGGATTTGTCCTATCCCAGAAGCCACTTGGATGCTGAAAGCAGCCACCATCAGAACGACCCACGCGAAAAAGAAAAATTAAAAAGTCCCCTCACAACCCAGTGACACCTTTCTGCTTTCCTCTAGACTGGAACATTGATTAGGGAGTGCCTCAGACATGACATTCTTGTGCTGTCCTTGGAATTAATCTGACAGCAGGAGGGGGCAGACTATGTAAACAGAGATAAGAATTAATTTTCAAAGTTGAAGGAAAAAAAAAGAAAGAAAAAAGAAGAGAGAGAGAAAGAAAGCATCATACAAAGATTTTCTTAAAAGAAACAATTTTGCTTGAAATTTCTTTAGATGGGGCTCAGTTCTCACAGTGGCACTTGGCCTCCACTGGGCAGCAGGACCAGCTCCAAGTGCTAGTGTTCCGTTCTCTTTTTGTAATCTTGGAATCTTTTGTTGCTCTAAATACAATTAAAAATGGCAGAAACTTGTTTGTTGGACTAAATGTGTGACTTTGGGTCTGTCTCTGCCTCTGCTTTCAGAAATGTCATCCATTGTGTAAAATATTGGCTTGCTGGTCTGCCAGCTAAAATTTGGCCACATCCCCTGTTGTGGCTGCAGGATCGAGTTATTGTTAACAAAGAGACCCAAGAAAAGCTGCTAATGTCCTCTTATCATTGTTGTTAATTTGTTAAAACATAAAGAGATCTAAAATTTCAGATGGATGTCATCAGAGTTCTTTTAATTAGCTCTTTTTATTGGCTGTTTTTATTGAAGTCAAGAGTTGGTATCATGCCCAGTTGTGTTTTATGCTATTTTGATTTTCATATATTTTTAAAAGTCTTTGCACAAGGCTTACAAATTTGCCCTGTGATGGTGGCTCAAGCCTGTAATCCCAACACTTTGGGAGGCCGAGACAGGCGGATCACGAGGTCAGGAGATCGAGACCATCCTGACTAACACGGTGAAACCCCGTCTCTACTAAAAAATACAAAAAAAAATAAACTAGCTGGGCGAGGTGGCGGGCGCCTGTAGTCCCAGCTACTTGGGAGGCTGAGGCAGGAGAATGGCATGAATCCGGGAGGTGGAGCCTGCAGTGAGCTGAGATCCGGCCACTGCACTCCAGCCTGGGTGACAGAGCAAGACTCCGTCTCAAAAAAAAAAAAAACAAATTTGCCCTATGGTGGCCTTAGCATAAGCTGACCTGGGACCACCAAAATAACAAGGAATTTGGGCTAGAAAGCACAGATGGACACTGGCAGCCCATCACAACTTCTCTTGAAAAACACCAAACTTGTCAGCTGGGGAAAAGCCACACAAAGCCCAGTTGCCTACTTTCACATCCTTATCCTTGTGGGAGCATAAAATGGTGGCATCACTGTCCAGTTCTAACCAAGCTTCAGTTAAAGAATGGGCACCTTCACATCCTCACTATTTTTCAGGGGCCTTACCATCCTCAACCACCCAAGTAAAATCTAAATCAGCCTTCTTTTAGGTTCTTCAGTTCAAGTAAGGCCTCTTCTTGTGGCCTCTCAGTGTGAATACTTATGAGGTTCCAGATTGAATTTTTGGGCCTGAGATACAAGGCATCAATGAGGTGTGACAAAACATGTCAACGAATAATAAGAAAATTCTCTATTCTTCCATATCCTCCCCTGTAATAAGGGTTGTCAGAATGCCTTCTTTCTCAGCTCAGTTGAAGATTCAGTGAGAACATATGTGACACAGCTGGTGGGCTATTAAGCTCTGGCTTTGCTCCCTGTTAAAATGCCAGAACCCTTGAGAGGGATCCCACATTGAGCCATGTTGATCATTGACCACCTTAGAATGGATGGATTTCTCAGATTTTTCCTGAGATCAGTGCTTGATGGAGAGGAGAGGAGAACAATAGATTCTTGGGATGTGTGCTTTGCATGTGTTTAAGTAAGAGACAGAGAGTGTGTTTATTTGCAGGTTGTGTGTGTAAAGTCAAAGTCTGCCTCCAGAGGATTTTCTCTGACCACCATTGCTTAGGTCCTGTTCATTTGCATCTACAGCGAATGACCTTACAGCCGTCTGACTTGGCTTCACTCACCACTCAGCTCCTGCCTAAAGAGAGAAGGTGGTTAGCATCCACCATAGGTTTTCCAAGGAGTAGCAAAGCACAAAGGACACCTAGTGGGTTGAAAAGAGCCTAGAGGCAGGAGTCCTGTATGTGACTTGACCATAGTCATGAAGCTAGTGTATAGCTAGGATTCTCCCCTGCTGATTTACTATATGACACTAGGCAGCAATCTGCCCTTTCTGGACCTCAGTTTTCTAATCTGTAAAATGTGTGGAGTAAAACTACATGAGATGGGAAGTCCCTTCTAGTGCGGATGCCATGGTTATTGAAAACTGCAGCAACATCTTTCTTAATCATAAGGGGAACGAAGAAGACCATTTACTACTCCTAGAACAGTTTTGGAGCTAAATATTCACATTTGTACTCAACAATTATTTACAAAACAACTAGTGTGGGGAGCGTCAAAACAACAGCTGAGTCCTGTGTAATAGATATTGTCAAACCCTTGATGGATGAGGAAGGGGCTCAAAAGGGAAATAGTTTCCTATTGAGATTATCTCATAAATGGCAGAGATAAAGTAGGAGTTAAGCCCCAGTCCATGCACTGTCTGTACCTTCAATAAGTTTACACTCTATTAAATGCCTTTGCCAGATCACTCTGGAACTTCAATATATAATACCCAACCCCAGTCCTCCAACATCACTCTCTCCAAAGAGATTGGGCTAACCTCTAATTTAGAATTCCTGCCTGTAGAACTAGAAGGGATCTTAGACATTATCTAGCCCTAACTTTTTATTCTTCACATGAGGGAGCTATGCAAAATTTTGAATGTTACTGTGAACTAGGACCTGTGTCATGGGACCAGCCCTAGAACACCCAGCTCCTGGTCCCTTCATGTGCCTGCAGGAAGCATACCAAGGTAACAGGGCACCTGAGAACTTCTATCATCCCCTTGCATATGGGTTCAGAGTCCTAGTGAGAGAGCTCCCACCTCTTGTCTGGCTCCTACATATACAGACCCAGGATCTCTACACCAACTACAGCATCTACTTCACCTACCACCCACTCCCAGGTGTTTTCTTCGTGCCACTCTAGGGGAAGATGAAAGAAGGAGAAAACTGTTGGGGGAGCTGGAATAGGGACTACAGAGGCAATGAGAACAATTTAGCAAACATGAGGTATGAGAACTTTCTGAATTAACAGGCAGATGCAGATGGTTCAAATCCCCATATTATCCCGCCACCAATTCTTTTTCAAGCCACAACTTCCCTCCTTCCCTTAGCTCCTTCCCCACGGGGCTTCAAGCGAGGAGAAGGTCATTAGGGGAACCGCATATGGCTGTCAACCACAAGGCTTCATGCCAAACAAGGAGGTTTAATCCAAACTCTATGCTAATAGCCCTCCCCACAACCCCATTAGAGTACTTTGGATCTGAGACCAGAAAACAGCCCAGCAGAGGAAGCAGATGCTGTGCGAGGCACAACACTCACTACCTGGGCAGCAACACTTGTTTCCAAAGGAAGCAGGCCCTTTTGATGTGTGTGCACAGTGCCACGGGTGGCTAATGTCTGTGTTGGACTATATTGTGGGATAATTCCACTGTCTCAAAAGACTGCAAGGATCCCTCACAGGGACATGGTATTCAGTATCCCCCTCACTTATTTGTTCTTTCCTTTATTCAACAGCTATTTATTTGACACAGACAATTGTAATAAAATGTAATGGATGTTACATTGAGGGAAGTTGGGGATTTTGCTGAGGTACAGAGGAAGGAGGCCTAGCCTAGTCTAGTAGAAAGGTCAAGGAAGGGTTCTTAGAGAAGTCTAGGCTGTGAAATAAGTTGCACGAAGATGGGGCTGGGTATGGAAAAAGGGGCATTCTTACTCAGACAAGAGACAGTAGCCTAGTAAGGGAAACTCTGATCATTTTAGTCTGAGAGAAGGGTTTGAAGAAGAGTATGGTTTTGAGAGATGAAGGTAAAGAAGGAGGCACAAACAAAGCCAGCAATGGCCTATACATCACACTAAAGAGTGACATATAGGCCTTTATCCCAAGGATGAAGGGGAGTCATAGAAGCCTTTGCCACCATTTCAATTCCTAAGGCACTGTCAGACACATAATCTCATCTGAAAGAGGCAGGAGAGTCAGGGATCAGACCCATTTTGCAGAAAGGAAAACTGGCTCACCAAGATGAAGTGATTTGCCCAATGGCTGCTCCCAAATAACTGATAGTCCTAAGTCTAAACTGGAAGCCCCAATTCTCCTGATTTTCAGTCTCAGTCTATTCACATTACACCAATCTATCAAAGGACTTGGCAGTGCGATTCTTGGAATGTGTTTACATGACTCTGTAGTGAGAGCAGGCATTGCCTACTATCTTACGTGGACCTGGCATGGTCTTTCTGAGGTGACATTCAATGGCATAGGGCTCCCAAATTGCAGACAGGTGACCCCAGAGAAAAGCAGTAGCGTCATCTAAAGGGGTAGTGCAGACTGTGGAAAGCCAGCCAAATTGCTGCTCAATGGGTATGGGGCCTCATTAATTCATCCAAAGAGGAAGCCAGAAAAAAATGATGAAGGAAAAGAGACAACTTTTCACCTTCCTAGAGGAAGTAACATTTGCCACCAGCCTTGAACAACGAGATGAAATTTCACAACAGGAAAAGGTAACTGGGCAGGCAACCAAAGAAGAAGGAACAGATGGACAAATACACAAGAAGCAGAAAAGAGTATGGCTTCTGTTCTGGGACAGTCAAGACAAATGGGAACTAGTGGGGAGTAAGACTTGGAGATGAGTCTGGGCTAGGACCCATTGTGAAAGGCCTCAAGTCCCCTGTTAAGAAGTAGGTTTTCTTCTATAGGCTAGTTGTTCTCAGTTGCCACATGTGAAAGATAATGACCATGTGTAGCATACTCTCAAGGGAGCCACTAGGGCTGTATTCAATTCCTGACACACTTAGTTCCTTTTTCTCACACTTAAGAAAGCAAATATGAGTGCAAGTGAGACTGACAGTATTGAAAGGAAAAATCTGAAACTCTTTTTTTTGATCATAAAAATATTCTTATTTTTTATTTTTATTTATTTATTTATTTATTTTGAGACAGAGTCTCACTCTGCCGCCCAGGCTGGAGTGCAGTGGCCGGATCTCAGCTCACTGCAAGCTCCGCCTCCCGGGTTTATGCCATTCTCCTGCCTCAGCCTCCCGAGTAGCTGGGACTACAGGCGTCCGCCACGTCGCCCGGCTAGTTTTTTGTATTTTTTAGTAGAGACGGGGTTTCACCGTGTTAACCAGGATGGTCTCGATCTCCTGACCTCGTGATCCGCCCGTCTCGGCCTCCCAAAGTGCTGGGATTACAGGCTTGAGCCACCGCACCCGGCCAGATATTTTTATTTTTATAATTTCAACTTTTATTTTAGATTCAGGAGGTACATGTGAAGGTTTGTTACATGAGTATATTGTATGATGCTGTGTTTGGGATACTAATGATCTAGTCACACAGATAGTGAGTATAGTAAACAATGGTTAGTTTCTCCTTGCCTCCTTCCCTGTCTATTAGTCCCCTGGGGGACTACTGTTGCCATCTTTATGTCCATAAATACTCAATATTTAGCTCCCACTTATAAGTGAGAACATGTGGTATTTGGTTTTCTGAAAAATCTGAAACTCTTATAGTATGATTAAATTATCCTCCAACTTCAATGTTTAAAATATTATCAACAAATTATTTGCCACACCTCACATCTGATTACAGAACACTAGTTGAGATAACTAAGGATTTTTGAGCAAAACTGTAACATAATGCGTTTCAGTAGATGGAAACTATGCTAAAATTTATTGTGTGAGAATATGATAGAAGATGAATAGAGATTGATTCCAGGGCAAATTAACAACAGCAACAGTAAAATTTACTGAGTACTTACTATGTGCCAGAAAATGCTAATGCAAAGTTCTTTAAACCATATATGTTCTATAATCTTCACCTCAATCCTACGAGTTGAGAAGTTACCTTCATTATATAAATAAGGAAACTGAGGCTCTGACTCAACATTATTGCTGACCTAGACCGAAGGTTACTTTTAAGTAATAAAGCCTAAACTTAAACTCAAGTATATTTGTAAGCAAGTCCTGAAATTTTGATCACTACATTACATTTTATTTCTTGAAAGTCTGGTTTGTTTTCTCAAAATCTTTCCAAAGAGCCCAATGAACTCAAAAGCAGGCAGCATTATAAATAGTAATAAAGAAGAAGGCATGTCAATGGAATTGTCTTTATAACCACCCACTCTGAGAATGACAGTTATGCCTGGTGTATAACAGCTCAGGATTGCCACAGAGCAGCTGCCTCTTCCACAAACTTCAGGTGGGTCTTATTGGGAGAATGAATATTCTTCTCTAGCCCTACCATCTCCCAAGTGTCTTACTGAGGCTTTTGCTCCCCCTTCTTGTCTCTGGTTACAGGTACCTGTGGTGCAGGAGTTCACTGGGTATCTGAAGAACCTATGAGCATACTTGTCTATAAAGGCAGGCAGAGAGTAAGAACATTGAACCAGGAATCAGTATTTCAGCTGCTGCCACTAACTAGCTTAACTTAAGTAGGTCCTTTCCCCTTTCTGGGCCTCAGTCTTCCCATCTGTAGAGCAAGAGATAAAGGATTTATTTTTTTCTTCCAGCTATAATATGCTTTCTTAGACTCTGAAATTGTTGGCTAAAACCAGAATTTTGTCAATCTGGTAATCTCTCACTTTGTCTCACTCCAATGCCTATAATCTTATCCCCATATTTTAGAATCCTTTATCCTAAAAAAGACCAATGGCAGAGTTTTCCATACTTGCAAATGTCCAGCCATCAGCCTTCTGACTATACACTCAATAACGTATTGTGTGTTGTTCCACAAGTCTCCACCTTATAGTACACCACCCTGCCTCCTACTCAGACACACCTGTCAATCTTCGTGGGAATATATTTCTGCAAATGCCCCTCTGGTCGTTCTGTATACTTATTTTGATATGGGCCAAAGACTCTGTCAGACATTTCTCCCATTCAGAATAAATGTGGGCAACTGTGACTGCTTGAGGAGTTTCTGAGGTGAAGGTGATATGTTCTTACTGGAACCAGAATATAGGCAATGCCATGGGATAAGCATTAGTGGGCAAGAGACCAGACCAGAAGCTTCCCTTTGGGAATAGGATAATACATCTTATCAGCCTTTTTTCATGTGGTTCTCTCCATATGAAATGCCCTACCCCAATTCTGCCTGACAAAATTTTTTCTCCCCATTAAGACTCAAATTAAAAGCTAACTCCAAGATGTTTTCTCTGATTTCTCCAACTGGAAATGAGCTCTCTATCCTTTGAACTTGGAATCTCCATTCTCTTAGCCCAAACCACTAGTTTGGCTTGCAGTTAGCATGATAGCAAACCACTGCTATATAAATAATGCTTTACACCTTATAGCACTATGTCATTGAAGACACACAGGAATCCTAAAGGAAAGCAGAGCAGAAATTAATGTCTCACTTAAATATGTGACAGAAAAGAAGCATTGTTATTTTAGAATTTGGATAGAGACTTCTATTTCTAGCAGTGTGTCTTACTGGATACTGTGAATGACCCTCCCAATAAAAACTATTAAAATGCTAAGTGAAATATAAAAATAATCTTTTAAAATTAATTGCAGAGCTAGTGTGATAGTAAGGAATCCACAGAGGCTAAAAGAGAAATGAAAGCAGGAACCCTGGAAGTAAATTAGTATCAAAGCCAGATTTTGCCCTTAGAATCTTACCAGACCCTGGGAGATTCTGAGTTTCTACTTTGATGGCTGTAAAATGTTAGGGAAGAAGGAGGTAAAGTCTGTGCCAGCACAAGATGCAGAGACTTATAGGGGACTTCCACATAAAGCTGGTACCCTAAAGGACCATAATCTCAGTGTAAGTGTAGATAAGAATTAAATCCATCTCACAGAAGAGAATAGCAAGGAAATCTACTTTGCTTGACTTTGACCCCAAGTGAAGTGGGGAAATAAACCTCTCATGAGAATTTGTAACCACAGGTGGTCCTCATATAATTTTGTAGTCCTAATTCAAGATACTTGTGAGGTATGAAAAATCAAAAGCTGAGATCCCAGATCTGCAATTCTCATGGGTGATTAGCGAAGGCAAATCCTCTATGGAGAATGCAACTTTCATCCAGCCTCAAAAATTTCTACAGATAAAGGTCCAAAGAAAATGAGCATCTCACAGTCAAAAGTTACAAAATGCACAAAGAAACATAACAGTCTGAGTAAAAGCACACAGAAACAAGAAACATCAGAATCAGACCCACAGACTTCAGAATGTAAAACCATCACACGTAGAATATAAAGTTAATTTTATTGAAAGTGGTTAAAGAGATTTTTAAAAATTGATAGAAATATGAGAAAGGAACAGGATACTATAAAGGACAACCAGTTGTATTTGAAAAAGGGCAAAATAGAATGTCCAGAACTAAAAAGTAGAAAAGGGAACTCAAACATACAGTAATAGATTAAAGAACAGACTATATACAACTCAAGAGAGAATTAGGGAAGTGGAAGATAGATGCAAATAAAATATTCATAGCACTTTCTGTAGCACTGAAAGGCAATGAAGTGAAAGATATAGCAGGTTAAGAGGCATAAAGGAAGAGAAGACAGATCTAATTTACATCTAACTAGAGTACCAGAGCAGTTATAGAGTAGAAAAGAGGTGATATTCAAAGATTTAATGCCTGAGAAATTTTCAGCATTGCTACAAGACATTCATCTTTAAAACCTAGAATTCTGAAAAATCCCAAGCTAGGTAAGTTTTAAAAATCCACACAAGACAACATCATAGTGTTTTTACAGAACACTAAAGAAAAAGATAATATTATAAAAGCAGCCAGTGAGGAGGGGGAAATGACAACAAAACAGATCAGGTACAAACAAAAATAGCCATTATATTTAAGATTAACTTACCAATACTAATAAGGGCTGCCGAAGATAGTGGAAAATACCTGTAATGTACTGAGATAATTGTGTATCTAGCAGAATTATCTTTAAAGAAAGTTAAAATAAGAAAAATTTTAACAAGATCCATGCTAAAGAAAATCTAAGTTTTGTACTTCAGATAAAAAGAGAATAATTCTGGATGGGAAGTTTGAGATGCAACAGGTAAGAGCAAGCAAACACATTGGCAAACGTGGGGGCAAATCTCAATATACATTCACTATTAAAAACGATAGTGATGTCTAATCTGTGGGAAAATAGCAAGATAAAATTAAATAATTGAACAATTTGTACAATGGTAGGGAGTCATTAGAGTTAAAAAATTATAAGATCTTTAAGTTGTTGAGGGTGAAGATAAAGATACTCATTAACTTTAGACTTTACTAAGTATCTACATTAAAATTACTAAGATAACCAGGAAGTTTGAAAGTCAAAAAAATGAAAAAATACATACTAGGCAATACTAACCAAAGAAAGCTTGTACATTTATATGAATAACAGACAAACTTTATGACAAAACATTACTATAAATAGAGAATAATTTCATAATGTTGAAAGTCCAGTTTATCAGGAAGTTAACACCATTTTAAATGTGTATGTGTCTCATAACAAAACCTCAAAATATATAAAGCAAAGTGTGGCATTAAATTAAAAAGTTAACAAACTCAATATTATAGTGAAAGATTTTTAACATACTTCGTTTAGGAATTGATAGATTAAAGGAAACAAAATATCAGTAAGGATATAGAAGATTTATATGGCAAAATTAAGCAAGCTTAGTTTTTTTGTCATATGTAGAGTTTTATACCCAACAGAAGAGAGTGCATATTCTTCTCAAACACATGTAGAATGTTTATGAAAATAGTCCATGTCCTAGGCCAGGAGTCCGCCCTTGGGTGAAATACATCCTGCTGCTTGTTTTTCAGTTTATTTTTTTAAAACAGCTGTATTTAGATATAATTCACATACCATACGTTTCACTCATTTAGAGTGTACAGTTCAGGGGCTTTTAGTATATTTACTGATTTCAGCATCCACTGCCAAAATTAGCTATAGTACATGTTCATTATCTTAAAAGGAAACTCCACACCTCTTAACTGTCACTCTCCAATCCCTCCATATCCAGCCCCTATCCCCCAGCCCTAGATGGCGACTAGTCTACTTTCTGTCTCCACAGATTTGCCTCTTCTGGACATTTCATATAAGTGGAATCATACAACCTGTTATCCTTTGTGACTTCACTTAGTCTAACATTTTCAAGGTTCATCCATGTTGTAGCACATATCAGTATGTCATTTCCTTTTATTGCCAGTTGATATCCATTGTATACATACATAACTTTGTGTTTATCCACTTATCATTTGGTGGACATTTGGGTTGTTTCTTCTTTTTGGCTATGATGAATAATGCTACTATGAACAGTTGTGTACAATATTTTGTGTTGACATCTGTTTTCTTTTCTTTTCTTTCTTTTTTTTGGGGGGGAGGGTTTATACCTAGGAGTGGAATTGTTGGGTCATATGTGGTAACTCTAAAATTAACATTTTGAGGAAGTGCTAGCCTGTTTTGACAGGGCCTGAAACAGTTTATTTTCCCACCAAGTGTGTGAGGGTTCTGATTTCTCCACATCCTCAACATTTGTTACTATCTGTCTTCTGGTCTTCACTGTTTCAGTGGGTGTGAAGTGGTATTTCATTGTGGTTTTTATTTACATTTCCTTGATGGCTAATACTGTGGAGCATATTTTCATGTGCCTATTGGCGCTTTGTATATCTTCTTTGGAAAAATTTCCATTCAGATAATTTGCTCATTTCCAAAGTGGGTTATTTGTTTTTTATTATCAAGTTCAGCATCTTTTTATATTCAAGAAAGAAGATCATTATGTGAGTTGAAAAAAAATTTCCTACATTCTGTAGGATATCTTTTCACTTTCTTCATGATGTTCTTTGAAGTACAAAGTTTTTCATTTTGACAATGTTCACTTCATTATTACTTTTTGCTATTTTTGCCTTTGGAGTCATAGCTAAGAAACCACTGCTAATCTAAGGTCACAGAAATTGACACCTATGTTTTCTTGTCAGAATTTTTCAGTTTTAGCTGTTTACATTTAATCTTTGACCCCTTTTGAATTAATTTTTATATATTGTGCAAAATAGAGGTCCAACTTTATTCTTTTGCATGTGGATATCAAGTTGCCTCAGCATTATGTGTTAAAAGATTATTCTATCTCCCATTGAATTTTCTTAGCAAACATGTCAAAAATCAATTGACACTCAGTTTAAGAATTTAGTTTTAGATTCAATTCTATTCCATTCTTCTTTATGTCTATCATTACTCAAGTCCCACATTCTCTTGATTGCTGTAACTTTGTGGCAAGTTTTGGAATTGGAAGTTGTGAGTCCTCCAACTTTCTTCTTTTTTCAATATTGTTTTGGCTATTTTGGATCCTTCATAATTCTATATGAATTTTAGGATAAGCCTATCAATTTCAAGAAAAATGACAATTTAGATTTTGATAGAGATTGCCCTAAATGTTGTGTAGCTCAGTGTAGGAGGTATTGCCATCTTAACAACATTAAGTCTAACAATCCATGAACACATAATGTCTTTCCATTTATTTAGGTCTTCTTTAGCTTCTTTCAACAATATTTTGTAGTTTTCAGTGTACACTCCTTGCACTTCCTTGGTTAAATTCATTCCTAAGTATTTTATTATTTTTGATACTATTCTAAATAGAATCACAGTTTGGATTTTGTCATTTGACTCCTCACAGTGTAGTTTAACAAGCTTCTCTGACCTTTTTAGGTCAGAGAAATTGCAAATTGGTAGGAGGAACTTGTGGTTTGATCAGTTTTTTTTTTTTTTTTTTTTTTTTTTGTAAAACAAGTTCCATTTCAGAGGTGTACCTATCTTAACACACAAAGTATCTGATTGTCTCTGCTGTGGCAAAGGCCATTGATGATCATTGCTAGATTCACTAATTAAATAGGAAGTGTAAAATAATGATATTCTAATTCCATCACTCTTCATTAGCAAGCTGGAATAATTTTATAAAGAACATTTTCTTGATCTACTAGTTAATTACTCAATGGGGCAGTCTATATAGGAAATTACTCTATTTAAATATTTCAATATTTAATGAAATGATTACTTCCCACAGGCTGAAGGAATTAGAGGACATTCAGGTGGAAGACACTTGGACTATCAACAGGAGAAAATTTATACTTGTTCACAGCCACACTAAAACCACTATATGGCTTAAATCTGAAACTGAAATCCAAGTCTTCAACTTCTAAATTTCATACTCTTCTAATTCACTGTGTTCATATACAAGGGCTTAGCTCGCCAAGTTTCCCAAATCTGTATCCTCCACAATATACACTTTAGTTCAGAACAAAGTAGGATAACATATTTTCACCAATGTGTGTATTTATTCAGTAGATATTTATTGAGCGCCTACTTCAAGATAAGGAGTGAAAATATCCATTGGCTCTAGCAATCCAGATATCTTTGCTAATGACTGTAAGACAATTCCACTGGAAACTTTGAATGCCTACAGCATGTTCAACACTATGTTTGGTGCCCTCAAATATTTTTTTCATTCCATTTAATAGATAATCAATGTGTATGATTGATTCATGTCCTTTGATTAAAATATGTACAATCTGGCCAGGTGCAGTGACTCAAGCCTGTAATCCCAACACTTTGGGAGGCCAAGGCGGGTGGATCACCTGAGGTCAGGAGTTCGAGACCAGCCTGGCCAACATGGTGAAACCCCATCTCTACTTAAAATACCAAATCAAAATTAGCTGGGCATGGTGGTGGGTACCTGTAGTCCCAGCTACTCGGGAGGCTGAGGCAGGAGAATGGCGTGAACCCGGGAGGCGGAGCTTGCAGTGAGCCGAGATTACACCACTGTGCTCCAGCCTGGGGAACAGAGCAAGATTCCAACTCAAAAAGTAAATAAATAAATAAGTAGAATCTATTGTTATTAGTAATGAATGTTATATTTTGAATTAAAATTAAACAAATACATAAAGTAATGAAGTCTGTGCCTCTTATACAACTCCTCAACTTAGAGGTTATTTTGAAAATTAAAGTGGTACACCCTTTGCCTATATGTTATTTCATTAGATATGAGAGATCTATAGCCAAAGTGAGACCATTCAGTTACTCATTCATACATCACAGAAATCTTCAGCAAGATCAGCTATGTCTCAAGCTTTGTGATGGCTACTGAGGAGGCAGAAGATATGACATATGGCTTTGAGAAGTTCATAGTCCTAGTAAATAGACAACAGCAGTACAATGTAGTCAGGGGTGCAACCAAGAAAAACACAAAGTTTATGAAGAAGCAATTGGAGGGAGAAAATCATCAAGGTGAGAAGAGGAGGATCCAAATGATGTATCATACCTGCACACTGGGCCCTTCTGATTTGGAGTCCACAGACAGTTTAGTTGAGAAGATAGTATGTTCAATAGGTTAAAAGGAAAGAAAGGCCTAGAGCCTATCTGCTCCCCAGGTATTGCACAGGGGAACTATCTATACTGCTAAACAAAAGTCTAGCTGCCTATCACTGAGCAAGAGCTGCCTAATGACTTCTCTACCTCCAGGATCTGCTCATCTTGATTCTCTTGAACATGATCTGTTAATGTGCCAGGTTACAGCTGCAAAAATGAACAAGACTCTGAAATATTTTAGGATGTCAGCAGGAGCCAAATTGCAAATGCCAGTGTCTGTTTTCTTCCTCATGGTTAGAGTAGCACTAAGGGAGGGAGGGCTAGAAGATTGAGGGAGAAATTTTCCTGCTATTCCATTACACCAGCAGACAGATAGGAACCTACAATTTACCTTCTGTCAAAATTCCCTTTATGACTCACTTTCCAGCCCACTCCTCTTCCAGTCTCAGAGCAGGATATGGCCCAATGGCAACTGGATTGGGTTGATCCCAATCTCTCATTCATTTTTTCTCCTTCATTCTCTCTCACTTTTCTTTCATTCTGTCTCTGCCTCTCTCTCTCTCCTTTCCTATCTCTTTCCTCTTCTCTCTCACCCTGTCTTTCTCTTCCTCTCCTAGTTCTTTCTTCTCTTCTATCCATATTTTCTTTATCTCTCTACTGTTTCCTTCTTTTAGTGTTCTTGTTCTTTCTCATTTCTCCTGCCCCATCCCTCTCTCCCAGCTTAGTCTCTTTCATTATCCCTCCAATATCAATCTTTCTCTCCTCTCTTCCAATCTTCTGCTCTCAGATTTCACAAGTTCTGTTTTTGTAAAGCTCTGCCCAATACCTTCCAGGTGCCTGTACAAAACCATCCAAGGAATACAATTAACTTTGAATTGTACTAGGGCTGATCTTTGCCTCAAATATTCCAATTTGACAGATATTTATAGAATAATCTCTATGTACCAGACATTATGCTTGATTTTATTATTCATAATTTCATAGACTCTTCACAACAACCTTGCAAAGAAAGAAAGGACTATGATTCTCATTTTGCAAACAAAGAAACTGAACTGAGTGGTGAGGATCGGAGAGAAAAGGTGGCATGAGTAAAATCACATACTAAGAAGATGCAGAATTAAGTTTTGTATCTGGCTCCAAAGCCTATTAAATTCTTAATTTACCTGCCTGGGAATGATTAATACCTACACCAGGAACTGAGACGGACATCAGAGGTGAAAGATAGGCATGAGGAGGAAATGGAACAAAAGGAATGCCCAGGTGATATAAGCCCCAACTTCCCCTCTGCACAATTTTCCAACCCAAATTTGCCACACTGTGGACCTCCTTCTCAGCCAGGTAAAGTGGCCCAGTTCCTATGTAAGTCTTGACTACAACAGAGATAATCTTGATTGTTTAGCCCCTTCAGCCAATGCAACCTGGAAAGAAATTGTACTCCTCAGACGTGGGGTCTAACAGTGGGTTACTGTGCTGTTCATCCCACTTCCCCCAAGTCTCCTTTGCTGATGATTGAATCTGACACCCAGTGGGCAACGAGTAAGACATGGGCATCAGTGTACCCTCAAGTTTCAGTGTTCTGTCCCCTCACCTCATGTTTGTCTAGTGACTTGTCCTGCCTTGCCTAGGCTGCTTGCATCTACTGGGTCATGTCATTGCAGTCAAAATAGTCTTCCCCTAGGATATTTGGTTCCCACCAGGCCCATGTCACCAAGATATTGAGGACCCTGGGAGTCCTATAAATGAATAATGGAAAAAAAAAGAGTTTAACTCAAAGAAATGCCTGAGTTTTGCATCCTCCCCCATAACATTATCTTGCTTCTACAGCTACAATCCAGACTGGAATTAATTAGGTAGTACACATTTCTCAGGTACAGCATAACCTTTCCATGGAGAACTCTGACTGACAGTTTCTAATTTATAAGCTTTATTCTGGTGCATAGACAAACACTGCCATGCTCAGACTGTATCTTTTGAAGGTTATAGCATTTAGACCCCAAAGCTCTTAATTTTATTGGAAATGGGAGAAAAAATGTCATACAAATATTTCATTTTGAAGCATAATGATCCCAACACACACCTCTGACTGCAATAATTACCACCCACTCAGTTTCACCATAGTCGGAGAATCAGCCACAGGAGGGCCCAGCTCCCTGCTATGTCTGTTTTTCAGGTCCCCAGGCAGCAGAAGTGTGCTTTTTCTTACCCCCGATGGTTTGTAGACTATCATCTTTATATAACATATGAACTGGGGCCGGAGAGGGGATTTTGGCTTCAAGTTTAGTATTTTAGTATGTTCAGTGTAAATACAGAAGCGTCCTTCCAAATATAATGGTGCCATTCAGACATAATCCTAGCTCAGTGTCCCCTGGTGGGAAGGCTGGCACAAGTACCTGATCATCCAAGCCTAGATTGAGTAAATGTTGCCTGGAAGGAAAAGAAGGAAGAGAAACCAACAACCAGAGGAGCATACAGAATTTGGTACCAAGAGAGCTGAGGGGAGAGAAATGGAAATCCCAAGAGAATGACTGGGCATTGCTGCAACAAGAAAGGCTGAAGAGTAATCTCAGGGGAAAGGACTATGTTGGTTAAAACAAGGGTGAGATGAGAAAGAAATGGGAAATTGTGTAAGGAAGGTGTCTGGGAAGAGAAACACTTGTGTATGGGGACTGGAGAGGATACTACCCAACTCAGAAGTGAGAGAGTTACCTGAGGGCCAGTCGTAGCCAGAACCCTAGTGGTGGCAGCCAAACCTACTAGAAGGAACCATGTTTCTTTGAGGATAAAAGAAGAAAAGGAAGCCCACCTGGACAACGGTCTAGAGATAGGGGGAATGAGAAAGCAGACTTGCCTGGGTCATGAATAATAGCTGGAGGTTTCGCTTGAACTCTCTACTGGAGCGTTTACCTGTGGGTCACTACAAGAGGAGAATTTGTCTTTCTCAGTGCAACAGCCTCTGGCTTTGTCTACCAAAACTTTGTCCAAAAAGGAGGTTACGAATAAGGACTTAGGGATCCAGGTGTTGAAGAGAAAAGGGTTGGTGAGGCCTTGGCCTTTTCCACATTGTAATTCTATATGGAGCCTTTTTTTCAGGGACTCCCCCAGAAATCTTCATACCTGAGTTCTATTCCTGGTTCTATCACCAGGTTGCCGTAGGTGAGTCACTTCATGTCTATAATTCTTAGTTTCCCCTTCTGTAAATTTAAGATAATAATCTGAATCTCCCAGGTCGTCATTGAAGTGTTTCAATAAGTCTTAAGCAAATGTAATGCAGCTGTGACTCTCTCCTGCTATCCGCAAGAGGGCAGATACAGGAAATCCCAAGGTTGTAACACCACTTGCCTGGTGCTCTTGGATGGGCTGGGCCTTGGGCAGGAGTGGAGTAGGAGTCTGGTGACACCTGCAAGATTGAAGATATGCCCAGTGCAGCTGGGAATTCACCTATCACCAGCTCCTCATTTGCATTACTACACTGAAATAGTGACCTCCATTAGTGGAAGCTGTCTCTCTCTAAGTCATCTGGATTTTCTGACACATGGTTGAAGTCCCTCCACTCTCCCTTTCTCCTTCCTTTCCTCTTCCCTATCTCTACTTTCATTCACCAGAATAGCTATGAGAACTATCCTCTCTGGGGCTCTGCCCACCTCCAGATTTCCATTCTCGGTGCAAATATTTACAGCTATATTTCAGAGAATACATAGCCCCAAATCTCTCCACTTGTCCTTTCAGCCTTATGCAGCCTTTAATAAATGTGTGTGGGGGCAGTGCGGGTGGCAGGCACCAGAATTTGTTGAGTGCTAAGTATATGCTGGACACATTGTCAAACACATTGCATTTTTCTCATTTAATCAGAACAAAGGTCGTAAGATCACGTTACAAATGAGAAAACTAAGGCTGGGGGTAAGGTCATAAACTTATGCAAGGTTACATAGTGAAAAAGCAGCAAAGTCAAAACTATGGTTTTTCCACTCCAAATCCAATGCCCTTGCCACTAGGCATCCCTCTGTGGAAGTCTGGCCTGCTGTCTTCACTTCAATCATGTTTATGTGGCAAAGGGCCCCCTTCTGGTTTTACACACATGTGAACCATCATACGGAGTGGAGACGGGAAGCCATTTACAGGTGACCTTCACTCACAGTCACACTGGGCATTCTTTCAGTTGTCACTCCTCACCCCCTGATAATCAGCAGGCAGATACTGATGACTCTGTTCATCATGAACACCTTACAGGTCCTCAGAGCCTCCCAGAATTTGCCTAAATAAGGTGCCTTCCATGGCCTGGACCAGATACCAGGGACCTGACCCTCCTTTCCTTATTCCTATCCTGATGCCATTACCCCCTTGTAGGTTTAGCTCTCACTATTATTCTTAGCCCAGAGTCCCTTGGTGGACAGACTGGCAGAGGCATCCTGATCTTTCTAGTCCAGATGTAGTAAATGCTGCCCAGAAGGAAAGCAACCTCAGTTTTGCATCCATGAATCTTACAAGTGGAGCCTTAAGGTCCACCTCTGTGCCCTTCATTGTCTTTTTCTGTACAAAGCTAATCAAGTTTTCAAATCAGATAGGCCACCAAAGTTAGCTAATTTCAGCCATTTGGCAGTGATCTGCCACAAACTTGTACCTTGGAAGGATAGTGAACCACCCAGGCCCAAGAGCTCAGCCACAGCTGCTCTGGGAACCCACAGAGTGTGCCTGGCCATTCTCTAGCCCTGCAGTTTTATTAGCTTCATTTTTTATGTGCGTTTTAACTCTCTGAATGCAGCCAAAACCAACATCAAATAATATCAAGGAACATAAGGTCATGACCCCCCCCACAGCGCTCAGCCCCCCAAATCATTTAGAGGCAGTGTGAACAGAATACACCACAATTTTTCCCCTGCCTGTCTTTTCAGAGGGTGGCAAAGACTGTTTCTGCTCTGTGAGCTATTCTCAGACATTGCTGCATCAGAACTCACTGTGAGAGACGTTTCAGGTCACCATAACCCAAAGAGCAGAAGGAGGGGAAAAAAGGAGGGGTAGGGGAGAAATAAAATACAGCCAGCAATTAATCTTCAGATGTCTGCCTCCCTGAGGCCATGAGTAGTGGGCCCAATGGTCCTGGCCAGTGCCTTCTGGGAGGGACAGTTGGAGGAACCAACCGCCTGATTTTCTGCCTCATTATCTCCCTCCTCCCTTCTTCCTCCTTTCCTTCTTTATCTCCATCCAGGGCCAGGTAGGAACAAGCATTCCAACAGGTCCCCCACATGGGCTACTAATCCCAGCCACCCTAAGGGATTCACCAGTCCCTTCCCTTGAGTTTTTAGGTAGGGAAGTCAAGAGTCCCAGACAGGTCTGGGAAGTTTCTCAGCACTGAAAACTCAGCACTGGGCCTGAAACCAGATGTGGGAGCCAAGCCACCCAAGCTGAAGGAGTTCTCCATTCTAGAGAAATTTAGAAAATCAGTTCAGATTATAGTTTTCCTGACCCATACTGCTGGGAGGCAGAGAAAGAACTCTAGGATTGGCTGGATAGAGCCTTAGCTTTTCAGTCAGGAACCAAGGGTTCCAGGCCTGACTGTGAGTCCTTAAGAAGTCATTTTCCTCTCTTGGTCTCAGAATCCCCCAGAAACAAAGCAACCACTCCTTCAAACACATTTTCTCAAAGTGGAAACTTCTTACTTTTTAAAAACAGATAATATGTTTACATTTTGGATGGTAAGTCTTTAATGAAGAGATCTTAGTGGTAGCAGTATGAAAGGAATACCATGTGACAAAGAGAAGAGAATTCTTAAACTTTTGTTACGTGCTTGCTCCCTTAGGAAACAATGGCTCAGGCCCTTCTATTCCCACACTCTTCTCCAACCTTTCACCCTCTGTTAGAATCTGGAGAGCTCTCTAATGTCTACATCTGTAATATGGCCAGTGGGTCTCTAGATACCCTACCACTCTAACATCCTATTATTATCTAGCCTCTGAATTTTCTACCCCGCACTTCTTGATGAAAACATTTGAATTTAATAATTTTTCCTCAGTGAATAATTTTGACTCTTTCCATATATAGAACTTCTCTCTATCCCTACCTCTACTTATCTACCTATATCTGTCTACTTATCTACCAACCTATCTACCTACATACCTCCCTATCTTAAGTATAGCATTTAGAGCATTAGAGTTTCTTGTGCCAGTGAAAAACAAGATCAATGGTAATTCCTCTTACAAATGTAATCTATTTTTCTGTGGACCTTTTTCTTATCAAATGAGCTCAAAATATAAATTAATAAGTTCATTTTGTCCATTGGTAACAAGAACAGGTCAATAACATCTCTCTCCTTCAAATGGGGAGCTATCACTAAAATGGAGTAGATAAAGCTATTTTATTATGGCCTATAAAAAAATCCTACACCCAAATTAGAAACTACAATAGATACTTGGGGTTCCAGTCAAAGACAGTTTTTCTTCTGCAGACAGGTAAGGTTAAAAAATGCTTTCCCAACCCTTACCCCTAACAACTGTCCATCTCTCAGGCAGTGAGGGGTTAGAGACAAGGAAGGAAAAACTGGAAGAAAGCTCTGGGCAGTCTTATGACCTCTATCCCAGAACAGGGAGATGGGTGAAAAGGGAAACATTTAGGTCATCTTCCTCATCCATTTCTCTTGGTTTATCGGGTTATATCAGAAGTTCTTAAGCTTGCCTGGTTGCTAATGTTCTTAGCATCTCATTAATTCACAGTGCCTCTAGGTCAAAATAAATATCTAACAGTTTCATTTTTTCAGAAGTTAAGTTCACAAAACTCAATAAGTATTTATGCCCCGAATAACTTAATAGCCACTTAAAATCACAATACATGTAAATTAAAAGAAAAATATTAATATGCATATTAATGGATAAAATATTTTTATTTTATATTAAATAGATACCTTTCAGGCAGTGCACAGCTTCTCAGATCTTGAAATCAGATTGGACACCACCACCTGCATTTCCTGTTCCACGTGGATTTTCACACAGCATTTGATTTTTGTCACAGCAGCCATCGAAAGGAATGTAGTACAATCTAATGTTGAAACTGTGAACTGACACAAGCTAGTATCTTGTGGAATGTCTGACAGATGTCTAGTATCATTGTGTTCCCCTCAGAAATGTAAAATATCCCACGAAGGCCCTGTGAGTTCACAGTTGTGCCCCGGGAAACCTCCGCTCATAATCTGGGAAACCTAGGGTTAGATCAACAAATTCCTGGCCATTTTTAGACATAACTTCCTTCCTTCTCCCTTCACTGGCTGAAATGTATTTTCTTAGTTCTATTTCCCCAGAATACCTTTTGCTGTAATAGTAATCTGAGATAAAATAAAAAGTATGTCTACATCCTCCATAAAATTGCCATTGAAAGTATATTCTACTCTTTCCCCTTACAAGACATGTTTCTTATTGTAGTTAGAGAGATCTTTTAGAAAGTGCACATCAGACAAACCCATCATATTGGAAAACATTTGGAATATTGGCAATAGCAAGTGGTGGTGAACATGTAGAATAATGGGAGCTCTCATATATTGTTGATGACAGTGTAAATTGGAAAGCCACTTTGTAAAAATATCTGACATTATCTACTAAAATTAGACATATCTGTACTCTACGATCTAGATATTCCACAAAAACTGTTATGACCTGAAAACTAAATACTTATACATTTTTTTAAATTGTACTTTAAGTTCTAGGGTACATGTGCACAACGTGCAAGTTTGTTACATATGTATACATATGCCATGTTGGTGTGCTGCACCCATTAACTCGTCATTTACATTAGGTATATCTACTAATGCTATCCCTCCCCCCTCCCCCCGCCCCAAAACAGGCCCTGGTGTGTCATGTTCTCCTTCCTGTGTCCAAGTGTTCTCATTGTTCAATTCCCACCTATGAGTGAGAAGATGTGGTGTTTGGTTTTCTGTCCTTGTGATAATTTGCTGAGAATGGTGTTTTCTGGCTTCATCCATGTCCCTACAAAGGACATGAACTCATCCTTTTTTATGGGTGCATAGTATTCCATGGTGTATATGTGTCACATTTTCTTCATCCAGTCTATCATTGATGGACACATGGGTTGGTTCCAAGTCTTTGCTATTGTGAATAGTGCCACAATAAACATACATGTGCATGTGTCTTTACAGCAGCAAGATTTATAATCCTTTGGATATATATCCAGTAATGGGATGGCTGGGTCAAATGGTATTTCTAGTTCTAGATCCTTGAGGAATTGCCACACTGTCTTCCACAATGGTTAAACTAGTTTACAGTCCCACCAACAGTGTAAAAGTGTTCCTATTTCTCCACATCCTCTTCAGCACCTGTTATTTCCTGACTTTTTAATAATTGCCATTCTAACTGGTGTGAGATGGTATCTCATTGTGGTTTTGATTTGCATTTCTCTGATGGCGAGTGATGATGAGCATTTTTTCATGTATCTGTTGGCTATATCAATGTCTTCTTTGAGAAGTGTCTCTTCATATCCTTTTTTTTTTCTCGTAAATTTGTTTGAGTTCTTTGTAGATTCTAAATATTAGCCCTTTGTCAGATGAGTAGATTGCAAAAATTTTCTCCCATTCTGTAGGTTGCCTGTTCACGCTGATGGTAGTTTCTTTTGCTGTGCAGAAGCTCTTTAGTTTAATTAGATCTCATTTGTCAATTTTGGCTTTTGCTGTCATTGCTTTTGGTGTTTTAGACATGAAGTCCTTGCCCATGCCTATGCCCTGAACGGTGTTGCCTAGGTTTCCTTCTAGGTTTTTTATGGTTTAGGTCTAACATTTAAGTCTTTAATCCATCTTGAATTAATTTTTGTATAACGTGTAAGGAAGGGGTCCAGTTTCAGCTTTCTACATATGGCTAGCCAGTTTTCCCAGCACCCTTTATTAAATAGGGAATCCTTTCCCCATTTCTTGTTTTTGTCAGATTTATCAAAGATCAGATGGTTATAGATGTGTGATATTATTTCTGAGGGCTATGTTCTGTTCCATGGGTCTATATCTCTGTTTTGGTACCAGTACCTTGCTGTTTTGGTTACTGTAGCCTTGTAGTATAGTTTGAAGTCAGGTAGCATGATGCCTCCAGGTAAAATAAACTCCATGGATGATGGGAAAATGAAGACATTCTCAAGTTAAGTACAATTAAGAGAATTTGTTATCAGTATATTTACCATAAACAAATGACTAAAAGAAGTTTTTAAATCAAAATAAATTATAACAGAAGAAAGCTTGGAACTTTTGAGAAGAAAAAACATTGCCATGAGTAAAAATGGGGTAAATTTAATAGAATATCTTACTTCTCTTGAGTTTCTTAAATCAAATATTTGGTGATTGATGTAAAAATTATAAAACCGTCTAAAGTCATGCCCAGTGAATACAGAAGAAATACATAACAAACTATATTTTTAAAGTAGAAGGATAGAGACCTAAAGAAAATGAGGTTTCTACAACTCACTCAAAATAGTAAAGCATTGATACCATCAAACTATGCTGAGTTATGTATGTATATTGCAATATCTGGAGCAATTACTAAGAAAATGATGTGAAGCAATATACTCAAAAACACTAAAAATAATTTAAGATGGAATCCTTAAAATGATCAATAACCTAGAAGAACATAAAAAAGATAGCAAAGGAACAAGAAACAGATAAATTAAACAGGAAAAAAATAGTACAGACTAACATGACATTTACCTTAAACATAAATGGGCTAAATATAAGTAAAAGAAGTTTCAAAAGTGGAAAAATAATTGATTCAATAATATGCTGTCTACAAGAAACCTACTTCAACTACAATGGCATTGCTATGCTAAAAGTAAAAGGATGGAAAAAGAGATACCATGAAAATATTAATTTAAAAAGCAGGAATATCTATATTGATATAAGATAAAGCCTACATTAGGGCAAAAAAAATACGATGGACAAAAAGGGACATTACATAATAATATAAAGATCAGTCCACTGGAAGGACATACAATTCTAAATGTGTATGCACCAAAAACTGATACTCAGATAATGATGAAAAAAATGGTAGAGTTGAAAAGAGAAATAGACAAATCCAAAACTGTAGTTGAGAACTTCAACATTCTACTCTCAGAGATTTATAGAACCACTCAACAGAAAATCAACAAAACAGTATATAGAAACACTGAACCACGCAATCAACCAAAATGACTTACTATATATACCCAACCAAAAAACTATTATCTATAAGAACTCTCAAAACTCAAAAGTAAGCAATCTAGTTAACAAATGGGCAAAAGAATGAGAAGACATTTCACTGAAGAGAATATACAATTGACAAACAAGTACATAAAAAGTGGTTCAACATAACTGTACATTAGTGAAATGCAAATTAAAACAACATAATTAAAAAACATCACTACACACCTATAAGAATAGTTAAAACTAAAGACAATGGCAATACCAAATGCCATGAGAACATGAACAAGCTGGATGAGGTACATTTCTGGTGACAATTTGAAATGGTACAACTACCTTGGAATATATAGTTTATCAGTATCTTAGAAATGTAAACATGTACTTACCATATAATCCAGCAATTGCATTCTTGGGCATTTTTCCCAAAGAAATTAAAACTTATGGTCACACAAAAATCTATACACTAATGTTTACAGTATTTTTATTCTTAATAGTTCAAAGTTGGAAACAATCCAATGTGCTTCAATAGATGAACAGTTAAGCAAACGGTGCTAAATCTATACCATGGAATACTACTTAGCAATAAAAAGGAATGAATTAGTGATAAATGCAACTATTTGGATGAATCTCCAGGGAATTATGCTGAGTGAAAAAAGCCATTCCAAAAAGGCCACATACTGTGTGTATGTGATCATTTATATAACATTCTGGAAATGAATAAATTAGAGAAATGGAAAATATGGAGAACAGATTAGTAGTTTCTAGGGTTCAGGTATGAGTGGGATGGGGGAAAAGGAAGCAAAAGGCAAGTATGACTGTAAAAGGGCAACCAGAGGGACTATTGTGGTGTTCTCTATCTTCACTGTATTAATGCCAATATCCTGGTTGCAATATTGTACAATAAGTTTGCTAGATATTGCTACGGAGGAAAACTTGGTAAAGAGTACAGGGATCTCTCTGTATCATTTCCTACAACTGCATATGAATCTATAATTACCATAAAATAGAAAATTTATTTTACCAAAAAAAAAAAAAAAAAGGACCCCACGAAAGTCAGGATAGTGATTACCTTTGAGGGAAGGAAGAGGGTTATGATCAAGTCACAAAAGTATTTCTATGGTCTTAGCAATGTGTCATTGCAAATTTATTGACTTGGGAGATGGCTACACAGATATCATTGTATAAATATTTATTGCATTGTGTAAACAAGTCTTATGCACCTTTCTGCATATGTGTCATATATCATAGTGGAAAAATATTTTTAAAATACACATTGGATAATTTCATTTATTTGTTTAAAATTCTCCAATGGCTTCTTTTGCTCTTAGGATAAAAATCCAAACTCCTCATACAGGCCTACAGAGCTTTCTTCACCAATCAATCTCCTCATGCTCTGTGTTCCTGACATACTCACCTTTTAACAGGTCCTCCTTTGTTAGAGTTTTTGAACATGTTTTTCCATCAGCCCAGAATATTTGATTACTTTCTCTACCTTTCTTCACCTATAGATTTCAACTAAAATCTCAAAGAGTTCATCAAATCCCCTCTGTGATATGCTTTACTGGCTCCCTGTATTTCACCTTACTACCACCTTCATAGTTTACAATAGTATATTGAGTAATAATTTGAATACTGCCTGTGTCCTCTTTGACTCTTAGGCCTCCAGACCTAAGGCTTAAGCTCCATAAGTGCAAGAATCCTCACTGTCTTGTTTCACACAGTGCCTAGAGCAGTTCCTCCTAGAATATAACAAGAACTCAATATATATTTGTGGAATAAGTTGATTGAAATTCCATTATGCCATTCTGTGTTACTTTTGGAGGCAACATAGTATATCGAAAGGTTCTTTAGACTAAAATTGATCAAATCTTGGTCAAATCTTGACTCTATCGTATCTTAGATGTTGACCTTGGGCAGGATTATTTATCACTATGATATTTAATTTCATCATCTTCAAAATAAATATTATCTAACATGGTTGTTGCAAAGTTGAAAGGAAATAATTCATGTTCTCTTTTCATATACATCAGGGGAATCTTTGTTTAGCATAAATAACTTGTTTTCTTTTCTCAAACATAGAAATTATGTAGCCCACCATATTTCCCTTTTTTGCTCTAGCCTGTATGAAGCTCAAACACTAAACTTATCAGAGCAAGCAGTCTAAGTGCTTTAGTTGCATTAGATGAGATCTAAGAACCTTGGTGATGGCTATCTTTTCTCGGTCTTTCTAGGGTAGTGCTCAGGATAGATAGAAGAATATTCACTGAATGAGCCCTTAAGGACTGAAAGGTTCTTCCAACCATTGGCTTTTGCACGTATGAAGCAAGTAGTTGACTACTTAGCATGATCTGATAAGCCTAAGCAGAGTTGCAAATAAATATAATTTTTGTTATTCTAATGCTTACTCATTGCCAGAGGATACTGCCACACAGTATCTAAGTGCTGTAGAAGAAAGTGGTATGATCAATTAGTGATTTGTGCACAGGCACAGAAAGGGGGAATGGTGGCATCTTTATTACATGACTATCATTCCAGATCTTAGAATATATTTCCCTATCACCTGGCCCAATGCATGAAATTCCACCACTGGTGTTCTTTGCCTCTGGGAAGGCAAAGGGAAGAGCCTGCAACTTATTAGCAGGCCTCATAGTAAAAACTGGTTGAGAGACAGCTTGGACCTGATGGTAATGGCACATAGCACAAAAATGGCTGCTGAAAGTTCAGAGCATGGAGGAAAAATAAAACTTCCTAGGTGAAGGCTGTATTCAGTCTTGTCTGAGCCTCCTGGGTTCTCTACATCCTTTAGAAGCCACCACACAGAAGTGATAATGCTAGAGTTGACACTCACCTTGTTGTGTCATTATGTTGTATTCTTAGATAAGTCACCTGAAGCCTGTGGGGCTCCAAAACCGAAAGTCTGTAGATAAGTATTTATAGATAACTCAGTTTCCACAGACCAGCTAGGAAGACTTCCCTGTCTCCCTCACTCCTCCTGTCCACCCCTTGGTTTCCTCCTTCCCTCCTTTCTAACCTCTTCCCTCCTGCTCCCACTTGTCTCCCAAACTCTTTCATGCTACTTCCTGTCAAAATTCCCAGCTGTGCCCCTCTGTGTCATCAGAATGTGTCCCCTACCCTGGATCCCTTTAGGAGCTTTGATTCAGAAACACTTCTGGACTGCAGATGTCAAGTTATTATTCATTACAAAGAAGCTATTTATCCACTGAGGCCAGCAAATACAAGCTGAAAGTGTGGTTTCCAATGGAAATCCTTGGAGTAAGATCATGGGAAGCATCTAGGGGACACAGAGAGCACAAGATAGGCCACTCCCTGGTCTTTCTCCTCCTCTACAATTCTGAGAGCAGCCTGACTACACCAGGCTAAACATCCCATTCCTTTCTGGACTTACACACACACACACATATGCCCACATACACACACAGGCAACACATCCCCAGACTCAGGGAAGATTAGTGTGATCTTCCTTCCTTCCTCCCTTAAAACAGGAGTTCTATGAGGAAAAGATGGTGTTTAGCTCACAGAGGGCCTGGCGTTGAGGATGTAACAATTTGGGGATTGACTGAATGAATGCACTGGAAGAACTTTAAAGTCCGCTAATTGAAGCTCCTGGTTTACATTTTATTACATACTATATTGCAAATATTGAACCTGGTTTCAGGAGGGGAAAGGCTGCAGAGTGACTTAAGGGCAGAGCTAGGGTTTAATTCTAATCCTTTAGATCTTCAGACAAAAGTTCTTTCTTCTATAGAGAGCTAGAATTCATGAATTTGAACTTTGGCTCTGACACTTCCTAGCTGTGGTAACTTGGGCTTTTCCTTCTATGTATATAAAATGAAGATAATAATAGCACATAACTCATTGATGCCTTGTGAGGATTAAATAGGTTCATCCATTTTTAGCACTTAGAATATTCCAGGTCCATAGAAAAATGTTTAATAAATATTAGATATTATTATTTTGCCTGGCTAACCACTCACTCTTCTCCCTTCTTCCTGTATTTCCATAGCTCACCCAAACCTATTGGTTTTTTTTTACTCCCTTCAACTTTCTCCCTGCTACTTATTAGTCTTGTGACCTTGGGCAAGTGACTTACCCTCTCTGAGCCTCATAAGCCTGGCTTACAATAGGTGCTTCCTAGACCTCAATTCCTTTCTACCTCTTCCTACCTTCTTTAGTGCTCTCTTTCATGCAGGAACTTTGGTCTCAAACTCTTTGCCATTTGTTGTGGTCTCCAGTACATGGATTTCCTACTACCCCACCTTTATTGTGTGTGTGCATGCATACACACAGAAAAAGAAAGAAGAAAAGAAAGAAAGAAAGAAAGAAAGAAAGAAAGAAAGAAAGAAAGAAAGAAGGAAATAAATAAATAAATAAATAAATAAATCAGTTTATATTCAGTATTTTTTTAGTATTTACTATGTGTCAACTCTCCGAGGGAAATTGAGACTATAAAGATGAACATGACATGGTCTCCACCCTCAAAGGTATCACTTTCTAGCAGAGGAGACATTCACACATACAAGCTATTTATTGCATACCCAGAGCATATGGGAGCTAAGACAGAGAAAAAATATGAATTCTAACCTTATTTAGAAAGAATGACAACGTGGGAAGGAAGGAGAATTAAGGAAGAAAATAAAAAGATGTATAGGTCAGAGTTGCAGGGAACAGAGCAGTGTAGAGAACAGAAGAGAGTGCTTCTGGCAGGGCAAGTAGAAAATGTTCAGCACAAATGCGGAATATTGGCAGGGGATGAGATTTAGAATGTACCTTGAGTGTGAAGTGCCTGTGGGCTCTCCAGGTAGAGATAGCAGTTATAGCTGGCTAATACCGATCTAGAGTTTAAGAATGAAGTTAGGGATGAAGAGCTGGGTTGAGGAAAGATTAACACAGAAGTAAGACTTGAGGCTCTGGGATAGAGGAAACCAGATGGTTAAAGTAGGCAGGGAAGACGCAGTTCTCAGAGGCCCCTTTTTTGGAGCTATGACTGTGGCCCAGCCCAGAGAAGCTTCTAGCGTATTTATTTCAAGAGGAACTCTTAGAATCTCATCAATGCTCCCCTACTCTGTACAATGTGAATTAGAAAAAGATACCCTCTTTGGGCAGACCAAGTACACAAAGATGTCCCTTCTCGGTGGGTACAGAATTATGAGCAGCCATTTGGCAAGTAGGACAAGTCTGCCTTTTAGTCTTTGCTTGCCTTCTCAGCTGATCCCTTTTGTTGTGTAAGGTATAAGTAGTGCCACCCTACAATGTGGTCTTGAGTACCACGACCAGGTGGCTAGAAGCAGGTGGAGAAGGTCATCACTGTTAGTCTGGCTTTCTCGAGGGAAAGCTACCTAGGTTCTCACACAAGGCGCAGGGCCTCAAGTCTTCTACTTTGGCTGGAAAAAAATATTTTTTCCAGAATTTTCATGGTTGTTATCCAAAGACCACAAGTTCTGGTATTTCAGGAACTTAAGCAGGAATAAGTTTTCATGATATAATTATACAGCAGTTAAACAAAGACTTTTGGTTTGGGGTCTTGTCCTAAAAACTGCCCACCAAAAATGTCTTAGTTGGCTTTACTGAGAAGGTACAAGTACTAAACCATCAGCAGATGTTTATCTGTCTCCCTCACTCCCTAAACCTTTTGTAACTGGATGAGAGGCTGTCACAGTAGCCCCGGAGTCCAGCTACTCAGAGATGAAGTCAGACTCCCTGGATCCAGGCCTTATAAACTTGCTGCTAGTTAGGTTCATAATCACTGACCTGGGATGTGGATTGGGGGCTGACTTTAGGGGACTGAAGGTACAAGGTAGGCAACCCAGGCAGAAACTCAAATGCCAGATTTGGGGTCCCAGGATAGTACCATAGCAGTAGCAAAAGGGAGACAAGTTGGACTTGCTTGGGGCTGGTACTATAGACCCAGTCCGAGCCAGATTGGGTTAACTGATTAGGTCAAAAGGGCCCTAACTATTCCAGGAGGAAGGAGGTAAAGGTTGGAATCCAGGTAGGGTCTGATAAGAGAAACTCAGATGTCTTGTTGTCTATAGCTGCTCCCATTAGTCCGTAAGCCACCTATTTCTTGCTCAAGCCAGAGAGGTGGTTTGAGGGACAGCTAGCACGTGGGTTGAATTTCTCTTCCCTGCCCTTGTCTTAGCTTAGATGAGCATGTAACTGGACACTGGAACTGTCAGCAGCAGAATAGGTTGCTTATGACTAGGCATGTCAAAAACAGGAGGCTGATTAAACTCTGGCCAATCATCCCATGAGCTAGGCCCCAAATGCTGGTACTTAGTGCCAGCTCTGGCCTATGGGGCTTACTATGCCTCTGGGAGTAAGCTCTGTGTTGCCACAATTTCTCTTGGCAAGAAGGAGCCCTAGATTTTAAGTCAAGAGCCTCAGGTTCTAGCTCTGGCTCCATGACACATTTGAAATATGACTTGGGGCAAATCTCTTCTTTCTCTTTGTCTCAGTTTCTCCATATGTAGCATGACAGATTCAGACCCTTCTAGTTCTATTACTCTGTAGCTTTTCAGAGACCTTGACCTGACTTCTTCTTCCATCAGTCCTTTCCCTGTCTTTTCTCCCTCTTTCCCTTCTCCTTTCATCTGCATATTCTCTGAGGAACCCTCTGACCTTAATCTGTGACATCAACTATATCAGGAAAAATTCCTATACTTCAAGAAGGACTTTAAGGAGGTTACATCTTAAACTAGTATTTTTCATACTGTGAGTCACAACCCACTAGTAAATCATGGAATCAATCTGGTGGATAAGAACTGACACTTTTTAAAAGTGAAATAAAATAAAATAGAAAATATCAATGTGCCTGCATATATTAAGGGTATTTTTAGTGAAACTTTTGTTTTTATATTAGGTTGAACAATATATAAAATTACCAATGTGTATGTATACACATGTATGTATATATTTGTGTATGTAAACATACACACACAGTGAAGGCATTTATTGGTTTATACTATAAAACGTATACCTTACTATGAGTCATGGTAAAAAAATGTTTAAAAGTCACTGCCCTAAGAAGGAGATAGCCAATGGTGAGCTATGTGGAGATACTGGAAGAGGCGACTATGCAGGGGCCTTTTGGGACCCATCACTTCTCAAATATAGTAGAGAGCTTCTCTATTATCTATATAATCTTCCAATTCTGTTTATACACCAGGTCTGGTGCATTTTCAGTAGTCCTGTCCTCCTCATCAAGACAATAGTGTGCAGGGGACCTTTTCTGCAGAACCATCCGTAAGAGGGAAAAAGAGTAATGAGGCCTTCTGAGAGTGGTGATTTGGGGCCTCCATCATTGGTCTTCAGTGTTTGCTGGGCCCATGGGCCTCCACTCACCCTGATGTGTCCCCTGCCACAAGTAGGGATGCACCACATGGGGCTTTACAGCACCTCCTGTATCTGCCTGTTCTCTCAACATAGATTCTTTTTTGGACAGGAGGAGGGACTCTTGTACTCCCAGAAGAGAATAAAACGTCAACTCTGTTCCCAGTGTTATATGCAACAGAATTGTCATCAGCTCCTCGACAGGTTGGGGAGTGCCAGGGACATGGTTAGAAAGCAGAATGAAGAATATCTGGCATGCAAGTCTGTTCTGAAGGGAATGAATAAAAGTGACCAGCCAGCTGCTGCAGTTCCTAATCCTCTCAAGACCTGATTCACTGGCAGTTGTTTCCCCTTCTTGGCCTCCCTGTGTGAAGAGGACATTGACTACTGTTAAGACGACAAGGTCTTTCTGGCACTGAGTCTGCCACTTTCTCCAATAATTTCCCAAGAAAGAACCTCCGAGGAGAATAAAATAAATCAAAGCTCAGATGCCTGACTTGTAATGTGAGTTTAATGAAAGAGAATGGCCAGTAAGCTCTCACTCCTTCTCAGGCACTGAATAACCTTTCTTGTTTATCATCATAGATTTCCATGTAAAGAAGGGTAAGCAATGGCTGGGCTAGAAATCATGGGAAATTTACATAGGGAAATCTTAATCCCTGAATATCTATATCCCCTGCTTCCAGGGTTTCAGGGTTTCAGTCTTCCGTCCTGACCTCCTTATGTTTAAATCCTTCAAGATCCACCTAACTTCTACATCTTCTGTTAAAATTTCCTTTCCCCATACTAAATTGGCATCGTCATTCTCCATACTGCCATAACACTTTTTCTGCCCTTTTATAATTCTCATACTTTCTGACTCATATATTATACTATGTGTGTCCATGTTCTAGCCTGCAGAGTCAGACAGAACTGAATTCAAATACAAGCCCCACTACTTACTTCGTGATCTTGGGCAAATTCCTTAACATCTCTGGACCTCCATTTTTCATCAGGAAAATTATTGTGGCAATAATATCCATCTCATAAGGCTGTTCTGTTGACCAAAAAAAAAAAAAAAGCATATTTAAAATGCTTTCCCAGACTTCCAGCTTCATATCACAACAAAAAGGAAAGTCAAGAACAAACTGAATACTAATGAATTTTCTTGGACCCATCAGAGAACTGGCAATGCAGAGCAAGTCATCACTCCAAAATCTGGTAAAACAGGTGAATTATGAGACTTATAGCCATGATTTCTAGAGCAGAAGTCCCTGGATCCATAAACTCATAAGAACATTTAAATGATCATTTTGATAAATTACAGGAGGCTGAGTGTGAATTAGTGTGAAAGTGGGAGCCACAGGTTTTTTTTGGGGGGGAGCACAATTTTGTGGAGTGTGTTTTCAGGGATCCCATCAGTTTATCATGGTGAGGAGTCAAGAAAAATCTCCTGATGGCTCTGGCAGGAGGAAGGAAAAAGTAACCATCATTTTAACGTGCACCCAGAACATTCTGCACAACAAAGGCCTACTTTCCAGGAGAAAAGGCTTGACAAGAGAATTCCATATCCAATAAAATTATCCTTCAAAAGTGAATAATAAATAAAGATTATCTCAGAAAAACAAGAACTGCAGGAATTTGTTGTTAGCTGACCTGCCAAGAAATGTAAAAAAATCCTCAAGGAAAAGTAAAATGATATAGATGAGAAACCAGGATGCACATAAAGAAAGAGCTTTGTAGAATAAATAAATGAAGGTAAAATAAAGTATTTTAATTTTTCATTAATTGATTTAAACTGTCCATTTAAAGTGATACTAGTAACAATGTACTGTGCAATTACAGAATATGAATAAGTGAAATGAATAATAGCAATATTATAAGGGAAGGGAGGAAGGAATTATGACCACTGTAAGGTACTGCACTACACATCACATAAATATGTTATAACATTATTTGAAAGTGGACTCAGATAAGTTGAACTTAGGTTATATTTCAAATCCTAGCATAATCACTGAATTTTTTAAAAGTCCAATTGATGTGTTAAGAAAGGAAAAAAAGTGGAATCATATAAAATGCTCAATTAAAACCAGAAAAGGCAGAAAATGAGGAGAAGAAAAACATAAAGAGCAAGTACAACAAACAGAAAACTGTTACAAACATGATATATATTAATTCAACTATTTCAATAATCACTTTAAATGTGAATGGTCCAAGTACAGCAGTTAAAGGACAGAGACAGTCAGAATGGATTAAAATAACAAGACCCAACTATGTGGGTTGGGTCTAAAAGAAACTCACCTTAAATCTAAAAACTCAAATAAATTAAAAGTAAAGGGATGGGCTGGATGCAGTGGCTCACACCTATAACCCCAGCACTTTGGGAGACAGAGGCAAGAGGATTGCTTGAAGCCAGGAGTCCAGCCTGGGTAACATAGCGAGACCTTTTCTCTACAAAAAATAAAAAAATACCCAGGCATGGTAGCACATGCCTGTAGTCCCAGCTACTTGGTAGGCTGAGGCAGGAGAATCACTTGAGCTCGAGTATGAACTATGATTTTACTACTGCATTCCAGCCTGGGTGAAAGAGCAAGACCCTGTCTCAAAGGAAAAAGTAAAGAAATGAAGTAAAAAGCGAAAGAAATTGAGAAAGATATATTTGAATATAATGATGAAATACTTTCACATAGTAAGAGTTCAGTGAATGACTCTTACAATTGTTTTTGTTGCTGTTGTTATCGGACTTAGAGCTCCTAGGTAACTGGGGCCTAATCTGTTTCATCACTGCCTCCCCAGCACCTGACACACAGCAAATGGGAGGAAAGGGAAGTCAGATCAATTCACATAAAGTAGATTAAGTGCCTATACTGTGCCAGGCCCTGTTTCAGGGAAAGAGAGGTCATTTAAATGCCGATTCTGTTATTGAGTAGCTCACGGTGAAATGCAGAAGATAAACTTTCACTCTTTCAACAACAAATACTTATCTGTAAATCAATAATGACAAGTACAATGTGGTCAGTGTTTTACATTTTGACATCTCTGAAATCAGGAGGCATTTTGAGACCAATGATTTCTTAGCAATGTGCTGTCATTTCATTGAAAGCATTTGTTTTAGTGTAACATAAAATGGTTGTGTAATTTCAATCAATGGCATCTTAGATTTGAGGAAATATGGCAATAAATTATGTACAAGGCCTTCAACAACCTTGAGCCATGAATTTTATTGATGAGAAAAACCAAGGTTTAGGAAGGTTAAATAATTGTTCAAGATCACAAAGCTGGTAAGTAGCAGGTCCTTGTGACTCTAAAATACATGCTTTCTCTTTCTCTAAAAATTTTACAATTTCAAGAATTGAGTAGGCACTCAGTACCAGTTTGAGCATCTAAATGAATGAATGAATAAATGAGTAACAGCAAATGTCAACCTTTGAAATAAAGTGTTTCATGACATTTTGTTGCTGTCCAATAGAAATATGTGAGCTTCATAAGTAATTTTAAATTTTCTAGTGACTACATATTTAAAGTCTTTAAAAATCAAGTGAAATTAATTTTAATAATACATTTATTTCATCTACTATGCCAAAATGTTATCATTTCAACTTGCAATTCAATTAAAAATGTTAATGAGATCATTTACATTTTGTTTTTCATACTAACTCTTTGAAATCTAGCATATATTTCATACTTACAGCACATCTCAGTTTGCAATAGCTACATCTAAAGTGTTCAGTAGCCACATGTAGGTAGTGGCTACCTCATTAGATAGTGCAGGACTAGAGCACCAAGAAGATCTTACTGCCTCTCTTCCTGGCTCACTGATGCCAACAAGCTTGCCTCTAGAACTTTCTTCATTTGGCTATTAAATGACTCTCTTCTTTCCCTCTCCGCAGTGCTTTAGTAATCATCATACATCAGTATTAAGGACCTTTTTTCCTATTTTTATTTTTTACATTTTACTTGTTAACTTATTATTATAAAAAATTTCTGACACATATAAAAGTAGAGAGAACAGAATAATAAACTCCCATGTACTTAACCTTTTGCCCATCTCGTTTCATTTTCCATACTCTGCTGCCTTTCCATGCATTTTCCTCTCAGGGCATTTTAAAGTAAGTCATTTAGTCTCTAAGTGTTTCAGAATGCTTTTTTAACAGAAAATGTTTCTATGTTAAACATAGCCTCAATTTTGTTTTAAACAAAAGCCCAGTACACAATGTCATCATTAGAGTCTTTTTGGATTATTACCCACGTATTTCCCTCTAATCTGTGCAAGGCCCTGGCAGGTGGTATGGGAGATGAAGATTCAGTGATCTTGGCTAGTCACTCTACCTCTCCGAAACTTCGGTTTCTGTAAAATTGGGATAAAATAGCTACCACACTGGACTGTGGTGATTATTCCGTGAGATACCCCAGGTATAGCTCTAAGCCTAGTGTCTGACAGATAATGGAAGCTTAATAAGAGAAAGGTTAGTGGTAAAAGGGAAGTCTTAACCAATATAGACTAAAGCAGATTGATACCCTTCATTGTTCTGGGTATCATGCTTTTATCAATGCATCTTGTCACTTTCCTAGCTTTTGTCAGTCATATCGCATTATCGAGCCAAGGATGTTGCTGTCAATTAAAACCCCTTTGTCATTTTCACAGTTGCTGCTATTGAGCCCTGACTTTGCATCTTGTGATGCATTTTTAACCTCTCACAAATCTTTCCCTCCTTGTTCAACTACTCATTGTCTCACCTTGGGATAATCGTAATAGTCTCCTAAGAAGTCTCCTTGCCACTATTTTAGTCCCACTCCATTCTACTGGCTTTGAGGTTTCAACTAAGAGAGAAGGACCAATTGTTTCCCAGCTCCTTCAGGGATCTGGAACAGGAGGGATAGGAGACAGGGTCTCCTAACTGCTTTTCCTACTTTCACATGTTCCTTTTTAACTCATCCTTCTTTAGCTACTAGAATGATCTTTCTAACATGGAGATCCATGTGCCACTCTCCTTCTCAAAACCACTCATAGGGCAGGTGTGGTGGCTCACGCCTATAATCCCAGCACTTTGGGAGGCCGAGGTGGGTGGATGGATCATCTGAGGTCAGGAGTTCGACACCTACCCGGCCAACATAGTGAAACTCCGTCTCTATTAAAAATACAAAAATTAGTCAGTCGTGGTGGTGGGTGCTTGTAGTCCCAGCTACTCGGGAGACTGAGGCAGGAGAATCACTTGAACTGGGGAATCGGCAGTTGTAGTGAGCCAAGATCAGGTCATTGCACTCCAGCCTGGGCAACAGAGTGAGACTTCGTCTCAAAACAACAACAATAACAACCACCACCACCACCACCACAACAATATTCAAAGGCTCCTCTTATTCTCTAGAATAAAATCTAACTATTGAACAAAGCATTCAAGTTCCTCTAAGCTCTGATCCTATCCTCCAGTGGCTTGCCACTTCATTCAGAATAAAAGCCAAAATTCTTATTGTGGATTACAAGACCCTACATGCTCTGCCTCCCACCTTGCCCTATAATCCTAACCTCTCTGTCCTTGAGTCCTACTACTCATCCTTGCTCACTCTGCCACAGTCTTCCAACTTATTCCTTGAACATAAGAAGTATGTTCCCACCCTGGGATCCTTGTACTTATCACTCCCTCTGCCTGGAACTCTCTACTCCAGATATTCACATGGCTGATTTGTTATTTTTTTCAGCTTTTTATTCAAATGTCATCTTCTCAGTCATCGTACCTTATTTAAAATTACAGCCCCAGCAGGCCCCCACATCACATCCTTTTATCTGCTTTACTTTCCACCATACCATTTAATATGAGTATATAATATTTTTGTATTTACTGTGTAAATTCCTATACTAAAAACTAAGCTGCATGAAGGCAGCAAGTTTTGTTTGTTGTTCACTGTCATATTCCTGACACTACCTTTACCTTCCCATCTGGAGTTACTTCACACATCTTAATGTAGTGCTCCCACAGTGTTATATATTTATCCCTATGGTAGCACTAATCACTCTGGACAATATCTGTCTATTTCTTTCTCTATTTCCCTCACTAGTTCTGGAGCTTCATGTGGTATTTTCATGGAGTCAGTGTCTATTATTTAATTTACTTTCTAAAGTTTCATTTTGTTTTTAATTGACACTACAGCTAGATTTTAGAGCTGAGGTACAGGACTTTGCACTTGAAGAAGATTAATACATCTTGTCAGCTGTGGTCTGGAACCCCAGTCTACATGCACCCTCCTTAGACTGAGGATATTACCCTGGGCTCGTGTTTCCTGACCCTACCCATTTACAGCCTGTTTTTCATTTGTAACTTTGATTGGAATATTCTCTAGCCCTCAACAAAGCAACTGGTAAAATTATTGGGCAAAATATTAAGATAGGGTTGGGGAGGGAGTGCTTTGTGTCAAACTACCAAAGATGTCATCTGGAAGGACTCTACTGTATAGGTCCATTCATGCAGTCACCTCCACACACATCAGCTTGAGCTATTCTCTACGTGAGTTTTTTATATTTTCTTAGATTTCTCACAGAAGGCAAAGAGGCCTGAACCACCCCATACACACACCCTCTGGGCTCCAACACTGATGTTTCCATTTCACGGGATGCTCAGAGGCTTGAGGAGCGCCAACATCAAGGCACTTAAGTTAATTGGATAGTGTCAGAGGCCTTCTCTCTCCCAGGTTCTGTGAGTAGTAGTCTGAGAGATCTTGAGGGCAGGCATCTTATCTTTCATTTCTATATCCCTGTTATCTGGTAAGGGCTTAGCACAAAGTAGGCACTTATCCTGTGATTAATGGTGAATGGATAAATGACCAAATAAACCAATAAATAAAATTGCTCATAATCTAGAATACCAGAGGGAAAAAGAAAGCTACTTCTTAGGGCTATCTAGCAAAAAGCAGCAGGTGCTAGCAGCCAAAGATCAAAAGGAGAAAACAATGGTAAGATTCTAGAGGCCATGTAACTTCCTCACTCTTGTATTCTAGGTTATCCACTTCCATTTTCCTGATGAAATTATTAAGAAACCACTCAAAGTTCAAAGGAAATCTATGCTCATGAGAATATAGGAAAATGAGAAACCTTGTCTTCTACTGAGAAGCATATAAATTGCTCTGGAAAGCAGTCTCGATGTAGCAATTCCATCCCTACGAGCTAAACCTAAGGAGATGGAGAGACTATTAGACTACAAGCTCCAGCACAGCAGGAAATTGACATGTTTTACCCACCATATTTCCCCAGAGCCTAGCACAATAAATACCTGTAAGCATTCAATCAATCTTTCCTGAATAAGTACATTTTAAAACACGTATTTTATACACAAGAATATTTTTTAATTTTTAAGTGTTAATATAATCCAATTCATCATTTTTTCCTTTTTTAATGATTCATGATTTTTTCACCCTAAGAACACCTTGAATAACCCAGTGGTTCTCAACTTGAGGGCTAGTCATTTTGTAGGGGACATTTGGCAATGTCTAGAGATTTTCTTTCTGTTTTTTTATTTTTGAAAATGGAGTCTCCTTATGTCACCCAAGCCAGAGTACGTTGGCTATTCACAGGCATGATCACATAATAGCACACTGTGACCTCAAACTTCTAGTTTCATGTGATCCTCCCACCTCAGCCACCAGTGTAGCTGGGAGTTCACATGTCCACCATCACACCTGGCTACACAAGAGTACTTATTATGATGTTTGTACTACTGAAAAATTTTCCCTGGGACAAAGCTCCCAGAGAGAGGAGCAGGCTGCCATCTTTCCTGTTTGGCCAACTTAGCCTTTCTTGCTTTCAGTCTTTGCAGAGTCTGAAGCGACTAGGGCCTGCAGTGGCCTCCCAGCACAGCACAGCTGCTCTATAAGTGGCCAGACTGCTTTTTTAAGTGGGTCCTTGATCCATTTCTCCTCACTGGGCAGGATCTCCCAGCTGGGGTCTCCAGCCTTCTTCCTACAGGTGCATTCAGGCTGGCAACAGGTCCATACCTCCCTGTGATGGAGTTCCCAGAGGGAGGGGCAGGCCACCATCTTTGTTGTTTTGCAGTCTTCTCTGTTGGTACTTTCAGGTACTGAAAAATTCAAAGTGACTAGGGACTGGGCCAGAACCCCATCATACTGCAACAGCCTTGTGGAAAAGTGCCCAGACTGTTACATAGGTGCCCATTCCCATATTTCCTCACTGGGCAAGTCCTCCAGGCCTGGACCTTTAGCCAACCCCCGTCAGGGTTATCGAGCCAGTAGCAACTCTGCAGCTCCCTGGATAAAGCTCCCAGTGGGAAGGTTGAGTTGCCATCTTTGCTGTCTTTCAGCCCTTTCCCTTGCTGTCTCCAGGTTTGGAAGAGTCTGTGGGGACCAAGGGCTGGTTTGGAACCCCAGCACAGAGTAACCATCTCACAGAAAAGTGGCCAGACTGTTCTCCATGCAGGTCGTGGTTCTCACTTCTCCTCAATGGGCAGAGCCACCCAACCTGAGACTCCAGCACAACCAACCTGCCCTTACCTGATCACCACAATCAGAGGCAGGCCAGCACTTCTCTGAGGAGGAAATCACAGAGTCAATGCACAACCACTCCACCACTACAGTTGCAGTAGTACAGCCATAACAGTCCTCAGACTTCAGACTAGGCAGGGAATAAAACGTCTAGTCATGACACTGGCACTTCCAGCACACCACAGCCATTATATGAAGTACAGCATAGCCACTCTTCCCTGGAAACCTACAGTACCCACTCTTCACCAGGCAGGGGCCCTGGCTCATGAATGCAGAACAGCCACCCCACCCATGGATGAGTATGCCCACTGGTAGTGGCCCAGAGTTTCCCCAGGGAGAGGCTATCAGAAGCATATGACAGCCCCTCCACCACTGCCATAGTAACAGTTCTATCCCTGCTGTCCTTCATCTGGAGAAGAAACAAAGAGCTTAAGGGCTACATGCAAGCTTATGGCATGCCACAGGTACCATACAGAGAGGAGAACGATCTCTTCTCCCTGTGAGCCTTCTGCCCTTGCTCCCCAACAAGTGGAACCCCAAGCTCACAACAGCAGTGCAGCCACCCCACACCAGTGACTGAACACCCCCAATAACAGTGGCTCTGTGTTTCTTGGAGGCAGAGTTCCCAGAGCAACTGAAAGCTTCTCTACCACTGCTTCTGCAATGGAACTGCTCTTGCTACTCTTACACTAATGAAGGAGCAAAGACTCTACGTGCCTTATCTACACCTCCAACAAACTGCACTCAACCCAAAGAGAGGAGGCTAGTCCATCTCCCATGGGTTCCACTTACTTCCTTGCTGATCACCACACAGAGAACCCCTCAATTAGGTCCACAGCACAGACCTTCCATCCTGGGCTAATTGCACCAAGCAATTGCTGACCTGCAGCTCTTGGGTGGAACCCCCGGGAGGCAAGCAAAGGACTCTTGGTCACAGCCACTACTAAGGTCCCTTCCTCTGTTGCCTCCAAATTGGAGCATGGGGACATAAACCCAGATATCACCCTAAAGCTGTGGTGGGCAGCCCAAAAATGCCCAGCCACAACCTATGGCCAGCACTCAAGTGGGAGAGGAGCGCACACTTTCAGACCATTGAGAGGGAGCACAGCTGCAACTGTGAGGAAATATAGGGGAGCCATGTGACTGGGAACGAGTCTATCAACTAACCAATATACCTAAAAACTACCTATAGATCACGCCCCAAAGCTTCAACACAAAGAAAAATACCTCACTAACATACACCCCTGTGAAACCAAAGGCAAGAAGTCAGCTGCAAATAAGGACCCTGCACAAAGCCTCAGCCCTGTGAAAACATTCAAAAAAGAAGTCCATCAACTGTGCTCAATCTACAATGCAGTAAAAGGAACATTCACAGGCAGAGATGAGAAAGAACCAACACAAGAACTCTGGAAGTGCAAATGGCCTGAGTGCTGTACATCCTCCAAACAACCACAACCGTTCTCCAACAAGGGTTCTTAATGAGGCTGAGCTGGCTGAGATGACAGAAATATAATTCAGAATATGAATAGGAATGAAGATAATCAAGATTCAGGAGAATGGCAAAACCCAATGCATGGAAACTAAGAATCACAATAAAATGATATAGGAGCTGAAAGATGAAATAGCCAGTATACCCTAACAAATATGACAGAGCTGGGAAACACACTAAAAGCATTTCACAATGCAATCACCAGTATTAACAGCAAAACAGACCAAGCTGAGGAAAGAATCTCAGAAACTGAAGACTGGCTCTCTGAAATAAGACGATCAGACACAAACAAAGAGAAAAGAATGAAAAGAAATCAACAACACCTCCAAGAAATATGAGATGACGTAAAGACGCCAAATCTATGAATCAGTAGCATCCCTGAAAGGGATGAAGAGAAAGCAAAAAACTTGGAAAACATATTTCAGGATTATGCCCATAAAAACTTCCCCAACTTTGCTAGAGAGGCCAACAGTCAAATTCAGGAAATACAGAGAACCACTGCAAGATTCTACACAGCAATATCATCCTCAAGACACATAATGATCAGCATTTCCAAGGCTGAAATGAAAGACAGAATGTTAAAGACAACTAGACAGAAAAGGCAGGTCACCTACAAAAGGGATACAACAGGCTAACAGCACATCTCTCAGCTGAAACCCTACAACCCAGAACAGATTGGGGCCTATATTCAACATTCTTAAAGAAAAAATGTCTTCAAGCAAGAATTTCATATCCAGCCAAACAAAGCTTTCTAAGTAAAGGAGAAAGAAGATCCTTTCCAAATAAACAAATGTTGAGGGAGTTTATTAACACAAGACCTGCCTTACCAGAGATCTTGAAAGAAGCACTAAATATAGAAAGGGAAGACTGCTTCCAGCCAATATAAAAATGCACTTAAATACACAGACCAGTGACACTATAAAGCAATCACACAATCTGGCATAATAACCAGCTAACAACACAATGACGGGATCAAATCCACACATATCAATACTGACCTTGAATGTAAACAAGCTAAATATCCCAATTAAAAGGCACAGAGTGGTAAGCTGGATAAAAAACAAGACCTAATGGTATGCTGTCTTCAAGAGACCCATCTAACATGGAATGAAACCCATAGGCTCAGATAGAGAAAAATCTAACAAGCAAATGGAAATCAGAAAAAAAGGAGAGTTTGCAATCTTAATTTCAAACAAAACAGACTTTAAACCCACAAAGATCAAAAAAGACAAAGAATAGCATTATATAATGGTAAAGGGTTCAATTCAACAAGAAGACATAACTATCCTAAATATATATGCACCCAACAAAGGAGCACCCAGATTTCTAAAGCAAATTCTGAGAGACCTACAAAGAGACTTAGACTCCCACACAATAATAGCAGGATACTTCAACACCTCACTGACTGAAGTAGACAGATCATCAAGGCAGAAGATTAACAAAGATATTTAGAACATGAACTTAACATTGGATGTAATGTATATAATAAACCTCTGCAGAACTCTGTACCCAAAAACAACAGAATATATACTCTTCTCAGCACCACATTACACATCACCTTAAATAAACCACATACTTGGATATAAAACAATCCTCAGCAGGTGCAAATGAAATTAAAGCATACTAAACACACTCTGAGACCGCAACATAATAAAGTAGTAGTTCAGATATTTAAAATAACTCAAAACCATGCAATTCCATGGTAATTAAACAACATGTTCCTGAATGACTTTTGGATAAATCATTAAATTAAGGCAGAAATCAAGAAGTTCTTTGAAACTAATGAGAACAAAGATACAACATACCAGAATCTCTGGGACACAGCTAAGGCAGTGTTAAGGGACAAATTCCTAGCACTAAATGCCCACATTAAAAAGTTAGAAATATCTTACATTAACAAGATAACATCATAACTGAAAGAATTAGAGAAGTAAGAGCAAATCAATCTCAAAGCTAGCAGAAGACAAAAACAACCAAAATTAAGGCTAAACTGAAGGAAATTGAGACAGGAAAAATGATTCAAAAGATCAATGAATACAGGAGTTGGTTTTTTTGAAGAAATTAATATGGTAGGCCACTAGTTAGAATAATAAATAAGAAAACAGAAAGGATTCAAATAAACACAATTATAAATGACAAAGAGGATGTTACCACTGACCGCACTGAAATAAAAGTAACAAGCAGAAACTACCATGAACACCTCTATGCACACAAACTAGAAAACCTAGAAGAGAGGAATATACTCCTGGACAAATACACCCTCCCAAGACTGAACCAAGAAAAGATTGATTCCCTGAACAGACCAATAATGAGCTCTAAAATTGAATCATAAATAAATAGCCTATCAATCAAAAAAAGTCCAGAACCAGATGGATTCACAGCTGAATTCTAACAGATGTACAAAGAAGGGCTGGCACCATTCCTACTGAAACTATTCCAAAAATTCAAGAAGGAGGGAACTCCTCCCCAATGCATTCCATGAGATCAGCATCATCTTGATAACAAAATCTGGTAAAACACAACAACAAAAAAAGAAAAGGTCAGGCCAATATCCTTGATGAACATTGTAGTTAACATCCTCAATAAAATACTTGCAAACTGAATTCAGCAGGAAATTAAAAAAACTAATCCACCATGATCAAGTAGGCATCATCCCCAGAATGCAAGGTTGGTTCAACAAGCAAATTAATAAATGAGATTAATGACATAAACAAAACTAAAGACAAAAAACACATGATTATCTCAATATATGCAGAAAAGGCTTTCAACAAAACTCAAAACCCCTTCATGTTAAAACTTATCAATAAACTATGTATTTTTTTTTTTAAAAGACATTTATTCAGCGTCACGATCAGACTATTACATTTAGCAATCAACAGCATGGGTGCAAAAAAAAAAACATCTACATTAAAACCCTTTGTTGGAATGCTTTACACTTTCCACAGAACAGAAACTAAAATAACCTGTTATACAATTAGTCACAAATACAGTCCTCGAGTTTTTTGCCCATACACATGAGTATTTGTCTAAAACATGTCTTCTTTGTAGCAGCTAGGCCCTGCCACCACTGTGCTTGGCTGAGTTCACAAATCTGTTGTAACCTGTAGCTTCCCTGTCACTTCTCTGGCTCTCCTCTCCTGCTAAGCTTTGTTTCCTAATTAAAATCTTCTGCCACTGCCATAGCTACTGCTGCTGCTGGAACCGCCATAGCCACCTTGGTTTCGTGGTTTTGCAAAGTATTGGCCTCCACCGCCATAGGGGCCAGAGCTTCTGCCTCCAAAATTTCCTCCCTTCATGGGTCCAAAATTTGAAGACTGATTGTTGTAATTGCCAAAATCATTGTAGCTTCCACCACCTCCAAAATTGCTTCCATCATTACCAAATCCGTTATAGCCATCCCCACTGCCACCATATCCACCACCACCACGGCTGCCACCAAAGCCACCACGACCACTGAAGTTTCCAACACTATGTATTGAAAGAACATACCTGAAAATACTAAGAATCATCTATGACAAAACCACAGCAAACATCATACTGAATGGGCAAAAGCTGGAAGCATTCCCATTGAAAACTGGCACAAGACAAGGATGCTCTCTCTCACCACTCCTATTTTAACATGGTCTTGAAAGTCCTGGCCAAAGCAAACAAGCAAGATAAAGAAATAAAGGACATCTAAATAGAAAGAGAGGAAGTCAAACTAACCCTGTTTACAGACAACATAATTCTATATCTGGAAAACCCCATACTCTCTGCCCAAAAGCTCCTTCACCTGATAAACAACTTCAGAAAACTCTCACGATAGAAAATTAATGTCCCAAAATCACTAGAATTCCTATACACCAACGATACCTAAGCTGACAGCCAAATCAGGAGCAAAAATCTCATTCACAATTGCCACAAAAGAATAAAATGCATAGGGATATACCTAAGCAGGGAGGTGAAAGATTGCTACAATGAAAATTACATTCAAAGAAATCAGAGATGAAACCAAAAAATAGAAAAGCATTTCATGCTCACGGATAAGAAGAATCAATATCACTAAAATGGCCATACTACCTGAAGCACTTAATAGATTCAATGCTATTCCTATCAAACTATCAATGACATTCTTCATAGAGCTAAAAAAAACTATTTAAAATTCATACAGGACCAACTAAGAGCCAGAATAGCCAAGACAATCCTAAGCAAAAAGAACAAAGCAGGAAGTTTCCCGTTACCTGACTTCTAACTCTTCCGCAGGGCTACAGTAACCAAAACAGCATGGTACTGGTGCAAAACAAACACATAGACCCATGGAATGGAATAGAGAGCCCAGATATAAGGCCACACACCTACAACCATTAACAATAACAAGCAATAGGTAAAGGACCCTTTATTCAATAAATGCTCCTGGAATAACTGGCTAACCATATGCAGAAGATTGAAACTGAATCCTTTCCTTACACTATATACAAAAATCAATTCAAGATTGGTTAATGACGTAAATGTAAAACTCCAAATTTTAAAAGCCCTGGAAAGCAACCTAGACAATACCATTCAGGACAGAGGAACAGGCAAAGATTTCATGATGAAGACACCAAAGTAATCGCAACAAAAGCAAAAGTTGACAAATGGAATGTAAACTTAAGACCTTCTGTGCAGCAAAAGCAGCTATCAGATTAAACAGACAACCTAGAGAATGGGAGAAAATTTTTGCAAACTATCCATCTGACAAAGGTCTAATATCCAGCATGTATAAAGAACTTGCAAATTTATGAGAAAATAAACAAACAAACCCATTAAAAAGTGGGCAAAAGACATGAGCAGACACTTTTCAAAAGAAGACACACAGGCTGGGTGCCGTGGCTCATGCCTGTAATCCCAGCACTTTGGGAGGCTGAGGCTGGTGGATCACCTGAGGTCAGGAGTTCAAGACCAGCTTGGCTAACATGGTGAAACCCCATCTCTACCAAAAATACAAAAAATAGCCAGGCATGGTGGCACATGTCTGTAATTCCAGCTATTCGAGAGGCTGAGGCAGGAGAATCACTTGAACCCAGGAGGTAGAGGTTGCAGTGAGCCAAGGTTGTGCCACTGCACTCCAGCCTGTGCAATAGAGTGAGACTCTGTCTCAAAAAAGAAGAAGAAGACCCACATGCGACCAACAAGCATACAAAAAAAGCTCAATGTCACTGATAACTAGAGAAATTCAAATCAAAACCACAATGACATACCATCTCACATATCAGAATGGCTATTATTAAAGTAAAAAAATAACTGTTGGGGATGAGGTTCCAGAGAAAAGGGAATGCTTATGCATTGTTGGTGGAAGTGTAAATTAGGTCAATCATCGTCAAAGCCGTGTGGCAATTCCTCAAGGAGCTAAAAACAGAAGTATCATTCGACCTAGCAATTCTATGACTGGGTACATACCCAGAGAAATATAAATGGTTCTTTTATAAAGATGCATGCACATGAATGTTCATCGCAGCACTATTCACAATGGCAAAGACATGAAATCAACCTAAATGCCCATCGGTGATAGACTGCATAAAGAAAATGCAGCACATATACGCCATGGAATAATATCCAGCCATAAAAAAGAACAAGATCATGTCTTTCACAGGAGTATGAGCGGAGCTGAAGGCAATTATCCTTAGCAAACTAATGCAGGAACAGAAAACTGAATAGTGCATGTTCTTCTGATAAGTAGGAGATAAATGGCGAAAACTCATGGACACAAAGAATCAACAGACACTGGGAAAATAAAAGCTAAAAAGAAAGAAAAATTAGAAGCAAACTAAATACCTCCCAAGAGAAGTACCTATGGGATATTATGTCATTAGCAATGATGCTTTAGATCTGAATGTTTTGCCAATGCATATTTTCAATAGTATAACATTGCATTAGACACACACACACACATGTGAGTTTGCCGATCTAAGATTTTCAACAGAATGTCAAATAATGGTTTGTGCCTGAATGGTGGGACTGTAAGAATCTTGAACTTGCCTTCCTTTTTTAAAATGTTTTACCATGTCTATGTATTCTTCTAAAATAAAGTGTTAACATAAAAATATATAAGCTGTTAAGGGGACTGGTAAGAAGGAGGCTCTTGGAATATCACAGCCGTTTTTGCCATCAGTCTTTTCTCAAAGACTGTCAGGAATACAGCCAGTTTTAAAGAGCTGACTGCTGACGGTGACTATTGGAATCAGGCCAGCCCTCCAAGGATGAAGAAGGGGTTGTGACATAAATGTCTAGAGACCCGTTGATCCTGAAAACTCCTGAGCCATCAGAGGAATCAGGTTGATGTGCTGATGTGCCCTTACTTGGCCTGACATCCCAGGGATTCATCTCTGGTAGCCAACTGGAAATCTTACTCTACCCACAGCTGAATGAGCCAGCCAGTGTGTGGGGTTCTCCCTGGCAGAGGCCCAGGTAGGCTGAGGGAGATGTTGCTATTGGAGCTGCTTTCTCCATCAAGCAGCAGTGAGCTGCTGGTGCTTACTCATCAAGGTCATTTTCATACCACAGGCCTTGAGAACTGCCCCCAGGAGCACCCACAGAAGGTGGCCCCTACCCTCCTGAAGGAATGAATGAGGGACTTGATGTCTCATCAAAATAGCAAAACAGTCTCATGTAGAGAGAAGAGAGGAAATTACTACTAAAGTTTGAAAGCTAAAAAAGATGGAGGAATATTTCAGACCATGGAGTTAGGCTCCAAGAAGATGTCAACAGGCTGAAGTAAGTGGTTGAACCTGATCAGATGATTGACAGTTACAAATGGAGAGGCCTGCATTTGAGTGCAGAAAACCAACTGACTCTTCACAGGATGGAAGAGACTGTCCTACACACAGTTTGCAGAACAGGAACTTGAGATTTTGCCTTACAGGCATCATCACTGAGATGATAAAGCCCAAAAAATCTAATGGGAACTTAGGCTGCAATAACATACGAATAGTGTTTAAATCAAGGGAAGCAACAGTCCTTTTCCACTCTGTACTGGTTAGACCCTTACTGAGGGACTTCCTTTTGGCTCAGACTACCACACATTAAGTGGGTGCATACAGAAGGGAGTGAACAAACAAGGGTGTATGAATATTCTGTATGCATATGTAGGATGTGTAGAGAAAGAAGGGAGTGAACAAACAAGGGTGGGGGCTGAAAGAATTTGGAGCTATGGCCATTTATGCTAGTGTTTTAGTCCATTTTGTGTTGCTATAAAGGGATACCTGAGACTAGGTAATTTATGAAGAAAATAGGTTAATTGACTCATGGTTCTGCAGGCTGCATAAACATAGTGCTGCTGTCTGCTTGGATCCTGGTGAGGCCACAGGAAGTTTACAATCATGGTGGAGGATGAAGAGGGAGCAAGAGAGTGAAGAGGGGTCCTGGACCTTTTAAAACAACCAGATCTTTCATGAACTAACTGAGCGAGAACTGACTCATCACCAAGGAGCTAGTACTAAGCCATTCATGAGGGATTTGACCCCAGGATCCAACACTTCCCACTAGGCTCCACTTCCAACATTGGAGGCCACATTTCAACATGAGATTTGGAGGAGACAGACATGCAAATCATATCAGCTGGAGAAGAGAAGACTTAAGAGAAGTGGTCTTTTTGTAGACCTCTAAGATATCGTCAGGAACAGAGAGAGCAGATGGAGTCTGAGAGGCTTCAGAAGGCAGTAACGAGACCCTTGGGTGGGATCCAACAGGAAACAAATTTCAGCTCAACACAAGGAAGGAATTTTTAACTAAGCAGCCTATAAATGAAACAGGTTGAGAGGAGACACAAGGAGTTGTCTGAGAGACAGGCAGACAGACAGACAAGACAGAACTTTCAGGAAGGTGGGGCCAGATGAGGGAAGAAGTGAGGAGTGGGTAGAAGAGGCCAGACTGCCTTAAATGTACATTCACTGGAACTCTCATTACAATGACAAAGCTCTCATTATAGTGACCTTAATAGTTAAACAATCTTTGGATTTCTAAGTGCTTCCTAAATGCTGATTATTTTTTAATTGATTCCACCTGAAAGGTACTAAATTGTCCAGTAAATCATTTATCTCTTCCTTGGGGGTTAGGTATTTGTTTTACACAAGGAGAGAGCACAGCACCTGTGCAAGTACCTCACCATCCAGGGAAGACAGCTACAAATCTAGACAGCAATAGCCTTCTGACTCCCCACACCAGCTTCCAGCCTGCCCCTGGGACGCAATTTCCAACCTTGCAACAAAGAATGCTGCAATATCACCTTGGTATGCGGTGCAAAGAGCAGGCAGCAGCTGTGAAGGCAGGCCAAGGGGGCGGGGGGATAAGTACTTAACTAACCAACACACTTGCCAGGATCAGCACCTAAAAACACCAAAAGAACTCTCAAGATGAGAGTTTCCTGTTAACTGGACACTCCCCTATTCATTCTCTTATTTAATCCTCACTCATTCATTAAACAGCTTTTCACTGAGTTCGCACTATATGTCAATCACTGTTCTAGGCACTGGGCATGCAGAAGTGAATAAAGCAATCAAAGATCCCTGGCCTCATGGAGCTGACATTTCAACTGGAAAGACATTAAGAAAATAAATTATAAAGTATGCAAGAAAGTAATAAATGCTATGAAAATATGTAAAGCTGCATAGAGGGAATTAAAAGTACCCAGTGAGGTTCTCTCCCTGTTTTACTGATTTAAAAACCTGAGTTTTGAGAAGAGAAATGAACTCGCTAGTATAGTAACCCAGTCTGTGGGACTTTTTTCTATTTTGTCATACTGTCTTCAGGGACATACAACTAAGGAGTTGGGAGCCAGAGGGTTGACCTGCTGGCATGTTTGGAGGGGGGAGTGTCCTGTATTAGGCACGAGATCAGGAAGAAGGTTCTAATAGGGCCTAAAAAATCCACCAGACTAACAGCTTTGCTTGCTGGCCAGGGCTTCAAAATGAGACTTCCGGTACCATCCTAGAGAGGCCAAAACACAGTGGGGAAAAGTGAAGCATGCTAGAAAGAACTAGGATTCTTGTATCCTTAGAGTGCAGTTCCAGCTCCCTGAGTACTGTATGACAACATATTCATCTCTTTTCCTTTCTGGGTCACGGACCCAATTTGTACAATCAAGGACTCGATGAACTTTCTAAGATCTCTTTCCCCTTTGACATTCTATAGCTGCTGAGCTTAGTGGTAGATCTGGGCCAGTTACTCAAAACTTTCTATAAGATTACTTAGTTATTTTGGTTTCCCCTGGCCCATAAGTGAATAGCACCAAGACCCAAAGTTCCTAAGTACTCACTCTTCAGCAAGGCAAAAAATGAAAGAAGCTAAGGAGACTATATCCAAATCCACAGTTAAACTCCAGCTGAGCATACTGAGGTGGAACCCAAGGAAACTGAGTCAGTAATAATGTGTAAGACAAATAAGAAGCTATAATCCTGGAGCCAGAGGGAAAGAGAAGAAAGGGCCTCAGCAAGGCATGGAGAAAGCACCCTGGTAGCTTCCCCAATAAGACTCCTGGTTCCATGGCACTCCTCCTATCTTCCCCTCCAGCCTATTCCACCACCTACAAATGCAGTCTGGGTTGTACTTGCTGCCCAGATCCAGCTTATCACTACCATCACCTTCTGTCCCTATTCCCCTATGTGCCCAGGAAACCACAGCTTGAGGAGGACGGTTTAAAGGATTATTGCATAGTGCAGAGTGTCTGCACTGATGTCAGAGGCCTGATTTCTAGTGCCAGCTCTGACCCTCACTAACTCTGTGGCCTTGGGCAAGCTCCTCCCCTCTCAGTGCCTTGTCTGTAACTTAAAGGGTTTGTAATGTTTCTTAACTTTTCGTGGAATCACAGACTTCTGAGAATCTGACGAAATCTGTGGATGCAGATGCCACAATTTAGCATATAATTTCAAGTGACTCATGGACTTGTAGGCTAAGAATTCCTGCCTGATAGCTAAGGGATCTTTCAGCTCTGAGTCTGTGGTTCTGTGATCTGGGCATGAGGCCAAAATCTGCCTGCCCCTTCCGGAGGAAGAGGAGGAGGAATCCACCTTCCAAATATATCCTTTAGCTTGTGCTTCCAGCTGCTTTTGGCTTTAACCCATGATACTCTGAGGCCATGAGGAGTTCTTGCTTCCCTACAAAGCCTGAAACTGAGTAACAAAGACAAAGGCAAAGTGCTAGAGCTTCCTTTAAAACCCAATGGCTCTGAGCTTTCTTCCTAGAGCCTCTTGGGCCCCAGTCTAAAATTAAAGGCAGAGGTAGGAGGGCCTCTGGTTTAGGCAATAAATAATTCCAGAAAGGCTGGCTTGCACTGCTGGCTGGCAAGCCTTGTCCAGACTGTACTGTCCTATGGTGGTTATGAGCATGTATAGGACCTTAGCGGGAGGCCTGAAGCTTTAATGTCAACATAGGGATGATAACCAGCTGGTAACACTAGGAGGGGTCCCATAAGTACTTGGATTTTCCCCAGAGCTACTGCTATAAACCAAGCTCAGAATGTGGGGTGTGGGGAGAGGGAGGGACAGTATTACCAGTACATTCTGAGGTCAGCCTGAACAAGTGCCAACTTTGGACCTTGGAGATATCATTCTGATTCTAGTGAGGCCCATGCCCCCTCTTTTGCAGCTCCCTGCTATTCTTTCCCTGGAACTCTGAAGTAGAGCTCCCCTATTGTGACCCTGCCAATAGATTAGCCATAAGAAAGTGGGAGGTCGGTCACAGTGGATGCCAGGCCCCCACCTGCAAGGAGGACTAGAGCTCCTTCCCCATTACTAAGGCCAATCTCATATCTTCTTTTAGGTTTAAATCTATATGGCCAACTGATTATTAGGTATCAAAAACAAAGATGTCAGGCCAGGCATGGTGGGTCATGCCTGTAATCTCAGCACTTTGGGAGGCAGAGGCAGGCAGACCACTTGAGATCAAGAGTTCAAGACCAGCCTGACAAACATGGTGAAAACTGCCTCTACTAAAAATACAAAAATTAGCCAGGCATGGTGGTGCGTGCCTGTAATCCCAGCTACTTGGGAGGCTGACGCATGACAGTTGCTTGAACTTAGGAGGCGGAGGTTGCAGTGAGCCGAGATTGAGCCACTGCACTCCAGCCTGGGTGACAGAGCAAGAATCTTTTTTTTTTTTTTTTTTGAGGCGGAGTCTCGCTCTGTCGACCGGACTGGAGTGCAGTGGCCTGATCTCAGCTCACTGCAAGCTCCGCCTCCTGGGTTTACACCATTCTCCTGCCTCAGGCTCCCGAGTAGCTGGGACTACAGGTGCCCGCCACCTCGCCCGGCTAGTTTTTGTATTTTTAGTAGAGACGGGGTTTCACCATGTTAGCCAGGATGGTCTCGATCTCCTGACCTCGTGATCCGCCCGTCTCGGCCTCCCAAAGTGCTGGGATTACAGGCTTGAGCCACCGCGCCCGGCCAAGAATCTTTTTTTAAAAAAAGGAGGGGGGCCCATAAATTTTTTCAAATTCAATATATCCCAACTTAGCTCATTATTTTCCCTCACATCCTATTTGTGTCATTATTTTGGAGACTTTAACGTGCAAGTAACAGAAACTTAAGTAAAAATGATTAAATTATGGTAACAGTGTATTGGCTTTATCTAACAAGTACTCTATTCCGGTGTTGGTCAATTCAGTGGCTCAATGGTATGAAGAATCCAGATTGTTTCTATCTGTCTGCTCTATTATCCTTAGCATGTCAGCTACTACTATCATGGTGAAAAGATGGCTGCCACAGTGCCAGGCATCAGGTTTCCATACACTAATAGCCAAAGGCTGAAAAAGAGAGGCAGTCTTTCATTTTCACTCATCTTTAGACAGCAAAAATCTTTCCTGTCACTTCTCTGCCTTTTGGTGAAGATCAAGTGAAGTAACCTTTCCCCCAAGCTCCACAACAGACTTCTCCTCACATGTCATTGGTAAGAATTATACTATGTGCTTTATGTGATTTAGCCGTTAGGATTATATTCTGCAGCAAAACAACAGAAAGACAAACAATTGAAACAAAACATAAAACAAAATGGTTGTCCTAAATATAGTAACATTATTTCTGTATAGAAGCCCAGGGGCAGGCAGCCCAGGGCCGGTATGACAGCCTCACGAAGTCATCAGAGACCCAGAATCCTTCCAGCCTTCTATTCTGTCATTCTTATGGAATTGCCCATATCTACATGGCCCCAGATGGCTGTTGGAACTCCAGTCATGACATTCATATTCGGAAAGGAAGACAGAGGAGACAGAAGAGAAGACACACTATCCATTTTAAGGAGCCTTTCCAGAAATCGAATACAACACTTCTACTTAAATCTCATTGGCGCATGGCCACCATGGTGAAACCCTGTCTCTATAAAAATACAAAAATTAGCCAGGCATTATGGCGGGTGCCTGTAATCCAAGCTACTTGGGAAGCTGAGGTGGGAGAATTGCTTGATCCCGGGGTGGGAAGGGGGCGAGGTTGCAGTGAGTCAACGTCATGCCATTGCACTCCAGCCTGGGCGACAGAACAAGGCTCCCTCTCAAAAAAAAAAAGAAAAAAAAGAAAAAAAAAAATCTCATTGGCAAAAACCTAGTGTCATTCCTACATCCAGCTGCAAGAGAATTTGATAGCAATGAACTCAGCTAAAAAGTGGCACTCTATTGCAATGAAAGAAGTGGAGAACGAATATTGGGGGACAGCCTCCAGCACTCTGAAACACACGCCACTTCTTAATCAATTAGTAGCAAAGGAAATGAAATTGCCACGATTAGTTTAGACCAGGGTTAGAATAGACCCAGTGATTCCCAACCAGAAGTGATTTTGGTCCCCAGAGACTATGACAATGCTTGGAGAAAATTTTAGTTATCACAACTTGCGGGGAGTAGTACGACCAGCATCTGCTAGATACCAGGGGTGCTGGTAATACTGTACAATGCACAGAATAAGCGCCACAACAAAGATTGATCACACCCAGTATGTCAATAGCACTAAACATTGAGAAACCTTGGCTTAAACTCATCAAGATCTACCACACACCTAACCTTGGTCTTCCAGCTGGAGAACTCAGGCTTCACTAGGCTTCTCTATGTCACTGAATGGCATCATAAGGTATCCATTTACCCCAGCTGAAAATTTGGAGAATGTCCTTCCTCTACTTAAATCTCTATAGTGGTTTCTTATTGCCTTCAGGATAAAGACTAAAACTGTTACTGTGACCTGTGAGAACCTACATGATCTGGCATCTACCAACTTTATATCACACCACTCTCCCTCCTTGCTTTCTGTGGTACAGCCACATTAGCCTTTTGTTTGTTTCTCAAATGTGCCATATGGTCTTTCTCACCTTTCTGCCTTTGCCTCATCCTTCAGCTCCAAATGTGGTAGACTGATTGCATTAATGGTCTCAGTTATTCACCCTTCTCTTTATCCATGCTCTTTGTTGACATGTGACATTGTAGTGCCCTTCTACTCTGATTCTAGGCCCAGTTATGTGATTTTCTTCTGCTAATTGAAGGCTGGCATAAGTGACAGCATGCAAATTCTGAAGCTAGGTATTAGGAAGCATTGTGTGTGTCTTCTCATTCCTGTAGCCAATCCAGCACAAGCCCAGCCTAGTCATTACAATCCTAGTTGACCTGAAGTTATTCGAGTGAGAAATAAATGCTTATTGTTATGCAGCATTGAGATCGGTGACTGCTTTGGAGCATTAGTAGTGGACTCATAAACCCCTCAATCCAATATTACTCAAATTTTGTTAATCTACTACCAAAATATCTTTTCTATCTATTACACTGACTCAGTTCTGTACTTCAAAATGTTCTCTCTTCTCCTTATTTTCAGTTTTCCCCTCCTCCAGCCAGTCCTCCACTTTGCTGCCATAATTATTATGCAGAGAAAGAAAACAAAACAAACAACAAAATATGATCATGTGACTTCCTGCTTAAAACTCTTCAATGGCTCCTCCTTTCCCCAAGGATAAGACCCTTTAGCCTGGCATTGTGGGCTTCCCTTTTATACCACTCTTACCTGTAAAACTTCATCTACCCTTTCCTCCCTGCTATCCTCCCATCACAAGGTTCAAACATGTTCTGTTTTATCAGGTTCCCAGGCATTTACTCATCCCACTGTTCCCTCTCCCCTCACCTCCCCTGATGGAAACCAAGAGCTGGAGGCTATAGCAATTTGTACATGTGCCTCTAATGTATGAGCCTTCCTTCTGCAGCAATCTTTGGAAATGAAGACCACTATCCAGGGTGAAATACTTTTCAGCTTTCTAGGCAGAACACAAATGCCAGCTCTCTGTGCAGCCTTCCTCTCCCCCCACCCCCGCTAGAAGATAGCATCCCCCTCCTTTGTACTTCCATAATGAGCTGTTTAGCTCACACATCCTTCAGCTTCGAGTTATAATTAGCTCCTTAAGCAATCACCTGCCCTACTCCTTGTGAAATTCTTTGTGTAATTTTTCCCTGACACTTTCTCACTCTCATGCCCTTCCCATACCTAACACAAAACCTGGCACAAAGTTGGTGCTCAGTAATGAGTATCGCATTGGAAGAATTCTCTAAGTCCTTGATGCTAGATTTGTAAAGTATTATATTAGTAGTTATATCCCCCAATATTATCCCCCCTCCCCTAACTTCATATTTCCAACTATGATCATCCATCAATGAGAATTCATTGGAGGCAATTAGCTCTCTTTTTGAAAGTGATATGACAGCAGGGAGGGAAAATGGCATCATTAGTGTTTAACCTAGGCCTTCCTTCCCATATGTCTACCTGAGATAAGGTAATAAACATTTTGTTGTTGATAGGGTGAAGCAGGAATGCTATATAGAGTTATACAGGATGCACACTGCAACTCTAAGGGGTGCCACTCAGCTAGGTATAGACACAACCTACACAACTAAGACGGGGCCTAGGAGTAGTGATTCTGAAACAAAGAGCACAAGGGAGAGAGAGAAATCAGAGAGAGAAACTGAGGAGGCCAAGCGAGGATGGGATAAGTGAAGAGAGATGAGAAGAGAGAAATGATGGAAACCAAGAGCTGGAGGCTATAGCAATTTGTGCATGTGCCTCTAGTGTATGAGCCTTCCTTCTGCAGCAATCTTTGGAAATGAAGACCACTATCCAGGGCAGAATTGCCTTAGAAAGAGTAAACACACTCTTTGTGTGTGGTCTGCCGGCTAATTCCCTGGCGTCAAATCTCCGCAGCTTTTTCTTCCATCCCCTACTTCACTCTTTAAGGGGTTTCCAAGTACCTCTTTCTCTGTGTCTTCATTCCCTAGCTTACCGCTGACTCTCTGTGTGACCTTGGGTTGATCCTTTCTCTTCTCTGGGCCTCTAGTTCCCCATTGATAGCATAAGGGGTGGTTGGATAAGCTGTGTTACAGTGGCTCAGTTCCAGGACACTGTGTGTCTATGATTCCATAATGTTAAGATGTGTTTGTGAGTGTGTTTATGCATGTGTATGAACTCAGACATGTCTCTGCCCCTTGGGCTTCAGCTTCCCAACTTATAAAATGGTAATATTTGACCCAGGCAATCCCTTAAGGCCCTTCCAGTCTTTAAATATCACAATCCCATCATTCTGTACTTTAGATGACCACCAGGCCTTCTCCTTAAGTCAGATCCTAGGGCTTCTCCTTGTATCATTTCTGTGCCTTTGTTATCCTTCTACCCATTTTCTTTGTAGTTCAAGGATGTTTCCCTTCTCGTAACTCCCGGAAAGCAACATGCAGATTCCCAGGCCCTGCCCCAAAGCTAAGGAGCCATGTTTCCTTCTGGTCATACCACTCTCAGCTTCAAAGGGCTATAAGAATGCCAGCAAATTACCTTCTCCCCACCCCAGCCACCACAGGAGAAAAAAAAAAAAAGCCATCTGCTTGGAGCAGTCTCCCACTACTAATAGTTTTTTTTTTTTTTTTTTCCAGTTGTCTTGAGAAACTAAATTATTCTCTAAATAAACCCCACTTAAGTTTATAATAGATGTGATTTAAATGAGAAAATTATCACCTTCTCAGTCTGGAAAAAGCACTTCAATTCCTCTAGGAAAGAAATGCCTTCATTAGCCAGGGCCTCTCTCAGAACTTTCAAGGCCAGGGCCTCGTGCTGGGGGTGCCACACAAAAAATATATATATTAAGAATACAAAGTCTAGGACACTGGAGTGAGCTCAAATTAGCCCCAGACCACCTGCGGGACACAGGCATTCAGGGATCACTGGGCTTTCAAGGGGATCATCCTACACAACCCCCTGCCCTCATGCTGGGCAGCCTCTTTTTCAAGCCAGACAGATGAATCTCTCCTGGTTGTAAGGGTCTTTGGATATCTCATTTCACAATTTATGCCAGAATTACAGAGCTGTAAGGTTCTTAGAGATCATCAGGTCTAGCTACCTTGTTGCAGAGATGGGGGTACTGAGGCCTAGAAAAAAAAGAACTTACCCAAGGTCACATAGTGAGTCAGTGGCAAAGCCATAGGAAAAGCAGCAACCACATTACAGTGTGATTTTGCCAATTTTCCACAACTCATCCTTCACCCTTTAGGGCCTAACACTCTAGTCGAAGTCATCCTTGTCATAGTTTTTGACTCACATAAATTCCAAAGTTTTGGGCACAAGGGGAACTACCAAAGAGAGGGCCCTACTCCTTCCTTCAGTTTGGTTCAAATAACTTGCCAATCACACCTGATTCTGCTTGGGACCTTGGTTATCTGACAACATAAGCCTATGACCAGCCTCTGTATTCTTTTATGACTGCTCTGGCTTAGTTCTCAGCCTCTTTCTCTATAATAAGGCACAGCTGCCCCATCCTTTCCACAGACAGGAACTGTTGTAGGTCATGAAAGCTTCACCTCTACTCAAGAAACATCTTTAAGAGCATGCCCTATGGGAAAGGAATGGAATGGGATGTATCATCCCTGGAGATCTTAATGACTTAGCCTTCTTCCACCCCAACTCCTGTCCTCCCAAACACCTTCCTTCCCTATCAGCTCCCTCTGCTGATAGCTAGTCCAGGGAGTTCTAACACCCATAGGTTATCATGAATAAAATAGGAGCTCTGGAGACACATTTTAGGACAACATGAAAGAGGGTATTAAATTAAATTCTGCAAAAGTGATGTGTATGTAGCAGAACTTATAAAAGCTGTCATTGGGGAGTCTTGGGAAGGGAGAATATGATGATCCCACTTGTTGCATTTTGTTTTGCATTCATCATCAATTCGTTCATTCATTCCCAAACAGCCACCAAAAGTCTACTGTAGGTCAGGCCCTGTGCAAGATGCTAAGGATAAAGAAAGAAGGCATAGACCCTTGCCCTCAAGGAGGTTCCAGATTAGTGATGGCCATGTGCAAAGTGTTGAATAAACCTAAGTGAATCTCTAATTTTGCTTAGGGGACTCAAGCAACACTTAATAAAGGAGATAAATTTGGAGTGATTTTGGAAAGACAAAAGAGAGTTTTCCAAAAGGAGAGGTGGGAAAGGGTGCTCCAAGCAGAGGAACTAACACATCAAAAGCCCATAGCTGTATTGTAGAAGCTAACATTTATTGAGAACTAGCTACATGACAAGTACCTTATGACTAACTCATTCAATCCTGACAACAACCCTATACGGTAGGTAATGTTGTTATCCCATTTACAGATGGGTAGTTGAGACACAGTGAGGTTATATGACTTACCCAAGGTTATCTTAAGTAGACAATAGGGAAGGCAGTATTGCACCCTTGAGAGCTGAAGCTCTTAACCACTACATGATATTTATATATCATGTAAATAATATCTAATATCTTTGAGATGCCAATGGGAAATATCTTGGCTAGCATGTGGAGTTGAAGGGGGTAGGGACACAGAGGGTGAGCACAACAAGAAGCAGGTAGGTCAAGTCAGCAACAAAGGGCCATGTGGAGGAACAGTGAGGAGCCATTGGAATGAGGGAGACATCTGCATTAGGTATGACTCTCAGGTATAAATGCAGGTGTACATGGCATATTTCATTTGCTTACCTCCATGTAAGCCATTAATGTCACATCCCACGTTGGTCCAGGATCCAGCAGGCTTCTGCAGCATCCAGAGAAATGGGAGAAGGGCCTCTGATCTTCAGTTTTTCATTGCCATTGCTGACATCCCTGTTACCTAAGCCCAGTCAATGGACTATGAATGAGGCAGGCTGAAAACTGTACCTGAGGACATTCGGCCCTAGGCAACCCCTGTCTTTGGCCTTGGGTTAGAAAGAGCTTGTGAGTCTCAAGAGAGTGCTCCATAGGTACCTTTGTTATACTTCTAATATTTTCATTACTATATTTATAAATATACAATGCTGTTTCTGTACCAATACAGCCTTGTAAAACAAGCATAATACCATCTGATTCTTACAAAAGATACTCATTTTAAAAAGACAGTAAAATAAACAAGAAAGGTGGCATTTGTGATTTAGAAGGAAGCTGGGAGGGCAGAAATGTAGTCTCCCGGCTGGTGGTGCTAGTGAGGCCCCACTGAAGTGGTAGGGGTGCCTGGATACTTGTCTTCTGGCAACAAATAATTGCTTTGCAAAATTGAGCTTGTTAATAAGATTTTATTTTCTTGTCATTATTTCCTTCTTTGCTCTGTTTTTAGTATTTAATACAATTATTTGTGAAATGACAGCCAATTTCACCTGTGCTGCAAAGAAGCAGAAAAGATGTGTGGCAGACTGCTTGTCCTTATCCCATATCTACTCTCTTATTCCTGTCTAACAGAACATTAATTTTGTTTGAGGCAGAGGTGTGCCCAGCTGAACAAACTACACTTCTCAGCCTCCCTTGCCTTGTAGAAGTGCAGCCAGATGACAGGTATCCAATGAGATATAAGCAGAACTCACTGTGTTGGGATTCTAAAAGTTTGTTTTTTTTAAAGAGGGTGGACTCAGTGGGCACACAAGTTTTGCCTTTTTCCTGTCCTCTTCTTTCTTCCTGCAATGCACGCATGATGCCTGGAGCTTCAGGAGCTATCTATCCTGTAGATAGATACCTATATCATTAGGATGACGCTACAGGCAAGAATGGCAGAGCATAAAGACATAAGGGCCTGAATATCCAGTGGTTCCTGGATTTGCTAGCTTTTGATTTCTTGTTAAATGAGAAAAGCAAACCCTTTGCTTGTTTAAACTTCCGGGTTTCTCTGTTTGCTTATTTCCTTTTATTATTTGTGGCCAAATGCAATCACAAATTTATGTAGTTTTCATACCTTCTTGAGCTAGAGTTGAAATTCAAATAGTGGGGCAGTGGTGTCTGCTGAGCAAGAGATCATCCTGAGAGGGGAGCTGTGGACAGCCAGTCCTTCCCCTCCTGCAGGCCTTCCTTCCCAAGCTCTTCTTTGTCCAAACCTGGGAATTTCTCCGTGCTCATTAAATTGAGAAGTCTGTTCCCTTACAAGGGGTGACAGTGAGAATCAGTGCCTTCAAGGGAAAATAAAACCCAGTAGATAAAATATGGGCATCTGATACAAACTGTACCTTCCCTCCTACACCCTTGTCTTTTGGAACTCTTCTTTGGCAAAATCTAGGATGTTCCCAGTTCTGCTTTCCAAAAATATGCAAATGTAGTGATTTAATAGTGATAAGCAAGACAAAATGATAGAATTGTGCTTTCTTTACAGAGAGGGGACAATGAAATGTTTAGCCACAATTTTTCCATACAAACCTGAAGCAATATTCATATAGAATAAACAGCCTCACATATAACTGATAGATGATAAATATACACAGTTTGACCAAAGCAAAATATATATGGAAAATTGTTGGAATTATTCATATTTTGCATTCAACATGCTCACTCTATTTTAAAATTAATACATGTAGAAGATCATAATAAATTATTTCTATTATCAGACATTACAGAGAAGGTATATTCCATTATTTGTAACTGTTAAAGTAACTATTAAATTAGAAAATGCTACTATGTCCCATACTAAAAAAAAGTTCTGATTCATTTAAAAATTTAAACATTTCATTTTAAAAATTGCTATAGAATTATAGTTACTGACAGGCATTTTTAAAACACACTAATTCCACCATAGCCAACAAGTAAAATTTAGAACGATATACATAATTTTTATATTCCTTGGTTAAGGGTTTTTCTTTACTACAGTAATAAAATTTAAAAGTAAAAAATGCATTATTGGAAACATTTCAACATTGTAATTATTTGTCAATTTCTTCCAATGGAAAATAATTTAGAATTGTGTATCCACATTTAAAATGTTACAAGATGATAAGCAAAATTCAAATACAGAGTATCTGCCAAGTCTGAACTAGTTTGGATAACTTGAACAACCATTTCTAAGTACATGAAACACAATATTTTCATTACTATATTTATAAATATACAATACTGTTTCTGTACCAATACAGCATTGTAAAGCAAGCATAATGCCATCTGATTCTTACAAAATATGTTCATTTAAAACAAGTCAGTAAAAATAAACAATAGTAGCCACTTTTAAAGCACACAAATTGTAAAACTGCTGTTTACTTTCTTAAGATTGTCCTGTGCAATAAGAGAGAAGTAAAATGAAATGAAGAACTCAAAATGGTTAAATATGCAAGAAATGGTTACTCACAGTTACATCGCAGCGTTCGATATATAGTCTATGCACCACTCAATGCATATTCTTTTTATTTTTTAAGTTTCAAAATAAAAAGCATGTGTTGTCTACAGGTTCATAAAACAACATAACAACAAGAACAATCCAAGAGCATGTAACACAGATGTTAATGGAGATTGACAAACTATGGACCAAGGTTTATGTCTATTTTAGAGTGTTTTCACATTGGAACAGTGTTTACAGAAACCACTTCACACAGAAGAAAACATTGCCTGCCCACACAAAAAACAGTTATTTTTAAGACAATCTTTCTTTCCAAGTAATGTATATATGAATGTCACACCTAGTCCATCTTTTATAGTCAATCAATGTCACTACAAAAGAAAGCAAATTTGACCACAGTCACATGTATTAGTGTTTGTAAAGCTCTAATGGCATAGAAATACCTATATAAATTAAGAGCTTGGCTGAGCACTATGGCTCACATCTGTAATCTCAACACTTTGGGAGGCCAAGGACGCAGGGTTGCTTGAGCCCAGGAGTTTGAGACCAGCATGGGCAACATAGGGAGACCCCTGTCTCTACATTTAAAAAAAATTAAATTTACTGGACATGGTGGCACTCACCTGTGATCCCAGCTACTTGGGAGGCTGACGTGGGAGGATAGCTTGAGCCCAGGAGGTCTAGGCTGCAGTGAGTTGGGATCACATCACTGTGATCCAGCCTGGGCGACAGAGCAAGACACTGTCTCAAAAAAAAAAATTAGGAGCTGGAATTTTTTTTCCATAACAGCCTCAGTTATCAACCTAAGAATGAAGTTTCTAATAACCCATTTTCTGATGACTTTTTAGGTCTATTGGCAGAGAAAGGTTCATAGTTACCAGTGGGACTGTTCCTAGTGCCACACACATACTGGGCATGTGAGGAAACTGAAGATGAGGAGACTGGACTGGAGTAGTAGGGCTAAGCAAACAAGAAGAGCTAGAGGAAATAACTCCTACTGGGCCATTGGCCTTGTCACTTCCAAAGTCACATTCCAGTTCTCCAGCATTTTTGTCAGTTCATCTCTTTGGCAACTAAGCTTCATTTTTTTACTAGTAGGTCAAACACTGCACTTTAAAGGAAGAAGTCCATTTCTTATCCACATATAAATGTAAGTAATATCCATTAAGGTATACTTATCCTTTAAAGATTCCTCTTCATACATGACATTCATCAGGAAATATAAGGTATGTTCCTTAGGTTCATCACAGTCATTCTGGCTCGGCATTGTAAATAACTTTTATCATTCACCTCCTCCTTAAACTTCTCTTTGTCTTTGTTTACTTCCTGTTCTGGTAAAAAAAAAAAAAAAGTCCAGTGGATAAGCTTATTGTTTCATCATCAGCTATAATTCTCTTACCTTCATCTGCAACTTCTCTATTTTCATTAGAGCCATTGGCAGCAACAGCTGAAGAAAGAGATGCATAAAGATCCCTTCTTATTTTATTTTTGAAAAGGCCTGGAAGTAACTTGTATACAATAGATTGAGGATTTTTATCTGACGTTATATTCAGGAGCAAAATGGTTTTGTGAACTTGGACATTACAGGACAATATCTGCTGATCTATAGGTAACACAAAATAAAGGTTTCACAGAAGGAATGTAGATATTCTATTATGGTTCTGGCATCAATTAAGTATCTTCCACAAAGCACGCACATTAAGTGGGGATTTAGCTCAGTGATTTTGACTTCGATTGTTCAATGCATTTTTGCGTTATGAAAGATCTCAGAAAAGCAGCCACTGAGAGGCTATCAAAGCGAGTGAAAAAACAATGAAAGTTAAAAGTAATTCAACAGAAAATGAATGTGGGCCAACTGGCCATCTTAAAGTGAGCTGCAGATACCACTGTCAACAGCCAAAGAGGAGCCTCTGCTTTGTGGGTGTTCAGCTAGGCTACCTCCCAAGCCTGTCTCCTCTTCTGTGCCCTGGGGAGGGAGCATGAGGATGAAGTGCGATCAATAATAAGTACTGTTCTGCTAGGCTAGAAGGTATTTCTAATTCAAATCAGGGCTTCCTTGACAGCATCCCCTCTGCTCCCACCCCCACCCTCACCCTTGCCAGTTCTCTTTCAGCAAGGGCAGCTGTTTTCCTTGTGTGATGGTAGGAAAAGAAGAAAGGGGGCCTACTAACCTGGCTAGAAAATAGAGGGCGTGTCTAGAAGGCAGAAAATTAATAACAGTAATAATCATGGTTGCCATGGATTAATCATTTTCTTTTTCCCAGGCAATGTGCTATGGGTTTTTTATGTTAATTTCTCATTAACCCTAGTAAGAATGCTATGCCATAGGTGCAATTGTTGTTCCCGTTCTATAGAAACTCACACAGAGAGGTTAAGAAACTTGCCTAAGATCACCCAATCAGGAAACTGAAAGCTGCAATTTTAACTTAGAAGCACTACCCAGGTATAACCTGAAAAACTTCCATAGTAGTTTTTATCGTCTCTGGGGAAATCCCAAGCATTTCAAAAGGTATTAAAGATCTAGTATGGTCTGGCCCTAAAATACCTTTTTGGCCAAACCTGAATCAATTCAAAGGAACCAAGTCTGTTTGGGCTAGAAGTTTTTTTAGAGATCATCTAGTCTAATGTCCTTCTTATATAGATGGAGAGACTGAGGCATAGAACTCATTCCTAATGGTAGTACTAGAACTGAGACTCAGGTCTTCAGAATCAGTCCAGTATTTCTTTTCTGGTGTGTCTGGCCAGGAAGATGTAATTAGTAAATGTTAATAGATAAATGGATTAAAGTTACACCTAAATGACAAGTGGTTCCGACAGTGCTGTGGGAATGCATAGAAGGGATAGAGTAGGACTATTGATCTTAGACCAGAAGCTCCTGGGAGGTAAGAACAAAGTTTCCTGGTCCCTTCCTATATACATACATATCTTATTTGTATATGACCCAGTCAGTACCACCAGGAACCTAGAAAATGCTTCATGAGGACAGTGATTGATTCATCTCTCAAAAGGTTGCATCTGTCTGTCTGTCTCTCTCTCTCTCTCTCTCTCTCTCTCTCTCCCCCCTGTCTAATACACACACACACACACACACACACACACACAATCTCTCTCTGGCAGAGTATCCTGTAAGAAAGCTGTCACGCAGTAGTATAGAAGAAAGAGCATAGAAAATGGAGTAAGATAAATCTAGATTTGGATCCAGACTGCTACTTAAAAGCTGTGTGGACTTAGACAAATCTCTTAGCCTCTGTTTCTTCATGTTTCCAGTTGGAATAATAAAACCTACCTCATGAAGTTGTTGAGAAGATTAAATGAGATTATTTTATCAGCTAAGATTGTGCTGACTTTGTGTAACAGAAATTCTCCTAAAGTGGCTTAGATAAATAAGGGCTTTATTTGCGTCACTAATAAAAGCATGGAAGTAGACCACAGAGGATTGGAACAGTGGTTCTAAAGTCTTCAAATATCAGGTTTTTAGAATTTCTGGCCCCCAAATCCTTAGCATGTATATTTCTTCCTTGTGCTCTCAAGTTGCATCACATTCTAGGCACGAAAGGAAAAAGGGCAAAAGGCACAGGATGAGGGCCAGCTCAATCTATCATTGGCCACAATGGGTCACATTATCACACCTAGTTGCAAGGAGTTTGTGGAGAGAAGTATTTTAAGTGGGTGCATTATTTACCCAAAAAAATCATGGTTCTGTTTAGAAGGAGGAAAAATAGATAAGAGTAGACAACTTGCTGAGTCTATCACAATGGTATAGGTCAAAGTTTTTAGACACAGAGCCAGTTTTCTATATAAGAGATGTTTAGTAAATGTGAGTGATTGACCTACAAACCTGAAAAAAATTTCAAGGAATAGATGAAGCCAAGGACATTCTGGCCCATTAGTGGGGTACTCAAGACCCAGGGTCTCACCTTGGAGGTCTCCACCAAGGTGTCTACTGGGAAATCTGTAAATACAATCACACACACACACACACACACACAAAACAAAATATAACAAAATCTCACATATTAAGTTCTTGTCCACTGGCTTTAAACCATTCCTGAAATTTCACTATTCAGCTCACTCTTTTGAGCTGAGGTATTGTCTCTAGGTTAAAATACCAACATGGAAGTCCTAGCCAGAGCAATCAGGCAAGAAAAAGAAATAAAAGGCATCCAAATCAGAAAAAAAAGTCAAACTATCTTTCCCTGCCAATGATATAAACTTTGGAGAACTCTAAAGACTCCTCCAAAAGACTTTATATTTAATAACTAAGTTCAGCAAAGTCTCAAGTAACAAAATCAATGCACACAAATCAGTAACACTGCTGTATACCACCAAACAAGCTGATAATCAAATCGAGAACTCAATCCCTTTTACAATAGCTGCAACTTAACAAAAAGCGTGAAAGTTATCCACAAGGAGAACTACAAAACACTGCTGAAAGAAATCATAGATGACAAAAACAAATGGAAATACACCCCATGCTAGTGGATTGGAAGAATCAATATCATGAAAATAGCTATACTGCTCAAAGCGATCTACAGATTCAATGTAATTCCTATTAAACCACAGAATTAGAAAAAACAATCATACATTTCATATGGTGCCAAAAATGGAGCCCAAATGACAATCCTAAGCAGAAAGAACAAATCTGGAGGCATCACATTACCAAACTTCAAATTATACTATGAGGCTATAGTACCCAAAAGAGCATGGTACTGATATAAAAGTATATATATAGACAAATAGAACAGGATAGAGAACCCAGAAGTAAAGCCAAATACTTACAACCAACTGATCTTTGACAAAGTATATGAAAACATAATGTGGGGAAAGGACACCCTATTTAATAAATGGTGTTGGGAAAACTGGATAGCCACATGTAGAAGAATGAAAGTGGAGCCCTATCTCTCACCTATACAATAATTAACTCTACGTGGATTAAAGACGTTAAGTCCTGAAACTATAAAAATTCTACAAGAAAATCCAGGCAAACTCTTCTGGACATTGGCCTAGGCAAAGAATTTATAACTAAGACCCCAAAAGTAAATTCAACAAAAACAAAAATAAATGAATGGGACCTAATGAAACTAAAAAGCAGCTTTACAGCAAAAGAAATAATCATCAGAGCAAACAGATAATCTAGAGAATGGGAGAAAATATTTGCAACCTATGTATCCAACAGAAGACTAACATCCAGAATCTACAAGGAATACAAACAAATCAGCAAGAAAAAAAAATCCTTTAAAAAATGGGTAGAGACTCTATGAGGGGCGTGCCCAAAATGGCCGAATAGGAACAGCTCAAGCCTCCAGATCCCAGTGTGAGAGACACAGAAGATGGGTGATTTCTGCATTTTCAACTGAGGTGCAGACCAACACCTCACACCTCACACGGCTGGGTGCACCTCTGAGACAAAGCTTCCAGAGCAACAATCAGACAGCAACACTCGCTGATCAGCAATATTCTATCTTCTGCAGCCTTTGCTGCTGATACCCAGGCAAAAAGGGTCTGGAGTGGACCTCAAGCAAACTCCAACAGACCTGCAGCTGAGGGTCCTAACTGTTAGAAGGAAAACTAACAAACAGAAAGGATACCCACACCAAAACCCCATCAGTACATCACCATCATCAAAGACCAAAGGCAGATAAAACCACAAAGATGGGGAAAAAGCACTGCAGAAAAGCTGGAAATTCAAAAAGTCAGAGCACATCTCCCCCACCAAAGGAACACAGCTCATCATCAGCAATGGAACAAAGGTAGATGCAGAATGACTTTGACGAGTTGAGAGAAGAAGGCTTCAGTCAATCAAACTTCTCAGAGCTAAAGGAGGAACTATGTAACCAGCACAAATAAACTAAAAACCTTGAAAAAAGATTTGATGAACAGCTAACTAGAATAACCAACGTAGAGAAGTCCTTAAAAGAACTGATAGAGATGAAAACCATAACACGAGAACTATGTGACAAATGCACAAGCTTCAGTAACTGACTCAATCAACTGGAAGAAAGAGTATCAGCTATTGAAGATCAAATGAATGAAATGAAGCAAGATGAGAAGTTTAGAGAAAAAAGAGTAAAAATAAATGAACAAAGCCTCCAAGAAATATGGGATTATGTGTAAAGACCAAATCTATGTCTAATTGGTGTGCCTGAAAGTGACGGGGAAAATGGAACCAAGTTGGAAAACACTCTGCAGGATATCATCCAGGAGAACTTCCTAGTAAGGCAGGCCAACATTCAAATTCAGGAAATACAGAGAATACCACAAAGATACTCCTCGAGAAGAGGAACTCCAAGACACATAATTGTCAGATTCACCAAAATTGAAATGAAGAAAAAAATGTTAAGGGCAGCCAGAGAGAAAGGTCGGGTTACCCACAAAGGGAAGCCCATCAGACTAACAGCAGATCTCTCTGCAGAAACTCTACAAGCCAGAAGAGAGTGGGGGTCAATATTCAACATTCTTAAAGAAAGGAATTTTCAACCTAGAATTTCATATTCAGCCAAACTAAGTTTCTTTCTTTTTTTGTTTTTTTGAGACGGAGTCTCGCTGTGCTGCCCAGGCTGGAGTGCAGTGGCTGGATCTCAGCTCACTGCAAGCTCCGCCTCCTGGGTTCATGCCATTTTCCTGCCTCAGCCACCCAAGTAGGGACTACAGGCGCCCGCCACCTCGCCCGGCTAGTTTTTTGTATTTTTAGTAGAGACGGGGTTTCATCATGTTAACCAGGATGGTCTCGATCTCCTGACCTCGTGATTCGCCCGTCTCGGCCTCCCTAAGTGCTGGTATTACAGGCTTGAGCCACCGCACCCGGCTGAACTAAGTTTCATAAGTGAAGGAGAAATAAAATCCTTTACAGACAAGCAAATGCTTAGAGATTTTATCAACATCAGGCCTGCCCTACAAGAGATCCTGAAGGAAGCACTAAACATGTAAAGGAAAACAGATTCCAGCCATTGCAAAAACAAGCCAAAATGTAAAGTCCATCACTGCTAGGAAGAAACTGCATCAACTAACGAGCAAAACAACCAGCTAATATCATAATGACAGGATCAAGTTCATACATAACAATATTAAACCTAAATGTAAATGGACTAAATGGTCCAACTAAAAGACACAAACTGGCAAATTGGATAAAGAGTCAAGACCCATCAGTTTGCTGTATTCAGGAGACCCAGCTCACATGCGGAGACACACATAGCCTCAAAATAAAGGGATGGAGGAAGATCTACCAAGTAAATGGAAAACAAAACAAAACAAAAAGCAGGGGTTGGAATCCTAGTCTCTGATAAAACAGACTTTAAACAATCAAAGATCAAAAGAGACAAAGAAGGCCATTATATAATGGTAAAGGGATCAGTTCATCAGGAAGAGCTAACTATCCTAAATACATATGCACCCAATACAGGAACACCCAGATTCATAAAGCATGTCCTTAGAGACTTACAAGGAGACTTAGACTCCCATACAATGATAATGGGAGACTTTAACACCCCACTGTCAACATTAGACAGATCAACGAGACAGAAAGCCAACAAAGATATCCAGGAATTGAACTCAGCTCTGCACCTAGCGGACCTAATAGACATCTA